>NC_143055.1:38807500-39142000 GCF_052426305.1 Pelodiscus sinensis
TGGTGCACAGGGTTACATTAGGGAAAAGACAGCAAGTCCCTAATTATTCATTAATACCCCTAACACACTTCACAAGTGATGTACAGGCTGAACCTGTCTTGTCCAGTAAAATTTGTGGTCTGGAATTATTTTAGCCAGATGTCCACTTATCATCGATGTGGCCAAGTTTTTCATGGTTCCATAAAGTTTGTTTACAGCCACCAGTCCTGGCACTCAGTGTTCTGTGCTGTTATTTAGCTCTAATTTACCCCTAAATGTCTTCTAAAAGCCCAGAAAGCAGTGGAACTGTTAGGAATGATGGTAGGTAATACTGTAGGTAATGCTGTTAGTTGACCTTCCATGGTTTGGAAAATTCTCTTGTTCAGCATAGTCAAATATTGAAGGTGCCAGATTAGAGAGGTTAAACGTGTCTATGGTCAGCTACCACCAGTTACAAGTATCACAGAAGGACTGTAGCCAATAATGAACCACAGCACAAGGAGTAGGAGGGTTCCAGTAATTTTGAACTTTTTAATGTTGAGTTACAAATTTAATTTCTCCAAGGCATCCACATAGCACCTTCTTAAACCCATTGGTGGAATTGTGAATTTCATTCAATATCAATTACAGAGGGGATAAATACATATATAGGGGCATACATATCCCATATTGAACTCATTGACCATTTTATATCACATTAACAGAGCTCTGTGCAAATGTTTAATTCACACTGCAGTTAGAATATGTGAATCCATCATTAAATATTTCAAAAGCACCTGACTGTTAGTTTTGAAAGAACAAATCATGTCAAACCAATCTGATAGCTTTCTTTGATAAGATGAGTCTTGTGGATAAGGGAGAAGCAGTGAATATGGTATACCTAGACTTTAGTAAGGCACTCGATACGGTCTCGCATGATATTCTTATCAATAAACTAGGCAAATATAACTTAGATGGGGCTACTATAAGGTGGGTGCATAACTGGCTGGATAACTATTCTCAGGGTATGTCTACACTACCCCGCTAGTTCGAACTAGGAGGGTAATGTAGGCATACCGCACTTGCAAATGAAGCCCGGGATTTGAATTTCCCGGGCTTCATTTGCATAAGCGGGGCTCCGCCATTTTTAAATCCCCGCTCGTTCGAACCCTGTGCCGCGCGGCTACACGTGGCACGAACTAGGTAGTTCGAACTAGGTAGTTCGAACTAGGCTTCCTAGTTCAAACTACCTAGTTCGTGCCGCGTGTAGCCGCGCGGCACAGGGTTCGAACGAGCGGGGATTTAAAAATGGCGGAGCCCCGCTTATGCAAATGAAGCCCGGGAAATTCAAATCCCGGGCTTCATTTGCAAGTGCGGTATGCCTACATTACCCTCCTAGTTCGAACTAGGAGGGTAGTGTAGACATACCCTCAGAGAGTAGTTATTAATGGTTCACAATCCTGCTGGAAGGGCATATCAAGTGGGTTCCTCAGGGTTCTGTTTTGGGACTGGTTCTGTTCAATATCTTCATCAGAGATTTAGATATGGGCATAGACAGGACGGTTATTAAGTTTGCAGATGATACCAAGCTGGGAGAGGTTGCGACTGTTTTGGAGGATAGGGTCATAATTCAAAATGATCTGGACAAACAGGAGAAATGGTCTAAGGTAAATAGGATGAAGTTTAATAAGGACAAATGAAAAATGCTTCATTTAGGAAGGAACAAACAGTCTCACACATACAGAATGGGAAGCGACTGTCTAGGAAGGAGTACTGAAAATCATAGCAGACCACAAGCTAAATACTAGTCAGTGTGATGGTGTTGCAAAAAAAGCAAACATGATATTGGGACGCATTAACTGGAGTTGTGTGCAAGACACAAAAAAATCATTCTTCCACTCCTCTCTGCACTGATTAGGCCTCAGTTGGAGTATTGTGTCCAGTTCTGGGCACCACTTTTCAAGAAAGATGTGGAGAAATTAGAGAAGAACAACAAGAATGATTAAAGGTCTAGAGAACATGACTGTGGTGGGGTGCTCCCTTCTGTCTCCTCTGGTGGACAGGGAGAGACCCCAAGTCCATGAAGCCAGATACCTCTAGAATCTGGCTCAATGGCCCAAGTCCCTGAGTACAGTCTCTGTATAGCCCTTTAAGGCAAGGCCCACTGGCCTGCGTCCATACACACAGTGTCAGTACTGCCCTTTAAGGCAAGGCCCCCCTCTGGCCTGAGCTCACAAACACAGTCTCAGTATTGCCCTTTAAGGCAAGGCCTGCACTGGTAGAACAGGGTTATAGAGGGGCTGCACCCCAGGTAGGAGAATCTGGCCCACCCTATTCCACCGGGTCCCATCCCAGGGCTCTGTGAGTGGCAGGACAGCATGCCACTCCCTTGGCGGGGAAGTCCTGCCGAAACATGCCAAGGTTCTTGGGGCATGAAAGGCAGCTCCCACTCCTGGCCTGGGCCACTTCCTACCTGGTCCACTGGAGCTACATCCCATATACTTGTCAGGTTTGCTGTCCTCCCTGGGGCGATGTTTCCTTGGTGGGTGGGCTCTGTGATGTCCCAATGCACCTCGGCGTCTCGACTGACTTCTTTTGGGGACTCGGGTCATTGCTGGTCAGGAGCTTCCTTCACAGGTCCTTCTCCTCTGGCTGCCAGCCCAGACTGAGCCCTTCTCCAGGCTTTTATAGTTGAGCTGCAGCCTGGGCATGCTCGATACAGCTGCAGAGGAAGGGCCTCTGCAGCCTGGTAACCTTGGCTGTGCCCTGTGGATTCACTGCGGGGCTGCTTTATGGCATCACAATGACTTATGAATGAAGACTGAAAGAATTAGGCTTTTTTAGTTTGGAAAGGAGAAGACTGAGAGAGGACATGATAGCAGTGTTCAGGTATCTAAAAGGGTGTCACAAGGAGGAGGGAGAAAAATTGTTCTTAGCTTCTGAAGATAGGACAAGAAACAATGGGATTAAACTGCAGCCAGGGTGGTTTAGGTTGGACATCAGGAAAATCTTCCTAGCTGTAAGGATGGTTAAACACTGGAATAAATTGCCTAGGGAGGGTGTGGAATCTTCATCTCTGGAGATATTTAAGAGCAGGTTAGATAGACATCCATCAGGGATGGTCTAGACAGTACTGGGTACTACCATGATGGCAGGGGACTGGACTCAATGATCTCACAAGGTCCCTTCCAGTTCTAGTGTTCTATGGGTACGTCTAGACTACAGGGTTTTGTCGACGGAAGTTTTGTCGACAGATACTGTCGACAAAACTTCTGTCGACATAGAGCGTCTAGACACATTCAGTTCTATCGACAAAGCAAGCTGCTTTGTCGACAAAACCCTGTAGTCTAGACTCAACCCTACAGGCAATAACACCTTCTGTCAACAGAACTCTGTCGACAGAAGGTGTTATGCCTCGTAAAATGAGGTTTACCAGCATCGACAAAACTGCTGAGTTCTGTCGACGTTATATCGACAGAACTCAGCGGTAGTGTAGACGCAGGTATAGTTTTGTCGACAAAAGTCCACTTTTGTCGACAAAACTCAGTAGTCTAGACACACCCTATGATTCTATGACTCCTATTTTGAAAAGTGAATTAGACATTAGGACTTATCTACACTACAGAATTAAGTTGACTTATGTTGATGTATTGCCACCACAGTAATACGAGAGGTGATTCACATGGGCAATATGGTTCTTTAGTTGGTGATGCATGTCCTCACCAGGACCAGTCCCACCAATTAAAGTGGGGGCACGGTGGGGAACTGACAGATGGAGGCCTGTCCCCTTCTGTAGGGCTAACTGCATCAAGGGGAGAGAGGCTGGGGCAATGCACCACCCTGCCTTCCCTAGGTTGGCTGGAATCAGCCCCATGGCAGACCATGAAGGACTGTGGGGGCATGCATTCATGCTCTTTACATCTCCCTGTGTACAGGCCTGTAACTATTGATCATCAATATCTATCTTGCTCCTGGTTTCCTATAAATCCAAGTGCATCTCCTTATCTTCACAATGAATTACATTAACATTATATTATTAACCTTGTATAACTTCTGCATCCTAAACAGCTCCTGGAAGAAATACTTCATCAGCTTCCCCAAACTAATTTTATCTCTGTTTTTATGAAATGTATCACTGATAATAAACGAGCATCCAGTTTACACTTTCGTGCATAAACATTTTCTTTAAATCTGTCACTGATAGCTTCCAACATTCTAACAGTCCCAAAATAAATGTTATGTTATGTTAGCTGTTTATTTTCTTTTTGATCCATAATTAACTCTTCATATCACTTATTAAATTCTACATAATTGTATTTACTCACTTCCCCAAACAAGCAAAAATCCCCAAACAAACAAAACCTTTAAAACTGGCTCCATACATAAGAGTCATCTGAATTTGCTGAATTGCTCAACTTGTCAGCTCCTTCCTTTTCAAAGCATCTTGTTCTCCTGAGTCATTCACAAAACCTCACAATCTCCTGTCCCTAGTGGAAGCTTTTGTTCAATTCCAGTTTGAAATTCAGGGTTCTTGGAATTTTACTGATCAGTTCTCTGCTGACTATTAACCACATAACATGATTGCTCTAGAGAAAACTTTAAGTGCCTCTTTTCTTTGTAATAACAGATTCACTGTTTTGTTCTGGTATACAAAACCCAAAATCATAATATTTTTATGCATCTACAGAATTAAAGAAAAAGCAAGCTTTTCTTCCTATCTAGCATGGACTCTTACTATGTAATTTATATCACCTCTCCCTCCCCAACAGTGTGCCCCCCAATCTTCATTGGTGTTTTTGAATGCTACTGAAATACTGATCATGTAAAGCAGTCTTGCTGAGTAACAATAAATAGGCTGTATTGACATGAAAACTCACAATTCTGCCTAAATACACTGGGCAAATCCTTATCAGCTGCTGAGGAATTGACACAAGGGTTTGGTGTGGGAGTAAAAATCTAGATGAACTGTGTGCTGATTTACACTGTCTACCAACTGAAATACAGCTAACTGCACCCCCCTACACCATTCTCTCAAATTTTGTGCTGGCAGCAGAGAGATGGTGAATGAGCTATTAGGTTGGTTTTATGTTAATCAAGGATCCCCTTATCTTGCTTTAATCCTCCAGTAGCCTGCTATGCTCTCAAAATAGCTATGCTGAATGGGAGAGACTCTGGGCCTTCTCTTAGTTGAATTTCTTGTAAGATCTCCTTCTGAGTGAATGTCCTAGCAGAGTTTAAAAAACATATTCACTTTCAATCCAGCCATATTTTAAAAGTCCTTGAAGTTCAAAGTCTTCCCAGTATTTGGCTATTGAGCAGTCCTGGTATTAATTTTATGCAGAATAATTCCTAGTCTATAAGCACTTTCAATAACTAAAGAATTTCAGTAGTGTCTGGGACCACCCAAAAATGTAAAATTTCTCAATGAAAGTCCTCCATGTTAAAGCTTTCCAAATCCTTGGAGATGCCAAATATTCATAAATTATTACATCTCACCCCATTATGCATATTGTCACCCTGAGCCCTACTGAAATTCTATTATCCTTTGCATTTTCTCATTTGATTTTTCTAATGTGTGAACTTTGCCTTCCGATTCCCCAACTTTTTCCTGCGCTAACAGCTCAGTTTAAAAAATTAAAAATATAGGGTTCCTATGCCACAGAATCCACTTTATAGTCAAGTAAAATATTAATTTCTCAGGTGGCACTGAAAATTTAATTTGAACGATGCATCATCCTTCTGATTAACCTACTATGCAAGTTTATCCTGCAGGTTTCCCTGAATATCCAAACTTCTTTCTAATTAAGCAGAAGAAACTGAGTATGTTCTAGCCATAAAAATAACAGCAGTCTTTTTTCCCCTACTTCTCTAGATTCTTCCAATCAAGTCTAGTCTGTGTGTGTGTATTTCTCTTCATCTCCTAAGCTGTGTTTTATTTTTACTCATACTTTCCTGACATTTTTATCTCTTCTTTCAATCACCCTTAATCATCCGCTAATCAACTCATCAAATACAATCTTCTCGCCATCATTCTAAAAAAATAAAATAGAAATAAAATCATCAACAAGACTAATAAAATGTTGGCAGGCAGAAAAACAGCCAGAGGAAAAACTGGAAAAAGTGGGGAAAAAATGTTGAATTTCTTAAACTATCTGTTCAGCCTCCTACACATATTAGCTCCATTCTGGCAAAAAGTATAAAAGGTTGTGGCTTCTGCAGCTGTGCATACCAGAACCATGCCCTGCCCTCCCTAAACACCCACAGATGGAAATGTCATATTCTAAACAAACACTTACTATAGTCGCTTCTGATACTTCTTGTATGGAGTTTAGTTGTAGCTGTGTCAGTCCCAGTTTTGCTGCAGCACTAAGAGTATATCTACACAGCATCATTATTTTGAAATAACTAGCGACGTGTCTTCCTTTCCAGTGTTATTTTGAAATAACTTAATCCGTGTCTACATAGCACACAGTTATTTCAAAATAATGTTACAATATTGTCAAGATGGAGGACTTCTTACTCCAACTTGTTTAACCCTCATTGAACGAAGAGTAAGGGAAGTTGGAAGAAGAGTACTCTATTTCAAAATAAGTTCAGGGTAGACCCTCCCAACTTTGAAATAAGCTATGCAATTGACGTAGCTCAATTTGTCTAGCTTATTTCGAGTTAAGCCCTGCAGTGTAGACACACCCTGAGAGTCCCTTTCCCAGACCTGAAGAAAAGCTCTGGGTAAGCTTGCTTTCTCGACAACAGATGTTATGGCACCCATAACTATGGCAACAATAGTATGCTTCACCAAAACTAATGGGAGTACACTTTTCATAGGAAAAGTAGAAACAACTGACCACAGATACCAAATAGATGAAAAATTAATACTTGGTTGACAAAGATACCTAATCACAGTTTCTCAGTTAACAATGATGGAGCGTACAGCACAACAGTAACTCAGATATCACACAAACAACTTTTTTTTCTCCGGGGCTTTGCCGGAGAAAAGCGCCAGTCTAGATGGGATCTTTCGGAAAATAAAGCCTTTTCCGGAAGATCCCTTATTCCTCTTAAAATCAGGAAAGATCCAATCTAGACTGGCACTTTTCTCCGGCAAAGCCCCGAGCCGGAAAAAAGCGGAAGCCATATTCATGCAAATACCGCGGGGGATATTTAAATCCCCCACGGCATTTGCAATTCCGACTGGTCTCATTAGCATCCCTTTTCTGGAAAAGGGTGCCAATGTAGACACAGCCACAGAGTCACATAACCTTTGAATCTAGTTTTGCCCATCATTATAACCAGCAATGTTCATGTATTAAATCATAAAAAAGAAGAATTAAGGGTGGAATTGAATTAATTAATATTAATGTTCTGATTGTTCTGAATGTAAAGCACGTTATTATAATTTAAGTATAATAGGCCAGATTCAGCCCTGGTTTTATTCTGCTCACTATACATTCATGTGTCATTCAATCTGAGGATGTCAATAATTTTAGTCCGAAAGTTACCCATGTCCTACCAAAATCAGAGATCCTTTTTGAAAATAATGTACCGTATGATTAACCTCAAAGAGGTGAATTAGTTGGGCAACATTTTGTTGTCTTTGTGAATTATTGTTTTGCCCTTATTTTAGATCTTTGTCATGCTGCATGCCTTCCTTGGGCCTTTACCTATTTAGGGATATGTTCCTGTCATGATCAGGAGTGCTGACCAACTCCCAGTGACTAAGGGAAAGTACCTAGAAAAGTATCTGGGGAGGTTCAGGCAAGCAGCCAATAACAATGCAGGTAGGAATTTCAAACTGGAAAAGAGGGGGTTTTCTCTCTCTCTCTTCTTTGTTTGAGTTCAGAACAGTTTCTCCCAGTTATTAACGGAGATGGGAGACACTTTCTATTTCCAAGAACGGACTTCTTGAAATGTGTAAGTAGGGAAAAGTTTAGATAGTCCATCAGGGTTTATTGTTTTCCTTGTTTGAGGGTCTGGAAATCATGTCTGAGCAGGCTAATTGTTTTTCTCTTTTTTAACTAAGGATTACAGCTCAGGGACATTCCCTGAATATATATATCAAATTGTTGCTATTTACCATCTAGCCAATTTATTATGCTTGCGACAGTAGTTTTGTTTTGACAATAAGAGTTTTCTTTTATTGTAATTAACTGGTATTGGTTGACTGCTGTGTCCTTAGGATTAAGTGCCTAGTTACAAGGGTAGAGTCTATTATTGTCTGTGGATTCCCTCTGTTTTCCCAACTCGAAGCAAAACAGAGATTGGGGCAGGGAGGGGATTCCCAAGTGATCTCTTCCCTGATTTTCTTAGAACCACTTGCGTGGTGGCAGTGAAGAACCAGTCTTGTCTTTTTTTTCTTTTTTGGGGGAGGGGCGGAGGGATCTTATGGGGACTGAGATTGAGTAAGTTTGTCTCTAAGAATCCTAGAGAGTTTTTTTGCAGTGGTTATTCTGCTAGCCAGCCCCCCCATCTGTGCACACAAAGTGTCAGATTGGAGGATTGGGCCATAACAGTTCCATTGGCTCTGTCTCCATTGGTCTTCCAGGTTTGGAGTAGCCATGGAAAAAATGATAGCTGCTGAGAAAGCAGCAGTAACCCCTCCCCCCACTATTGCCTCCTACCCACTGGCAGTCCCCACTGATCAGCGACATGTCTTCCCTTCCAGATGTCCTGCCTGCTATGATCAGCTGTGAGGGGGAGAAGCCCAGGTAAAATAGAACAGTAAGAGGCAGATAGGGGGCAGAGCAGGGGCTGGAGCAAAGATGGAGGTCGAGCACCACCTAGCACATTAGAAAGTCAGCCCCTCTAGTATGTTCCAGTGTAGCCAATTCAGTTACACAAGAAATAGATACAACACAAAGATTCAGAAAAAAAATTGATTCACAGTTGGTATCCTTGTTGCCAGTGTTACCTGAATAGGCAATCAGATTATACTATGTGGAGCATGGTATAAGAACATAAATTAGACTAGAGACTATAGAATAGAATAAAATAGAATAGAATTATCAGAGAGGCCAAAAGATGAAGTCTGCATAGACTATGATTTACACGTATCACTTACGGGTGATCCCTCCAAATCAGGGTTGAGGCACATTATTAGATCCGTGTCAGAAGTTTGCACTAATTGTACCTTTTCTGCAGGAAAGTGGTGGATTCATTATATGTCACCATTCATTAGAATTTAACAGATTTAACTTTTTAATGTAAGATTAAAGGATTTCCACCCTCGCCCTAATGCACTAATATAAAGAAATAAAGTACAATGTTATCTGATATTGTCAAAATGCATTAGCAAATTAGTATAGAAATGCAATTTACTTACTGCTGATATTGACAAGTACAGGAAAAAAGGGATCAGCTAGGTTAAAATTTCATAGCATTTTATGGAAAGCTGCATTTCATAGCAGTTCATCCTCCAAAATATTTCAACCCTGAGAATCATTTCCCCATTAACAATCACCCCTTAAAGAATGTTGTGGGGATTAAAATTATAGTTCTGGTATTAACTGTGAAAAACAGACAAATAGAGGGATCATAGCAGTTTTATTCTGCAAATCTTTTCTGGTTGTTTTTCCAGGCACCCTTGCTATCTGCTGCACATTTCTTTCTGGTTAAAACTGTACAAATCACAAATACCTTCTAAAGCTGGCTGATAGGAAAATGCTGCTCTGGAATGCTTAAGCAGCTGTCAATGAAAATTGGCTCCTGTGGTTTAATGTCAGCACTTTGTGTGCCTGCTCAGTTTCAGCAGTGACAGATATTTCAGTTGAAACGAGTCCTTAAGGTAGGAATAAGCTACTAAATTCACACACAAAAATAAATGATGGAAGAATATGTAAAGAAAGGCAACATCATCTATCTATCTATCTATCTATCTATCTATCTATCTATCTATCTATCTATCTATCTATCTATCTATCTAATCTAGAATTTCACTTCAAATATGCAATTGGTACAAAATATGAATATTTTATATGTGGTCTAGCTGTTGTTTCTTATCCAACTCTGTCAGGAGGGTGGTTCTTACAAGTTTACTACTTTAAAAGATTAAAACTACTGTTTTAATCTAATTTGATCGCCTGTGAAACATAGCCAATATAACTTCCTTCTCCCCACGAATTCCTAGAGCATATTTTAAAAAAAAGAAAAAGGTGACTTGTACCTGATCCGATCCCAAACAGGGAGCTTAAATGGCTCATGACGTGCACTAACTCCAGCCTCAGGCTTCCCCTTGTCTTACGAATGGTATTGTAAATAATCTTGCAATAGCATTGCTTTCCCCATAGCATCAGTGTTTACAGTTCTGTGTGGCAGACATGGAACAGATATGCCAACTAGAGCCTCATGAAACTCAGTTGTCCTCAGGGAACAGTTTTCAATAGAGTTCAAAGTCTGAGTTTAATTTTGAGTTGGGGTACAGCTTGACACAAAAACTGATTCAGAATCTCAGTCAAAAACACAATGGTTGAAAAGATGGCTCCAAATCCCCAGATGTACCCCCCAAAGCAAAGAAATTTATGAAATTTTTTTTAGTTTGTCTTTGAAATTTTGAAAAATTCCAACCAGTTCCCATTTAAATCACTATGTTAATTTCACTTCATTCTCATCTATAACCATAAGTCATAAACATTTTTGATCTTCAATAAGTGTGCTATCTCATTGTTTTGTTGGTGAAAAAATGAAGAAGGGGGGCAGATACACTACACATTCCCTTCCCACACTGTTAACATCATTGGGGCACACACATGTATATCCCTATCTCAGATTCTGCAGTGAAATACTAGCTGGTTCACTCCTCTCAGCTTCAGTCTTTAAGAAAATGGGAAACCCGCTTCTCCTCAGTAAAAAGCTCCCATTATCTTTGGGTGTGGAGACAATCTGCCCTGCCGTAGTCACTCGCAGAATAACTGGAAAATACACAATTACCACATTCTGTGAGTGAGAAATTCCCCTAAAATACATCGTGATAATAGGGGACTAGGATTATGAGACCCAAACAAATATGAATTTAACTCTGATTTTCAATTGGAAAACCAACCCACATGCATTTTTCTATTTTGTTTTGTTTTGTTCATTTTCACATTTCAAATCTAAACAATTTAATTTTCCTATAACTATTATTTTTTTATTATTTTATTACTTTAAATATCTTGAGGAGTTAAAATTGAGTCTCCTCTCCTGGGCAAAAGGTTTGTATTGACAAATTATTTTATCAAGTACAGGTTGGACCTCCCTGGTCCAGCATCTTTGGGATCTGACCCCTCCCGAATGAGGGAATTTGCCAGAATAGGGGAGATCCTTTCCCACCAGCCTCCCACGACACTGCCCTTCCCTTTGGCTGGCTTCACTCCAGCCCCACTGCCACTGAGCTCCAGCTCTGCTGCTACAGGGTTTGGACTCTGGGGACAGAGCTTCCCAGGACCAGGGCTCCTCGTTGCTGCAGCACCTGGCCTGGGCTGGGTTTCCCCAGCTATCCTGCTGCTGCTCCCCTGGTGGGAGCTCCCTGGGGACATGGCTCCCTGGATGCTGCCCCTCCCAGCCAGGGTTTTCTAGGCACTGGGCTCTGTGGCTGCCCTGCTGCTGCTGCTGCTGCTGCTGCTGCACCCAGCTGGAGCTCCCTCAGGGTGGGGTCACCAGTCTGATGGTGGGGCTTCTGACCGTTGGACTCTCAATTCGCTTAGACTCCTGGGGGCTGGGGCTTTCTGGTCGAGCAACATCTTTGGTCTTGCTGGACCACAAATGCAGTTGGACCAGAGAGTCCTAGATTTAGGAGGTTCAACCTGTACTATATTTAGTTTAATAGATTCACAGATTCCAAAGCCAGTAGGGACTACTGTTTTAATCTAATTTGATCGCCTGTGAAACATAGCCAATATAACTTCCCTCTCCCCACGAATTCCTAGAGCATATTTTAAAAAAATAAATATACAATCTTGATTTATAAATTGTCAGTGATTAAGATTCCACTCTGACCCTTGGTAAACTGTTTCAATAATTACCCTCATTCTGACTACCTTTGTTCTAGATTCTACTTCCAGGCACTAAATTATGCTACCTCTCACTGCTTCACTGACGAGCCTATTTCCTAATCTCTTGTTCCCTATGTAGAGAGTGAGATACTGTAATCAGATCAAACCCTAATGTTTCCTTTTGTTAAGCTAAATAGATTGAGCTCTTTTTGAGTCTATCATTCTAAGCCTTTGAACATTCTTGTTGCTCTTCTCTGAATCCTTTATTGATATCTTTCTTAAACTGTGGGTGCAGGAACTGGGCACGGTATTTTAGCAAAAATTGTACCCAGTGCCAAACAGAGGTAAAATAACTCCCTAATCCTGCTCAAGATTCTCTTGTTTCTGCATTCCAGAATTGCATTAGATATGTTTTGGTTTTGGACACAGCATCATACTTACAGTCCATGTTCAGCTGATAAACTACTATGGTCACCCCCAAACATTTCAGAGTCACTGCTTCCCAAGACAGATTACATATTCCTTCTTCCTAGGTTTATATATTTACATTATATATTTACATTAAGTTGTATTAAAACATACTCTAAAACATACTCTAAATCAGTGACTTGTCCTCATTATTTACTGCTCCCCATTTTTTACTATTATCTGAAAACTGCATAAGTGTACAAAAGGTATTTTGTTAGATCCCGTTACCATAGCATTTCAGCACTACACAATCTTCAATGCATTTACCCTCACAAGAATCCTGTGAGGTAGGGGAATAGTATTATCCTCATGGTACAACCAGTAAACTATGGCACAGAGAGGCACAGTGCATTGCCAGGATCACACAGGAAGTCTATTTCAGAGCATGGAATTGGATGCAGGTTTCCCCAACACTAAGGCTGCATCTAGACTGGGATGATTTTGCGCAAATACTTTTAACAGAAAGTTTTTCCGATAAAAGTATTTGGGCAAAAGAGCTTCTATATTGGCATGTGAACATAAGAACATAAGAACGGCCATACTGGGTCAGACCAACGGTCCACCTAGCCCAGTATCCTGTCTGCCGACAGTGGCCAGCACCAGGTGCCCCAGAGAGGGTGGACCGAAGACAATGATCAAGTGATTTGTCTCCTGCCATCCCTCTCCAGCCTCTGACAAACAGAGGCCAAGGACACCATTTTATCCTCTGGCTAATAGCTTTTTATGGACCTAACCTCCATGAAATTATCTAGCTTCTCTTTAAAATCTATTACAGTCCTAGCCTTCACAGCCTCCTCTAGCAAGGAGTTCCACAGGTTGACTACACGCTGTGTGAAGAAGAACTTTCTTTTATTAGTTTTAAACCTTCTACCCATTGATTTCATTTGGTGTCCTCTAGTTCTTCTATTATGGGAACTAATAAATAACTTTTCTTTATTCACCCTCTCCACACCACTCATTATTTTATATACCTCTATCATATCCCCCCTTAGTCTCCTCTTTTCTAATCTGAAAAGTCCCAGTCGCTTTAACCTCTCCTCATATGGGACCCGTTCCAAACCCCTAATCATTTTAGTTGCCCTTTTCTGAACCCTTTCCAAGGCCAAAATATCTTTTTTGAGGTGAGGAGACCACTTCTGTACACAGTATTGAAGATGTGGCTGTACCATAGTTTTATACAGGGGCAATAAGATATTCTGGGTCTTATTTTCTATCCCTTTCCTAATAATTCCTACCATCCTATTTGCCTTTTTGACCGCTTCTGCACACTGTGTAGAAGTTTTCAGAGAACTGTCCATGATAACTCCAAGATCTCTTTCCTGATTTGTCGTAGCCAAATTAGCCCCCATCATACTGTACGTATAGTTGGGTTTATTTTTTCCGATGTGCATTACTTTACACTTATCCGCATTAAATTTCATTTGCCATTTTGTTGCCCAATCACTCAGTTTGGTGAAATCTTCTTAGAGTCCCTCACAGTCTGCTTCTGTCTTTACTATCCTAAACAGTTTGGTATCATCTGCAAACTTTATTACCTCACTTCTTAGCCTTTTCTCCAGATCATTTATGAATAAGTTGAAAGGATTGGTCCCAGGACTGACCCTTGGGGTACATCACTAGTTACCCCTCTCCAATCTGAAAATTTACCATTTATTCCTACCCTTTGTTTCCTGTCTTTTAACCAGTTCACAATCCAAGAAAGGACCTTCCCTCTTATCCCATGGCCATGTAATTTACACAAGAGCCTTTGGTGAGGGACCTTGTCAAAGGCTTTCTGAAAATCCAAGTATACTATATCTACTGGATCCCCCTTGTCCGCATGTTTGTTAACCTCTTCAAAGAACTCTAACAGATTAGTAAGACAGGATTTCCCTTTACAGAAACCATGTTGACTTTTGTCCAACAAATTATATTCTTCTACAAGCTTCACAATTTTATTCTTTACTATTGTTTCGACTAATTTGCCCGGTACTGAAGTTAGACTTACCGGTCTGTAATTGCCAGGATCGCCTCTAGAGCCCTTTTTAAATATTGGTGTCACGTTGGCTACCTTCCAGTCATTAGGTACGGAAGTCGATTTAAAGGATAGGTTACCAACCACAGATAATAGCTCAGCAATTTCCCATTTGAGTTCTTTTAGAACCCTTGGATGAATGCCATCCGGTCCCAGAAATTTGTTAATATTAAGTTTTTCTATTTGTTCCAAAACCTCCTCTAATGACACTTCAATCCGGGACAGTTCCTCAGATTCATCACCACAAAGGACGGTGCAGATTTGGGAATCTCCCCAACGTCCTCAGCCATGAAGACTGAAGCAAAGAAATCATTTAGTTTCTCCGCAATGGCTTTATAGTCCTTGATTGCTCCTTATATAGCTCGATCATCTAGGGGACCCACAGGTTTTTTAGCAGGCTTCCTGCTTCTAATGTACTTAAAAAACATTTTTTGTTATTTCTTTTTGAGTTTTTGGCTAGCTGTTCCTCAAAATCTTTTTTTTTTGCTTTTCTTATTACGTTTTTACACTTGATTTGACAGTGTTTATGTTCCTTTCTATTTATCTCACTAGGATTGGACTTCCACTTCTTAAAAGATACCTTTTTGTCCCTCACTGCTTCTTTTACATGGTGGTTAAGCCACAGTGACTCTTTTTTAGGTCTCTTGCTATGTTTTTTAATTTGGGGTATACATTTAAGTTGGGCCTCTATTATGATGTCTTTAAAAAGTTTCCATGCAGCTTTCAGGGATTTGGCTCTAGTCACTGTGCCTTTTAATTTCTGTTTAACTAACCTCCTCATTTTTGTGTAATTCCCCTTTTTGAAATTAAATGCCAGGGTGCTGGACCGCTGAGGTGTTCTTCCCACCACAGGAATGTTGAATGTTATTATATTATGGTCACTATTCCCAAGCGGTCCTGTAACAGTTATATCCTGGACCTGATCCTGCACTCTAAATTGAGAATTGCCTCTCCCCTTGTGGGTTCCTGCACTAGCTGCTCCAAGAAGCAATCATTTAAGCCATTGATAAATTTTATCTCCGCTTCTCTTCCTGAGGTGACATGTATCCAGTCAATATGGGGGTAATTAAAATCCCCCATTATTATAGAGTTCTTTATTTTGGTAGCCTCTCTAATCTCCCTTAGCATTTCAATGTCAGTATCGCTGTCCTCATCAGGTGGTCGACAATATATCCATACTGCTAATTTCTTATTATTGGAGCATGGAATTACTATCCATAGCGATTCTATTGAACATGTTGATTCACTTAATATTTTTATTTCATTTGATTCTACATTATCTTTCACAGTGCCACTTCACCACCCACCCAGCCTGCTCTATCCTTTCTATATATTTTATATCCCGGTATGATTGTGTCCCACAGATTTTCCTCATTCCACCAGGTTTCAGTGATGCCTATTATGTCAATCTCCTCATTTAATATGAGGTACTCTAGTTCACCCATCTTATTAGTCAGACTCCTAGCATTTGTATACAAGCACTTTAAAAATTTGCCACTGCTTATTTTGCTTTTGCACAAAAAAAGATTTGCTTTTGTGCAAAAGCATCCGTGCCAGTGTAGACACTCTCTTGCACAAGAAAGCTCCAATGGCCATTTTAGCCTTCAGGCTTTCTTGCTCAAGAAATGAACGTGGCTGTCTACAATGGCTCTCTTGCGCAAGAATACTTGCACAAAAGGGCTTATCTCTGAGTGGGCGCGTCAGAGTATTTGCGCAAAAACCACTGATTTTGTACATTACAAAGTCAGTGTTCTTGTGCAAATACTCGCTGTCAGTATAAACAGGCTGCAAGATTTTGCGCAATATCATGCCAGTCTAGACGCAGCCTAACACTCCTAAGCACTGGAGTATCCTGGCTCCCTTTTTGCTACAACAAAACTCACACTGATTTCTTCTCTGCAGTAAAAAAGTATTTATTAAATGTTAATAATTGCAGTGTAGAAGACAGGTTAGGACTGAGAAAGTCTTCAGTCCTGTAGCAAAACACTAGTGTTGATTTACATTTTCTAAAGAGAGAACAATTTATCACTGCTGGTATTTCTTGTTCTACAGCAACAGACATCATGAAAACTTGCAATATAGATGTGCTCTGCAGTAGTCAAATGTTACCTCAGCAGTTTCCCATTTTCACAATAGGCGCTGAAGGTAATTCTCTGGCTTTAGAGATTCAGGGTTTTCTTCGTTCTTTTTTTGATTGAACCTCTGATTCTGAATTCTCATTATAAATAAAGTGGTTATGACTAAGGGAGGGAGTTTGTAAAGGATGTTACAGGTTCCATGACTTTCCACGACCACTGTGACTTACGCAGTGGCGGGTGGAGCTGCATAAGGCAGTCCCTGCGGCAACTGTAACAGCTGATGTTGGTGCAGTCTCAGGTCACCCTTCCCGCCAGTAGCATTAGTAGGAGTTTGGGTTGGGGCTACAGATTAGGACATTGGAGGAGATTAGGGCTCTGGGTGGTGCTTACTTGGGGATTCCTCAGAAGCAGCAACATATCCCTACCTCAGCTTTTAGAAACATATTCTTCCTCCACCCATGGGCACTTCCAGGCAGCTCCCTTTGGCTGGAGTCCTTGGCCAATGGGAGCTGGGGAACTGGCAAAAGTCAGAGCTAGGAGCTTAGAGAAGGACATTTACCACTTCCAAGAAGTCAGGTTGAAAGCCTGCCAACCCCAACAGCCTCCCACCCTGGCACCAGTGGGGGCCTGCACTTTCCCCTCCCCAAAATCACAGTGTCCCTAGACACCCTCCCAGAACTCCCCTGCACACTCACAGCATCCCAAGCCATCCCTAACCACCTGCAGTTTTCCCTAAGACACCTCACCTGAGTACTTGTGGCCCATGTGTGCACCCATGGAACCCCATGCCCAACCTGGGCTGCTTTTGCCCAGAACCCATGGAACCTTCATGAACACCTGCAGTACTCCCAAGATTGAGTCAGTGGTATAGTACAAGTCATGGCCAGGTCAAGGGTTATGCTCATGACCTTTACTAAAAGTACCTGTGACTAAACTGTTTTAGTTATGACCAACCACCCTGTTTTTCTTCATTTCCCATTGAAGTCTTGGAAGTAGGACTAATACTGTATTCATAGCTTTAAATACAAAGATGGTACATGGATTTAATTAGATTAATCATAGTAAATAGATTGTAAATTTTCAATGTCACCTTACAGGTTACACTTGGTGCAAGATTTTTGCAATTGTATAAATAGCTAATATCAGAGATATAAATGGACATACTTAATCATACAGCATCACAGATGCATAGATTTTAGACCAGAAGGGAAAATTAGATAATGCTAATAATTACATTATATCAAGCCAAATAACCTCTGTTTGACTAAATCATATCTTCCTAAAGGCATCCGATCTTGTTAGGAATATATCAAGATATGGAGAATCTACCATTTTCTTTGGTATACTGTTCCAACAATTGCTATACCTCACTATTAAATGTTATGTTTTATTTCTACTTTGAGTTTGCCTGGATTCAGCTTCCAACCATTGCTTCTTGTAACACCTCTTCTAAAGAGCTCTTTAGTACTTGGAATTTTTTCCCTGTGGGAAGGTACTTGTACCTATAATCAAGTCACCTCTTGATCTTTTTGTGAAGCTAAACAGATTGAGCTATTTGCAGTTTTCACTGTATGATATTATTTCCAGCCTTGAATCTTTTTTGTATTCTGTTAGAACTTATTTGTTATAAAGGAGGGCAGTCTTTACAAAATGAAGAGAGAGTTATATAGAGGATAATGAGTTGCCCATGGATGATAGAAATCCGTGTATCTGCCATAGTTGTCAAACGATCACACAACATGACTGGAGGTGAATAAAAACAGCCATTTTAATTTTGCTCCTGCTGCATAGAAAATATAACACTTTTTAAACAAGTCTGCAAATCAAGTGTTACCCCCTCTTCCCACATAAAATTATATCACACTCTTTAAGCCTTGGGATTATTTGAATTCAGGCATGAGATATGAAAAATATTCTAAGTGTGTCACATGTATACTCTGGAGAGGTTTGCCATAAGAGCCCTTTCCTCCATCAAGGTTCTACCTTATAACATCAAAGGTTTTTCACTTTTGGCCTGGTGCCGCCCCAAACCAAAGAAAAGTCTTTTCTTCTTTTCTTTTGAAAGAGGCTTTTCCAACATTTGGCCCATCCACATGGAGCCAAATATTGGAAAAAAACCCTCTTCTGGAACATCCCTTCTTCCTCATAAAATAAGGTTTACAGGGATGCCGAAAAAAAGTGTCTGCTTTTCTGATTTTTTTTTTTGTGTGGAAAAACAGACGGTTTCCTTGGATGAAGCAGAGCTTTTCCAGGATTCCCCTGGTATACCGGAAAAGCTCTGTAGTCTAGATCAGTGTTTCCCAATTGGTGCTCCGTGGAACCCCGGGATTCCGCAAAGTGAAAGTAAGGGTTCTGCAAAGGTTCTACGCTCCGCCACCCCCTCTTAAAGAAACAAAGCTTTTTTGCGTCAGGGCTCAATTTTTTTCTTCCTCGATGAAAAGCAGTGGTAAGTCTTTTTTTTTGCTCGACAAATCGCGAGGCAACTCCAGGGGTTCTGTGACCACATAAAATTGGGAAGCACTGGTCTGGATGTATTCTAAGGCTTCAATACTTCAAAGATGTAAGCACGTGAGTAAGTTTATGCATACTTGCACTGTTATTATAGGACAGACTCACCCCTGCACTGGTGCTAGCACTAAGCAGAAAAAAAGAGGGAACTTTACTCTCATTCATGGGCTTCTTAGTTGGAGCAGCCTTTCAAGTGCCCTAATTTGCACTCTACAGGTATGTCTAGACTACAGGACTCTGTCGATGGAGCCATGTAAACAAGTTTACCCAGCACAGTCAATGAAGTGGTGATTTAAATAATCCCCCCTTCATTAAAATAAACATGGCCGCCGTGCTGTTCCAATGATCAGCTGATCCGGCACAGCGTGGCAGTCTAGACGTGGATCTGTCAGCTGGGGAAGCCTTTGCTGACCGATCCCTTATGCCTCGTGAAATGAGGTTTACAGGATCGGTTGGCAAAGGCTTCCCCAGCTGATAGATCCACGTATAGACTGCCGCGCTGTGCTGGATCAGCTGATCGTCAGCACAGTGCAGCGGACGTGTTTATTTTAATGAAGTGGGGATTATTTAAATCCCCACTTCTTTGCCTCTGTCAGATAAACTAGTTTACAATGCTCCATCAACGGAGCCATGTAGTCTAGACATACCCCTATAGTTGTAATGGCTCCTATAAGTCATATCTTGTTGTAGAATTGCCTGGCTACTCCCTTTCCCATTTCCTGCTTTCTCCCATTTGGCCTGCCCTTGCTCAGGAGCACCCAAATCGGTGCTTCTGTCTCTTCCACAGAAACCCTCCAGTTGGTGAATATTTTCCATTTATCTCTTCCCTAGGGCTGGTGAAAAGGGCCCACAGGATGATGGTGAGTGTGACCTATTGGGATTACTAGTGTTACCAGATTTGCCCAATACTCTGGGGTATGCTCATGTATCAGGGTTACCCTTATGGGACTGGGGGAAGGTTAACAGTTCTATCAGTGTGGTGTTGGTGCTTACTTGGGCTCTCATATGGAGCTGAATTCTCCCTGCTGCCAATTCCCCCTCCCACTGGAGCTCTCCTGCAGGAACTAGGTTCCTCAGGATGGGGTTCTTACCACCTTGGCAACACACACAGACACTCACACCCACTAACAGAGCACGTCTGAGAGGACTGGGTACTCAGCACTCACAAGCTGACCCCCTCATATGTCCCTGGACTCAGCTGGCTGGGTTTCACAGCAATGCCACACTGCACCCTCATGTGCCTTTGGACTCCGTGGGCTGGATTAAACAGCACTTTAAGCTGCCATCCTCATAAGCCCCCAGGTTCAGCACCCCCTATCCCCACTTTCACACCACAGTCATTCACTGGTAAACCACACGATGAGCAAACCCCACAGGATTTTAGGCACTACAGGGATCTTTTGCTTGGGTACAAGAAGCGTTGTTGCAGAGCGAATGGGGAAGCCAAAACAACACCCCTTAAGGAAGAGTGAGCAAAAGAGAAAGAAAGAGAGAGAAGCAACCAGTTTAACAATGAAAGTGATTTATTTCTGAGTAGTGAATAGATATCAAACAGTTACAATATTAAATCTAACAATTACAATATTAAATCTAAATTGAAACTGATTACAAACGTTAGGTAACCATATAACAGTTTACACAGGGCAGGGTCAGGAGTCTATGCTTAGAGAGATAGTTGAGAGAGAGAGAGAGAGAGAGAGAGAGACCTCACCACTCCACGGAGCTTTCACTGATCGGGGTTCCCAGATGATGATGGTAGCCGGGGGTCCAGAGGGCAGGAGAAAAGCAGGACAGAGCCCCCAGCACGATCAGACAGGAGATGAAGAAGTCTCAATGGAACTGATGCAGTTTAAGTCTAGGTATCAGAACAGTTTTCTTGGGGCAAGGAGAGGAGTTTTTATAGGGATAGTTCAAAGAGAAAGAGGAGAGACAATAGAGACTGATCACCCCTGGTTATGGGTGATGTTCCTTGAACGAGCTCACAATGCAACTAGGCAGTTTCAGTATTTTGGATGTCAATAGGATCGTTACTAGAATTGGTCTGATAATGACTAATTTGGGTGTGAGCAGGCCTAGGTTCATTAGCATCTGGAGCAGGGATTTCCCCTCAGGCAGTGCTTCTCTGCTTTCGGTGTCCCATAGTTCAGTGCGGTTCCTGCCTTGGAAGAGCTGCTCTCCATTCTGTATGCTAATGAGATGTCCCTCTGTTCCATCTTTAATGTAAATGAGGTTGGGGTGTTTCCTTAATTGTATCACCCTTGTCTGAAGAAGTTTAGGTGTGTCTTCCCTGGCCTTTTCTTTGCTTTGTCTTTGATTCTAGCAGAGGCCTGAGGGAGGGGGATGGTTTTCCATGAATGTCACTCCCTGACTCCCCAAGAGCACAAGGCTGACAGGCGACCATGTTCTGGTTCCCCAAGAATCACAGAGCTGGTGGGTAACACTAGAATAAGTAAAATTACTTATGTGTGATATCTAACGTTGGTCTAACTGAGTTTGTTCTTGTGGCCTGATGATGTACACATCTGATTAGATTATCTAGTGGTTCCTTCTGGCCTTAAAGTCGATGGCTCTATAATTATACATTTATATGGCAATAAAGAGATAGTAAACTAGAAACCTTTCCTTTCTTGCATTATCATTTCTGTCCTAGCTTCAACAAACACAAATTAAGTGAGATACCCATGCTTCCTTATTTCTGAGAACAGGAAGAGAAAAAAGGAGAGAAAGGAGTGGATGTTAACAGTTAATAAGTACCACTTCTTAAAGGAATTTATTGAAATTGAGGGGTTGGTAAAATAAAACATTTCTAAATCTTTCTAATATTTTTGTTGTTGTTATTACTTTACACATTACGTTATTCTAGTTTTAAAGGGGGAAAGGGAAATGTATTTTTATTATTCTGTAAAAGATTACCTAATTCTCATGGTAATATGAAAAGCATGGTAAATAAAAGGGAAGCATAGACTAAGACAGTATATGATGAACAACTTTTTGACCCTCTCTGTCAAAGGTGTGACATGAAGTTCAATCAATGACCGAACTGGCAGACTGAACAAGGCATTTTGGAACATAAGAGATCTGTTTTCTAGGCGTCAATGAGTCAGCCATAAAGAAGAAGGAGTAATGAAAATAAAATTTTAGAAATTTCTACCAGCCTCCCCAGAAGCTTCCTCTGCTAATAGCTACTGTTTTTGATTTCATGAGCTGGCTCTGTCTTATATTTTCTTCCTCTTCTGTTTGTAAGTGACTATAATTCTGTGCAATGAAGCTGTTTAGAGCTGTCACAATAGTGTTAGTAGTGACAAGTTGATAAGAATCAGAAATTCAATTAAAATTTCTAATCAGGCCAATTAAAAATACCTATGAAAATGTAATTAAAATTTTCTACTAAATTCTCTACTAAAGAAATTCAGAATAATTCAGGTTCACCAGGACAAAATACAACTTAGATGGTAATAATAAGAACACCATACAAATGTATGAAAAAGGTAATAAATGCAGTATTACATTTATGGGTCCCTTGGGAGACCCCTGGTTAGTGATATCATTGAATTCTGCTCCAAGAGCAGGTGAGGATAGAAAAAAGAAGAAAAATTGAGGGGCCGGGCCCATATGAGGAGAGATGAAAGAGACTAGGACTTTTCATCTTGGAAAAGAGGAGGCTAAGGGGGAATATGATAGAGGCATATAAAATCATGAGTGGTATGGGAAAAGTGAATAAGGAAAAGTTATTTGCTTGTTCCCATAATATATGAACTAGGGGACACCAAATCAAATTAATGGGCAGCAGGTTTAAAACAAATAAAAGGAAGTTCTTCTTCACACAGCTCACAGTCAATCTGTGAAACTCCTTGCCTGAGGAGGTTGTGAAGGCTAGGACTATAACAGGGTTTAAAAGGGAACTAGATAAATTCATGGAGGTTAAGTCCATTAATGGCTATTAGCCAGAATGGGTAAGGAATGGTGTCCCTAGCCTCTGTTTGTCAGAGGGTGGAGATAAATGGCAGGAGAGAGATCGCTTAATCATTACCTGTTCGGTTCACTCTCTCTGGGGCACCCAGCATTGGCCACTGTTGGCAGACAGGATACTGGGCTGGATGGGCCTTTGTTCTGACCCAGTATGGCCATTCTTATGTTATGTTCTTGTGGTTTCATTGCCTATTTAAGGTAATAAAATTTGTGTTCCATTATGCTAATATAGCACACAACCTTTAATATATTTAGTCACGCAATCTATGAAGGTCAGGAAGTACTATTATTCCAGATGGGGAACTGTGGCACAGGAGTTGGGCTTCATGAAGGGATTTAGAAATTGCAACATTGAGTGTCATGGCACCTAACTTACAGGCACACAGAAAATCACAAAAACAACACTGTGGTTCTCAGGCCAAGTTAGGGGAAAAACATGCACCTTAGAATGTGGATCCACATGTAAACACATTAATGGGAAGCTGCCTTTGCTAGTGAATGGGAGATGGCAATCAGCAACATATGTGCTAACTACCCGTCCTCCCCCTTTCTCCCCTCCAATACAGGCCACCAAGCCGAGGCTGCTGGCACCTGCCTGTCATGGCTTAGAGGTCCACAAATGGGAACCAGTCACTTTAGGCGTGGAAGAGTGTGTCTACATTGTGATTAAAAACCCATAGCCCTGAGTCTAAGAGAGTCCAGGTCAGCTGACTTGGGGTCAGACTGCAGGGCTATAAAATTACAATTTAGACAGTTGAACTTGAGTTCAAGTCTGAACCTGAATGTCTATGCTGCAATTTTATAGCCTTGCAAACCAAGTCAGTTTACTTAGCCAATGCTTTTTGAGGGAGTGAATTATGTTCCTACCTACACACAAAACAGCTTGAAGAAAAGGCATTGATGCCCACTGTGAGCTTTCATCCCACTCTTTAGAGCACTTGCTCTAAAGGTTCTTTTCCCCTTCTCTGCTAAGGAGCAGAAAGCACTTGACCATAGGGATAGAATTCTGTACTCATGGAAGGTCTATGACTAAAGCTGTTCCAATGTGGCTAAGTTGTCTCCCATGTGTGTGCCCCATTCATATGGCTACTGAATCTTTTGTTGTTGTTGTTGTTCTCTGTCCCAGTGACTTTTCTACTGCAGATAAATACTTAATAATAGTCATCGGTCTGTTTGTGTGGCAGCAGGCATCAAACTCATTAATCAAAAATAAGTTGTGATGCCTAAATTGCTTGACTCCAGGTAGCTGGTTCCAATTTGTGGATTGTTACACTTACATAGAGGCTTCCCTGTGGTCCGGACTTAGATATCTATTTCTAAGGCTATGTCTACACTACATGCTTTGCCAGAAGAGGCAATACAAATGAAGCACAGATTATCATTTTCTCATGCTTCATTTGCATAATCTCTTCTGATACATTTTTGTGCAAGGGGATTTTGTGCAAAAACAAGCAGCGTGGATGTTTCTGTTTTGCGCAAAAAAACCTTTTAGCACAAGATCCTTATGCCTCCCCCCGGGCATAAGAGAGGTGGCTGCAGAAAAACATAGAAAGCTCTCTGAATTCACCATTAGAAACCAGCAAAGTCTAATTTTTACAAGAAATGTATTTGGCTTTCATTTTTAGGTAGGTATCTATAGGCTCCAGATATTTATTCCAGCTCCTCAGTCATTTCAATGATGTGCATCTTTATCATTTCATTTGTCAACGTCCTTTATCAACATAGTTTATTGTTAGTGTAGGGCCACACAGTTAATTTCTTAACAACTGGTTATTCATTTAGTTTACATTTTTCTTAGCTGTCTCAGAGGGGTAGCCATGTTAGTCTGTAACTATATATATATATATATATATATATATATATATATATACTATCATGAGCTTTCATTGGCACAACTAACTTCTTCAGATGAGTGGAGCAAAAAGGAGAAAAAGCTCAATTTAAAGCAGAAAAAGAAGGGAGAGAGGGAGAAAAAAAGACTCATCAGTTATAGTGCCCATGTTAAATGAGGCTAATAGAGTGAGCTATAAGCTATGTGACATTTATAGCCCACTCTATTAGCCTTATTCAGCATTAGTCTCTAAGATACTATAGGACCACTAGTTCCGCCCCTCCCCCCCCCCCCCCCCCTGGTGAGTAAAAGACTAGAAACTGAATCTGGGTCTTGCATCTGTCACGTATGACTGGATAGCCCAAACTTTATTTTTATTGTTTTACAGTCTTTTCTGTGCTGAAGCAAAATGCAGGCCTATGTAGCACTTTAAAGACTAACAAGATGGTTTATTAGATGATGAGCTTTCGTGGGCCAGACCCACTTCCTCAGATCAAAGGACTGAAAGTGAACAATCCATTAAGATCAACATACTGTACTGACTACAAAGGACCTTCTGTGCTGAGGCATTCCATATTCTTTATGAAAATATGCTTCTGGGTATTAATATGACATCACTAAAATATGCTTTATATGAAGTACCTCATGTAAGATGTCATTGGAAAAGTTATAATCTATTGAATATGATTTCCCATTTGTATGCATGTATCATTTTTGTATATCAAGTTAGGAATTTGGAGTAGAAGCCTGTGTTATTAATGTAGTCATGCTACATGAGGGCTATTAATGGTATTTCAGGACTATATTGGCTTATTAGTAAAGAGACAAGGAGGCTTAACCTTCCTATGAAACTGTGAATCAGCTTGTGAATTATGCAAATAGGAGTCTTGCTGAGACATGTGATCATATCACCTGATACCGGAATTCGTCTTAAACCATGTACTTTTCCATGAGTAGGTAGGAGGGGGTCAAACTGAAACAATGGACTCCTGCTTTATGCAAATCCTGTTCAAGGGTGAGGAGTGAGGTTATCCTGGTCATCAATTCTCCCCGTCTATCCCACCCAAGGTGACTGCTGAATGTATCTAAGACTGAACTGTTAACAAGACTATGCCCTGGCTGGAAGGCTTTCCAGTCTATAAAAAAACCTTATTAGAACAACTTTGAGAGTGAGATATTACATGTAACTAGTTTCTTTAGTATATTACATTTAGCTCATGTGTTCTATTTTATTTTGTTTATTAACCTACATTGTTCTGTCTGCTATCACTTATGACCACTTAAATTGTATCTTTATACTTAATAAAATTACTTGTGTATATAAATAAACCCAGTGTTGCCTGGAGGGGAGGCAAGTAGCAGTGCATATCTCTTTTTCCCCTGAGAAAGAGGGTGAACATGAACTTACCCCGATAACATTTTATGCAGAGTAAGGTGGATTTATCTGGGGTTCAGATCCCATTGAGACTGTGTATTTGAGTTCCGAGGTAAGTCCCTTTGTCTGAGCCTCTCCAAAGCTCAGCTGATCTCAGCATATGTATTATACTGCAGGGGGCTGTCACCCAACCTCTGTGTTGCTGCTGGAGGTGGCCCTATGGGCCTGGCTCTGCAGAAGAGAAATGAAAGGTGCTCATGAGGGCAGGAAAATGGGCTCAAAGAGATTTCATCATTTCACGTGACAGTCCGAAGGAGGTTTCAGCAACCAAACCTATCTCATTTTCTATTCAGATATTCTTATCAAGGTTATTGACTAGTTATCAGAGCACACCGTGCTGGTCTCATCTATGGTTATTTAAATACAAATATTTTAGTAAAGATAAACATTACATTAACATAATATACACTTAAATCATTCCATAACCTTGCAATGCTGTCAGCAACAGTTCCATATCAATTGTTGAGAATTTGCACTGAAAAACCTAAATTACAGATAGGGTTTCAGCAAGGGCAGAATTTCTTGAGGAATGGAGGCCAGCAGTTGTGCATTCCGGAATGTGTCTTGCTTTTATCCTGTTCACCAGATGCTAAGTTAGTGAGGGAAGGGTACTTTGTATTCTGTGCATACCTCTCACACCTGGCTGGTGAGCTCCCTTCACCAACCAGGTGTCAGAGGCATGCACGGAATGCAAATACTTTCTCATCACTCCCTTAGCATCTGGGGAATGGGATGAAAAGCAAGACACCCCCAGAGTGCACAGCTGCTACCCCCTCTACCCTCCTGAAATTCCAATCTTGGGTTTAAGCAAATATGACTTTGTATTCCTTGTACATTGGGTGTTTTTAATGCTCCCACTTCACACATCAGTGCATGGGCAAGGATTGAAAAACTATTATTATAAAAGAACTCGTATGAGGTACAATTGAAATGTTCTTTGATGCTGTGTTATCCGCAAAAATTCAGAGTTGTGCAAATGGTCCTTCATGTTCTTTATCACAACCAAACAAAAGAGTTAATGAAATACCTAATTCCTTATTTCCTAAACATATTTGCATAACAATTTCGTTAATGGATTACTTTGCATACAGGTACAGAGAAAATTAACATTAGGCAATACTAGATCCTGTACATAAGCAAGGGAAAAATACAAATCTAACTATGAACTACAGTAAATGGGAGATGGCATGAAAGTGAAATAAACACAATAGATGCATAAACCTATGCTTCTAATTATCTACAGAAAACATTTTTCTTCAATAAAAACACATTAATATCTGTGGCAAAGCCATGGATTTGGCACTTCCTCTTCAAGTGACAAGATTAATCAGAGCTTGTTCTCTTGCTGGAGTAACAGTCCCTCATTTTGAGCTCTAAATATCATGATTAGAGTGAAAATCTGCTTTTTGACTGCTTCTGAGTGGTTACACATTGCTGGAGGAATTGCTCTCTGCTGACTCATCAGTGTCCACTTCAGCATTTTCTGCCTCCAGGGCAGGCTGTTGGTCTTATTCATAAATTGAAAACAGAAGGAAGAATAATTAAAGAGTGAACTGTAATTATGAGTGAGATCCAAAGGGAGCAAAACTAATGCTGAGTGTATGCCTTAGGTTGCCTGTTAGTGCATTTAGGATTAGCTATAAAGTCTTGTTAAACTCAATTAAATAGTTCATTAGAAAGATTTTTTTCCCTGTTAGAACTGGATAAGTGACTTGACTTTTAGAACTCTGAGATTTGTTGAGTTTTCTCTTTCACTGCTATTCTGTTGAACTGCAATGTCAGTTTGAAAAATATTTCTTTCTCTCATGAGGAAAACATTGAAAAAAAACCTGTTTTGTGATTGTATGTTTAGAGCACTCTGTGTGTGTGTTTTCCCCATTGCTTTTTTCCATGAATGATAATTAGAGATTTGTCAAATGCTGCAAAGTTATGCATGTCTGACAAATTCTAATATTTGCTTGTTGATAAGACACCCTGGCATTTATGTTGTTTTCCTCCTCTCTTATCTCTTTTACTAAACCAGGATCACATACTTGCTATCAAAATTTATACTAGGTATCAGATCAGAAAGAATTGCTTTCTTTGTAATATCTGATTTGTTAGGGATACATTCTGATATGTTTTTCTGCATTATGTCCCCTACTAATCTGAGTCTCTGTGTGATACTATGAAATTGTGTTGAATGTGCACTGACTGTGCTAAAAATATAGGAATTGTCAGATATCAATACCATTGTCCCCCAATTGACCTTCATGAAGATAGTCTGAAAAATGGCAGAAACATCAATAGAGGTGACGATTTGAGAAAAAAGCACTTGCAAATATTTTAGGGTCTGAGCACCCAGGCCTTAACCCAGAAAAAATCTAAGTTTGCTAAGAAAAGATGGACTTAGTACTTTGTTGAATCAGAGTCCTTGTGCTATAAATTCTTCACAACTGACTCCAAAACCAGGTCTTCACTAAACACTCACTTTGTGAACAATCCACATGTGACAGTGTGTGGACACAGAAGACCCCTTGGATGTGCTACCCGATGTGCTGACAAAGCCACTGGTACTTACTTCTTTGCTCTTTGGGTCTTCTCAGCTCCCTGTCCTGCTGTGCCAGATATCCTGGTCTCCTCCAGCCCAGGCACAGAGCTGAGATCACCACCTCCACCCCTGAAGAGCAATGCAAGACACTGAATCACCACAGGTCTGAGGAAAATACTGTTTGGGACCCAGCTTCCAGGAGAATCACTCTCCAAATGAGATCAGAACCCCAAATAAATCATTCAGGTAAGCTCCTTTGTGATGTGGGGGACTAGATTTGATGCATCCTGCTGGAAGCTGAAGTCCATGCCACACCTCCTGCCATAGAAAGAAGAGCAGAAAATAGGTCCTCCAAGCAGACTAGAGTGTATGCTTTTGTGGCAGCCAATCAGAACCTATCAGGCAGATATAAAAGAAGTTGCTGGGCCAGGGCCTGGCAGTACCTCACTGCAGCTTGACCCAGTCAGCTCTAGGAACTAACTAGGAGGCCAGCAGCACCTCTAACATCTCTGAATCTGAGCTGGACTGCAGACTTGGTGGAGATCCAGGGCTAGTGGCTCAAGATTAGCCATAAACAACAGCAATACTTTAGAGAACCCTGGACAGGGTGCACTGAGAACATGACCTCAAAGCCCTGAGACATAAGACTGTATGGAGCAGCACTTTGGGGAAGTGGTACAGGGAGCAAGGTAACAGCAGACGGGAAGACATTTAGCAGGAGACTGCTGCAAACAGGATCCCCGGACTGGGACCCAGAGGAGAGGGAAATCCTCATTTTTCCTCCTCTCCAATGCCCAGCAGCTCCAGCAAAAGGTAAGAAGAAGCCCACTCTCAGGCAACTGACCAGAAAGGTATCTGGAATACCTTTACTCCCAAAGATAGATGAGTGTAGAAGTTGCAGACACGCCTTGGCCACAAAAAGGAGCTTAGAAGAGGGTGAGCCCCTTCACACCCCTTTAACAATGAAAGGAAGATGTACACACTGTTTGCTCCCCAAGGTAACAATTATTTACACTGGGATTGATAGTAAATAATTGATTTTATTAAGTGCAAACAATAGGATTTAAGTGGTTACAAGGGAAAACAGGCAAAGAAAAGTAGATTACATATTCAAAACAACAAAAATACACATAGCTAGTTCTAATGCTTATTACAAATTTACCCTAAAACGGTTCTTATTCCAGCTAAGTCTCCAAACCAGGGAAGTTCTCTTTTACCCTGGAGTCTCTGGTTCATTCTCTTGGGAGTAAGATATGCCAAAGAACTGAAAAACTTTGTATCTTAAATAGTCTCCTTTTCAAGGGAGGATTCTCTGTTTTATATTCTTCCCTTCCATAAAAAATTACCTAGTTATTACCTAGCTCCTACCAGTTAGGGAGGTCACATGACTTCCTAACACCAACAACTGCTAAGACTTCAAGGACAAAAGAGGCTATTTACAGGTGATCACTCAGACATTGAGGGAAACACCCTTCATGGCTTTCATTTGCACATGTAAAACCATAAACCATTCCAGACTTCTTATATCTAACTTTACACACAAGAATGATTCATACACCAAAATAAGATATACAGACCTAGCAGAATGAGACATTAAAGTTGATAGGTAACATGAGATTTTGTCCAAAGCACCTTTGATTTATGAATATTTGTGTCCATAAGTCAGTTTCATAAAGCATGGGGAGAAGGAACCGTCACATCACACCCCTGAGGAATACAACTACAACAATAGCTATTAGGATGGATAGCAATGGTGTTCCTAGCTTCTGTTTGTCTAGAAAGGGATGATAGGAGAGGGATTATGTGATGATTACCAGTTGTGTTCTCTCCCTCTGAGGCATCTGGCATTGGCCACTGTCAGCAGACAGGATACTGGGCTTGATGGACCTTTGGTCTAACCCAGTATGGCAGTTCTTATGTTCTTAATCTTGACCCCTAAGGAGACAGTGCTATGTTGATGGGAGAGCTTATCCAACCAAAATGTCTACTGCTTCTTGCAGAGGTGGAATTAAGACAAAAGGACAGCATCTGTGTAGCTGTGCTAATGCGAGTTTGTACTGTAGATCATCCTTGAGGATGACTCTTTCTGTACTTTTGACTTCAATTACTTCTGTACAACGGAGACAAAAAATAAGAGCACATATAGGGCTTGATAGATGTCCTGGTGACACTTGATACTTGTGATGCCTCATATCTCCCACTATTCCTATCAAGAAAGCTAGCTAGGCACTTTTACGAGTGTGTCTACACAGCAGGGCTTAACTTGAAATGTTAGACAAATTGAGCTATGTCAATTGTATAGCTTATTTTGAAATTGAGAGCATCTACACAGCACTTATTTTGAAATAGAGCACTCTCCCTCTGACTTCCCTTACTCCTTGTACAATCAGGATTACAAGAGTCAGAGTAAGAAGTCCTTCCGCTTGACAGTATTTTGACATTATTCCAAAATAACTGCCTGCTGTGTAGACGCAGACTAAGTTATTTTGAAATAATGCTAATCATTTTGAAATGATGTTGCTGTAGATGTACCCTAAAAGAAGGATGCTGTACCTATTTACATTAGTGGAATTCTTACCCTTGGAGCTCATCCTATATAAATCTGGCCCACTCTACTCCTAGTACTGGTCCGTGCCTAACAGGCACTAAATCAAAGTGCATAATCTCACATAGAGGCACTTTATAATAAATGCCAAAATCCTTTTTTAAGCACAAAAATGCTGACTTGAATATTTAGGAACTAGAGGAGGCATCTACAAAGGGAATTACCTGTTGCAATATTTATCATTACTGCACTTAACTTTTGTGTTTAGAATATTATTGGAACAACACAACAATCCATAATCCTGTGTTAAGAGTTTAAATTTTCTCTATAATGAATGGGGAGGGTTACAATGCAATAATATATATTTTTAAAAGCAAGCAGAGTAGGCTACTCCTTTCTTGCATTAACCTGGAGGTACATAGTTTATCTCCTGCCTTTCTCTTAGGGTATGTCTACACTTTTCCCCTACTTCAAAGTAGGGAGGCAAATGAAGCATATCGAAGTTGCAAATCAAGCCCGGGATTTAAATATCCCGTGCTTGATTTGCATGTTCCCAGCCAGTCGCCATTTTAGAAATTCACTAGCCCGGAGTAACTGCCCGTGTCTACACTCAGCAGTGAAATGGGAGTCCGATTTAAAGCCCCTAATTCAAATTAGCTGGTAAACCTCATTGCAGGAGGAATTAACTATTTAGAATTGAGTTAACTCAAATTAATGCTGTAGTGTAGACGTACCCTAAGAGCTAGACCCACTAAATTTGGTATACTCTAATCATAACCTAAAGCACAGTAAGGCTATAGCTACACCGTAGCCTTCTTCCAGAAAAGCTTTTGCAAAGAAGCATGGCATGAAATATTGCTGTGCTTCATTTGCATAATTAATTAGCAGCCACTTTCAGCAAGAGGCTTTTGCCTTGTAACTGACATGGTTAGGTCCATACAAGATCAAGAACACATATTCCTGTTCATCCAGAAATATAATTTATTCCATCATGTGCCTAAAGTGTCCGATGGTATGTACATTGGACAAACTTCTCAGACACTTCACCAAAGAATCAATGCACACAAAACAGACATAAGACACTCCCTCAGAGAGAAAGCTGTTGCTTGCCGTTTCAGCCAGACTGACCAGTCCCTCAATGACCTTGAAACATGCATATTGCTTCAAAGAGACTTTAACTCCAGACTTCAACGAGAAGCTTCAGAATTGTCATTCATGCTTAAATTTGATACTTTATGTATGGGTTTAAACAAAGACTCTAATTATCTCACCCATTACAAAGATAGCTTCCCCAATTATCACCTCTAATTTCATTACCTCACAGAAACTTCCCCTATTATCACTCCTATGTCATTACCTCACAAACACTAACCTTCCTCCTCACCCCCACACTGTTCTAAAATGTGATTTGTCGATTTCACATGCATTCATTTTTTTTTATTGTATCACTTTGGTATATATGGTTGTGCTGATTTTCTTCCACATATTGATCTGAGGAAGTGTGTTTGGCCCATGAAAGCTCATCACCTAATAAACCATCTTGTTAGTCTTTAAAGTGCTACATAGTTCTGTCTTTTGTTTCAGCTAGACCAGATTAACATGGCTGCATCTCTATCACCATTCTAAGTTGTGTGTGTGACACACTTATTCAAAATGTATAAAAAAAGTTATGAGTTACTTTATAAATAAGAGACCACCAACCACTAATGTCCCAGGCTACCTCTAGAGGTCTAAAATAAATACATATGAGATGCACAATTACATTTCAAATGTCAAATGTGCTTGTTTCATTACTTCTGTTTCTTTTATTGTGCATCATTATCCTCCAAACTTTTATCAATAGCACTAAAAATTCTTTTTCTTTATTTTTGAAATATATAAAAAAATTTGGGGTTATATTTTTAGTACCTTAGAGAGCCTTTTAGCATAGTGTAGGTATACAGATTGATTTATAAAGGCAAGGATATCTCAAAAAGCCATTTCTTCAAATATACTCTGTTTCTCTACTGATTGAAATTCATTAAAGGCAGCAACCTCTATCACAGTTCATTAGAAAACTCCATCAAACCATACTTCATCAAAAATGCCATTATAATCCAGGAATCAAAAAAATAATCAGATCATCTACTATCTTATTGTGTATATACACTATATATGCTGAAGCCGATATGCTGAGCTGTGCTAGTTTCAGACTCCATCTGGCTGATCAGGAGCTCTTAACTTACAACATTTTATTCTCTAGAGACTAATGTGATCTATCTTCTAGAAATGTTTAGAACATGAGCTAGATAGCCTTAATACAGAAAGTATTCAAGTCTTAAAATGCCATTTAAGAAAAAAAGAAGTCCTGGACAATTTTGTAAACCAAATGATAGCTACTCCACGAAGGGAGCAACGATTCTGCAGCCACTGGAGAGGTGCTATTTCTGAGTCAGATGAAGCTAAGACCTGGGGTTTCTAGATACTAGTAGAATAACTCTGGAGTCAGTGCAAATTCCATCTCTTTAAAGGCATAGCAAGAGCTAATTTTCACTGTGATTTCACCAATGTCCATGAGAGAAAACTATGCCCAAAATTAAGGCCTCCAAGTAGCAACTTATACTGTGCATCTCCTCACCATTATTTCTGAGCTTCAAAAAATATACTGTTTGGCCCAGTCTTCTTCAGGAAAAAAATAGTGGAGTAACACAGGAGCATCTGAGGGGCAAAATGAGGATATCTACAGAAGACACATATGATCAGTGAGATGGAGACAATGGTGAACTTAATAAAGACAGTCTAAGTCCTAGGTGAGTGTGAATAAATTGCCTTCTCACTAAAACTTCAGTGCAGCAGCCAATAATCTGATCCACAAATAATTCTGTAGCATAACATTCTAGATTTCGTAACTCTATAGGCACTTTGGAAGAGAATAAACACATGAACAAATGGAAATAATCAATTACAGGAATTCTTCCCTGCATTCTAGAACACTGACAGGAACAATGTGTGATACCTACCACATCTGATTTTAATATTTTGATAATTATAACGGTAAAAAAGGTTTCTATCCATTATCCTTGTTTTTGTTGCAAAACATCACTCTAACACTTAGGATTTTAGTGTCAACCTTGGTTCTGATCATATATTTTACATGTGACATGTTATATTTTGAATGCCTCACTTGACACATTAATCTAGCACTCTTTCCATAGCTATAATGAATGTGTGAGATTTCCCTTAAACACACTTTGCTTGGCACCTCATCAGAACTCTGAAAGATGGAGGCACATGTAATTGTGTGAAGCACAGACACTGTCCAGGCTTGAATGTTTTGCTTGCATGGTTATTTACAATGCTGTGTAACACAGGGATAGTGCTACCAAGTAAGTCCATGAAGTGAAATTGCGTAAAGTCTCTCAGTTTATCTCTTGAAGTGACCTGTAGTGCCACTAGGACTTTTAAAATATGTTAGTTTCCATCTGTGAAGTAGTTGCCTTTCAGTGATAGATGAAATTATTCTTTTCCAAAGAATTTGTAGTCACTAATACAGTTTATAGAGTGTTTTGGTGTCTCTGGGTGGGAGATTATGCAGCATTAGTTATTATTATGTTGTTATTAATAATTTGATGCAAGTACATCAATGGTACAATGTACTATGAAGTACTGGAGCTCTCTTCTACCAAAGTAAGGCTATGTCTAGACTACAAGCCTTTTTCAAAAGAGGCTTTTTCCAAAATATCTTTCAAAAAAGCCTCTTTCGAAAGAGAGCTTCTAGACTGCAACCACTTCTTTTGAAAAAGGAATCCACTTTTTCAAAAGAGAGCATCCAGGCAGTCTCGATGCTCTCTTTTGAAGAAGCCCTGTTTGCATTCAAGAACATCTTTTTTCAAAAGAGTACTTCCAAAAAAAAGGCGTTCTTCCTTGTAAAATGAGGTTTACCGTGGTCAAAAAAACTACTGAGTTCTTTCGATTTACTTTTGAAAGAACTTGGTGGCAGTCTAGATGCAGGGGAAGTCTAGATCTTAAAAATGATCCAAGAGCAAAGTAGCTAGACATAAAATAAAAGAGCAACAGCTGAAAAACATCTGTCAAAAGTTTCTTAACAGTAACATACTGGACCTTTAAGACTATTTTGCGGTATTATTTAAAATAAATGTAAAAATAAACTAGAATCTCAATTCTTCCTGTTGTAACCAAATCATTTTGCAGTGTTATCATTAGTGAGTAAGATTTTCATTGATTTACTTGGACTTACAGTTCCTACATATTGTTATTGCAGTATAAAAAGTGCTTATAGGTGAGACATTATATAGGTGAGACATAATTAATACTAAAATGACCAGACATTTCTCACTTCCCATTCTGAGTATGAGATTAAAATTAGATGGGATTTCAGTCCCCAAGTTTACAACTCTCATTTAAACATAACTGAAATCACACAAGAACTTGGAATTTTTCTGTTCATGATGATGGACAAAACACAGGATCTTATGATCTTTAACTATTTTCACTATCTGTGGACCAAAATATTTCAAGAGCTGATCTAAATTGGAGGCACAGATAGAGCCAAATGTATGCTGCATGCATACTTAGGAACATCATCTTCAGCCCTGCTCCCTCCTGCCCACATTTTTTTTTCTGAAATGGAAAGAAATATAAATAATTTAAATACAGTAGAACCTCAAAAATATGAACACTAGTTTCAGATTTATCAGTCACTGTGGAGCTTGAAGTCTTCAATCAGGCAGCAGTGCAAATGAACAAACAAGAAAAGCAAATACTATACTGACTCATGGCTTCAGTGACAAAGGTTTGGGGCTGCAACTCAGTGTGTGAGTGTGGGGGAGACTAGGGCTCCAGGCTTCTGACATCAGGAACATTGGGACTCATGGCTTGAGATGGGTGGGAGCCCTAGGGCTCTTTTCCCACCCAGGGCATGCTGAGCATTGGGGCTTTAGTTATGAGAGGAGCATCAGTTTCACCCCCAACAACTTTCCCTATAGCTAAAGCCTTGAGCACTTGTGCTCCCTCCCCACTGAAGCAATTGTAATGCTGACAAGGCAGAACTGAACTTGGGACCTTTGTGTATGAGCCTCTGCAGCTAGAGCTATAAATCCAGCAGGCTCTCAGCTACGACTGTAGATGAAACTCATTCTTTCTCTTTGTAAGGGCATGTCTACACTAGGAAATGATTTCAAAATAAATAATTCAACTTAACTCCTGATTTTACAAAATCAGAATAGTGTGTTCCCACTACAGGAAAACCTCAAAATTAGTCCCAGGGAAGTTTTGTTAATTTGGATGTGCCACCTTGACTTAGAGCCTCAGGAAGCACTGGGGAGTAATTAGTCTGAATTACTCTTTGGAGGAGTTGTTTTGAAATAGCATTAGTGTGGACTCTCTGGTGCTGCTATTTCAAGTTTATCTTTATTCCCTGAGAAAAGCAGGAGCACAGATTTCAAAATAAGCAGCCAGTTATTTCAAAATAACAGGCTTGGTAATGTGGATGCTCTGTTTATAAATTTGACCTACAGTGGGTTATTTTGATATAAACCCCTGGCGCTTAGACCACTAAGTCTACACTACTACATGGGACAGCTCCAGGTTTCTCAGCCCCACCAGTTCTGCTGTGGTTGAACCTGGGCTTCAGCCCTGCCAGACCTGCTGCAGCAGCCTGCAGTCCCACTATTAAGGCTCCCATCCCTACTGTGGCTGATCATATCAGAGCCCACTGATGTTCCAGGTACTCTGCCACTGGCTTAGCTGGACTTCCACTGCAAAGTCCCTGGCCACCAGTTCTTCTGCAATTGGCTTGGCTGGGCTTCTGGACCCTGCAGGACTCTTGCCTCTGGTCCTCCACTAGGACTGCCGGACCATGGATGTTGTCAGATCAGGGAGTCCTGGTTTAGAGAGTTTCAGCCTTCACATTTCTTCAGACTTCTACAGCACAATGTATACTTATTAAACTATTTGATACTATAATATCATGCAACTAGAATTTCTTAAGTAATTATGTTCTGCACATGGTGATTAGTCATATGCAGGACACTGTAAGCAATCTTAATAAACTCCAAACTTTATATATAATAAAATAGACTTACACATCACCACAGACACTCATCTTTATTATCCCAAACATATACACATTCATTAATCCGATTTCTATTCTATGCCCTTTACTATAACTGATATGTCTAATCTCTGTAGTTGTCTCTCCCTGTGCTCTGTTTTTTTTCTGTTCTGTCACTGGTACTGAAGCTGCTGTAGTTACTGCTTCTACTTTCATGTCTTTCTCTTTGCTGTTCTTCACTCTGGGTACATCTAGTCTGCAGAGTTTTTCCGGGATACCTCCAGTATCCCAGAAACTCTGCTGTGTCCAAGGAACATGTCTGCTTTTCCAAAAAAAAAAAATCCAGAAAAGCATATGTGTTTTTTGGCACCCCTGTTTTTTCAGCATCATTTTACAAGGAAAAAGGGATGGTCCAAGAGGGCTTTTTTCTGACATTTGGTCCAGTATAGATGGGCCAAATGTCGTAAAAGAATCTTCCAAAAAAAGAATCTGAAAAGATACACTAATTGTATGTATGTGCGTAGTGATTCAGTAGAGTCTACTGACAACTATTACTGTGCTTCGCTATCAGCCAATGGTCAGGGCACTGCGGGTGTGTTATACACCCGAGTCTTCAACTGCTAGGACAGGCTCCCTTCTCAGCGGGCAGCCGAAAAGGCTGACGGGCACCCCAAAGTTTTACACCCAAGTCTTTAGCTGCTAGGATGTGGTCCCTTCACAGTTGGCAGCCTAGAGAAGGCTGACGGGTGCCCCAAGAGTCTGCAGGGAGAGCTTATTTCACCCGAGTCTTTAGCTGCTAGGATGGAGTCCCTTCGCAGTGGTCAGCCTAGGGAAGGCTGACGGGTGCCCCAGGCAACAGAACCCAAACGCCAGCTCTGCCTCAGTCTGCCCCTGTGACTGGCTGAAATTCTTTTAATTGTGTCTGGTTCTGTTACAGCAATAGGAGGAGTCAGGTTAAAGCTTAAACAGTTACAGGTTTATTAAAGAGGCTTATAAAGCATATGGTTACAATGGCTATTGTTCTACTTCTTAACTACTAGCAAATACAGGTCTTAAAGTGGTTACAAAGGAAAAGGAAGATAGAAAATAATGGTACCAAGTGACAGCTTAATCTTTAAAGAGCTCTCTATTCTATGCATGCGCTAAAACAAAAGGACACATACAGGTACAATTTTTACCCCCTTCTATGTCTCTCGATTCCAGCGTGTCAGGCCAGGATCGGTCCCTCAATTCCTTTGAAAGACGAATACGAGGCTAGGCGTCCCCGTGTGGACCTTGGGAGGCAACTACCTAACCCGACCAGAAGGTAGATGGTAGATTGACGCTGAGAGTGAGTGTGCTGCTGGGTCCATCTTTATACCAATGGGGTCGCGTATTCTCTTTCTTATCTATGGTGCCAAATGGTGCTGGTTCATCTTTGTGATACCAGTTCTTACAAGGGAGTTTCAACTTAATTTACACTTGTAAGAGAGATAACTAAATTGGGAGTACTGGGCATTCTTTTCTCAGTGGGAGATTCCTCTCCCGGGATGGCTGTGTGATCGTATCAACATAGGTGCCAGCCAACGGCAGTTCTTGCAGCCTCGAGGTCAGCTTATTGGCTTGATCACCCTCTCGTATCTATGTTTACAGTTATCCAGGGTCAGATGAGCCAGCATATCTGGGCCTCTGTCAAAGCATCAAAGACTATGCTGATTTTATTGCTCTCTGTGTCCTGCGTGCTCCGGGCACTTCAGCGGGGCAAGCAAGATGGATGTGATGGGGGAGGGGGCTCTGTCTGGCTACATTTGCTTAACAATAAACATGTCTGGGAACCTCCAATCCTTATCTGATTTGTGGTCTTTGGGGGATGGCAGTTTTAATAAGTCATTGAACAGTGGCAGGCTTTGGTTGGTGTGTACTTTCTCCAGTAACTTGCTAGTAGTGACCTCTCATCTGATATGAGAAAAAGTATTATTTCTCAGACCTGGAAGCTATGGGAGTGGAGTTGGACACAGGGATTGTGCCAATGATGTTCATGACAGTATATCCCCTAGTTTGGTGTGTGATGATAGACTCCATACTGATGCACAGTACTTCACCACCGAAAACAAAGTGGCAAGATCTGATGTCCGCATCCCATGACAAATTGGCCAGTTTAAGATATTATTGAGTTATTATAACTCAATGTGTCATCTAAGGTCACAGTTACATAGATTGGTTCTACTTCATGCTTCATCTTCTGAACATTCAGATAAATATTCAGTTCTCGGGTTAAGCTGGCTTGATGAAGAGGGATTAAGTTGGAGGCTGTTTTTATGACAATTCACTGTGAGGTGCCAAATATAGAATTAGGACCCAAATATAGAATTTTAGTTGTCACATAAATACACTCTAAACCAAAAACAATGTAAAACTTAACAACCTATAAGTCCACTGAGTCCTATTTCTAGTTTAGCCAATCACTAAGGCAATCAAGTTTGTTTACATTCACAGGAGATAATGCTTCCTGATTCTTATTTACACTCTTACCTAAAAGTGAAAATAGATGTTCATATTGTACTGTGGTAGTCAGCAATGCAAGGCATTTATATGCCCGATATGGTAAGCATTTATAAAACCCTTCTTTTTTTTTCTTGATTGTGATTAAGTATAATTTAAAAAAATATTTTTACAGAGCAAATATTTGTAAGAAAAAACATAATTAGGGATGTCAATTAATTGCAATTAGCTCAGGCAACTAACTCAAATCAAATTAACATTTTTAATGAGTGTTAATTGCACACCAGGGTGCCTTGCTCAAGGGGAAACCACTGCCTGTCTTTGGGGCAGATGTGCTTCTCTTCCAGCTGTCCTGCTCGACTGCTGCTCCTGTATTCACTCCTCCCCCTCCTTATATCCAAACTGCTCCTGTGGTTGGGGTGTGTCCCCTCCCACTAACAGTGTACCTTGTCACTGCTGAGTGGGATCAGTGAATGGGGGAGATCGACGGTGGCAGCAACTGCTGCTGGCTCAAGAGTGCTTGCTGCCAACAAGAGTTAATGCTGCTGGAAAAAGTGTGTTGGCACCTGAGTGCTCTTCTGAAAACAGCAGCACTCCATCAGCACATGCACACGCACACGCACACACTTCCCCTCCCCTTCCAGAACAAAATTGTTTAAATACATAGTACTATTATTTCAGAGGGCAACTAAAACTGTCATTACTTATTGTAGTAGAAAGGGAGAGTAAGACATGAGAACTTAAGCCTAATATCAAGGGCCTGGTGTAAGGCCATAAGGCTTGAATTAACATCAGGCTCTGATGATATAAAGCAAAATAGGGATGTAAGGCTGTGAGCAGAGGTCATGTTCTGTAACCTGTCAAGAACAAGGCTAGAATTGCAAACACACAAATGTTTCTAAGTGCTAGACACAGGACAGTCATGTAAACACATACCACAAGTGTAGGAGTAGAAACTCTCAGTTCCATGTATTGTATAAGCATGCTTCCCAAAGATAATACGAACATACTGACCCTACCTAAAGATAAGGTCAGATGGCAGCCTGATGGATAGAGATATTTTGGTTGAACGGACATTGACACACTGAAGGGTAGTAACTAATCACATCAGAGGAGTAATACATAATTTGTTTGTATCAGTGTTTAAAGAGATATCTCAGAGGGAGTGCCTTTGTCTGACCTAGGAAAAAATGGAAGGTCCTGCCATTTGCTGAGCCTTGTCCATTGTTATGCGTTTACAATGTCAGTGTCCTTATAAATATGAATCCACGGAGCTTCATCAATAATAAACCTGTCCAAGTGTTTTCACTATGGAACTGGGTTTGTTGTTCTTTTGGGATAGTTTAATTGGCGCCTGCTGTTTGGGGTATCTGGGCAGTCAGTGCAGCATGCCAAAAAAACACACAGGCAACAACTGGTTACAATCATGACTTTTTATTTTGTAAATCTTGTGATTAATCATGATTATTTGTTAATCATTTGATAGTCCTATTTTTAACATGTATCCAACTGTTAATGTATGTTAATGTGTGTTGTAGGCCTGTTGCCACCCTTTTTCCTACCAATTAAGTTAATTTTATTTTAGTTCTTCCCTTTTCTCAGTAAATGATGGTAAATCAATGTTTTCAGTGCTGTGGTTAGGAAACAGAATAAAGCAGCTTATATCATATCACATCAGTGCAAGAGCAGTCCTTCATTGTCCCAACCAAGGAGCTTGCTTGTGGCTTAAAGTTCATCACAGTTTCAACTCAGAACAAGCTCTCACAGTCTTATGAGGCCTCAGAAGGCAAAGTGCTTCAAACCCTTCCTTATGGGTTGGGCCCTCCATAGACAAGGGGTTCTGTCCTGTTAGCAGATTGGAAAGAAGCCCCTGAGCCTGTTCAAAACCAGAAACCCTTTCTTTTTCTCTTGGTCCCTGCAACTAGTATACCTCTGAGGGTCTGATTGCATGAGGAAGATAGAAGTCTGGTTTTAAACGGAGCAGTATCTTGATGGCTGTTCAATATGCATGCCTGTATTTTCTTTGCCTTGCTCTATGTGCCTCATTCCAAGTCCTGCTATGCTTCTCCATTGCTTAAGTCTAGACCATGCCTTACATCCAGCCTTCTTCCAGTTCTATCCTAATCTTGCTCCTTTCTTCTCTGAGTCCAGTTAATTGAATTCTGACACTTAGCTCTGATTCCTGGCCCTGACTGCCCCATAACTTTGTTCTCACTTTCAGGCTCTGCTTCACTTCTGGCACTTCACAGCTTCAGTAGCTAGCTTTGATTTGCTTTGACCTTGGGAATTGGCACTGGTACTCCAATAACTATGTTTCACTCCTGCTCTGACCAGCAGGTCTGACCACCTACAGCTTGGTCCACTGACTCTATCCAGATTCCCCTGAATTCCAGGAATGTAAATATGGACAATTGTTATGAAAAACATTCAAGTGGGAGGTCCTTATGGACATGGTGCAGACAATCCTATGAAGTAGGAAAAATGGTTAATAACTGCAAATGTTTAAAAGTATAAGGATATTTTTCAAATATTCAGTAGAATTTCATGATTATGAACTTACTGGGCAACCATACACCTCATGTTGGCACCAGAAGTATTCAATCAGACAGGAGCAGAGCCAAAAAGTGCAATAGTATACTGTTAAACTTCACATGATAACATTAAAGGAAAGCTATAAAAATAGATTAGATAAGGAAATTGTATACGTGCTTATTTCATTTAAATTAAGATAGTTAAAATCCGAGTTTTTCTTCTGGATAGTAAAGTTTCAAAGCTATATTAAAGTCGCAGTTCAGCTGTAAACTTTGTGAAAGAACAGACATGACGTTTTGTTTAGTGTTATGAAACTATAGTTTTGTTTAGTGTTTGTTTAGTGTTTTGTTTAGTGTCATTTCAGAGTAATGAACAGCCTCCATTCCTGAGGCATTCATAACTCTGAGGTTCTATTATAGTGAATCTCATCTGGAATGTCTATAAAGGAAAATAGCAAACTTTTGGCCTCACTAAAGTCAAATACAAAATTCTCACAATTCTGTGGGGCCACAATTTCATTCAGACAGTCATTGTACAGCCATAAAGTTGGACACCATAAATCCTATTATAATAATTAAAGGATAGAACTGCATGGCCTTTATTAAAATTCTATAAAAACAGACATTTAGTACTAATTTGACATCAACAAACAGTAAATTGCAAATGCAAACTCATTATTTTTCTAAGTCCTTACTTTATGGTTTGCAAAGTATTTAAAAGATATTTCTTCTAATCTTAGCAGAAATTCATGTGCTTTATATTCTTTAGTCTTGATTACAGTTGCAACTCCACATCTTTCACTTTAAACTTTTATGTGTGTTTGCTGTAAATTGTAGTATGAGAAATTTCTTCAAGAAGCGTGAAATCAAGTTCCAATTTTGCAAGCTAACATTTTCCCTCTGGAGCGGCAAATGCAATGTACAGGATGCATGGTCAGCACACCAATAAAAGACTGCGATTTTTACAAGCAAGAGCATTAAGACATATAGCAAAACAACCTATTAAAAACATGCTAGTTCAAGTCTAGCTCTGAAATCTGCATTTTGTTTATTTAAAGCTAAAATTCTAGTTAATAGGTCTTTCTGGGTTGTGTGTAGTTGTTTCAAAATCCAAAGAGTTATCTGTTTGACTTAGCATTTGTTTTCCTACAAATAGTTAGAGTTGTCAGAAATCACAGTTGGAACATAGCCTAAAGTTTGCACGGTATTGACTCTGATGGTCTTAGTGTAATCTTTGTTGGTTTATAGTATATATTCCCAGACTTGCATATACACTATTTTTCCATAATTAAGCGGTCTTCCTAACTAACACAAAACATTAGTTATAAAATTGATTTTTTTCTTTCACATGCTGAGCTATAATGGCCAGAAATAACCTATCCAGGTTAAAATTATATTGAACAGGCCCCTGTTACTACCTTACCTATAATTTCAATTTTGCACACAGCTGATCTCTTGCTTGAGCTGGTTACAATATTTGGTGCATTTAAACAATGTATTTGTAGAAATTACATTGTTGAGTATTCATGTCTCCTTTTGAGATTATTTCCTCTGAATATGCAATATTAATGATTACAGTAATAGCGTTTTGGGAACAGTGACAGAGTGCGGGGAGTTATCAAGTGACCCTGCACTCTGATCACTCTGCCACCAATTAGTTCCATGAAGAAGATTGATTGAGGTGATTGAAGGGAATTATCTATTCAGGTAGTGATGGAGGTGGTAGTGAACTAAAGAGCCAATTAGCTCATTAGCTCAAGACTAACAAGAAAGTCACAAGAAAGGGGAACAAGCAGGGATAACTGAACTTATTGTCAATGAAATCTCAGAGCAGAGAACCTCTGCTCCTCTCAGGCCATGGGGAAAGAGCCAAAAGCACAGAGGACACTGTAAATAGGAGGGCAGCATAGGACTGCAAAGATGTTGGTGGACTGAGGAAGTTTTTGTGGTACAAAAAAACCAGCAGAAGACTGGACCCTGGCACAGGGCCCAGCTTAGGATCTTGACCCCAAAAATAACAACCACTGGCAGGGACTGGGATACAAAGAATGCACTGGGGGCTATAGTAGATGGAGTACACTGGAAGAGTGTAAAGGGAAAGAGTTCTACTTTAAAAAAAAGTCCTTTCCTCCTGAATTCTAGGCAGGTATTAGGTACTTCTGACATCAAAATTACTGGAAATTTGCAATCAAGATAGCTCATTCTGTATGATATTTTTCTATCACGTTGTGGAAGAATATTTCTTTTGATTTACCCAGGATACCACATCATTCATTTAAGATTTTTTTTGCCTCACGTTCTCCTGCCATCAACTTTTCTTCCAGTGCCAGTAAAATACATTGACAACTAAACTTCCTGAAGTGCCCTGAAAATCAACTCTTTCTTTTCATAAAATCTGATTGCTATGTTTCGATCTCCAGTATTTTCCCATTAGTTACGCAACCTATGCATGACATTTTCAGACTTCTTCATAATTCAGAGGATAGAAATTTCTTTTATCAATTGTTTGAATATCCATTTTTCATAGCCATAATTTATGAGGGTCAAAATTTAGTCTTCAGATTTATGTTCTTTCTCATCAGATGTGCATTTGTCCACAATATCTAGTTCCCTCTTGTTATTCTGGTGCTGATTTCAGCATCCAGTCTTCCATCTGCTGTAATGATGCTGCCTAAGTAGCAATAATTTCTTACTTGCTGAACAGCTGTTCATTTCGCACTTACATATTACATTTTATCCACAGGTCTCAAAGCACCTTCAAAAGATGAGAAATTATTTTCACCCTCCTTTTACAGATGGAAAAACTAAGGTGCAAAGAATGCACATGATTTGTACAAAACATAAAGTCAATGGAATAATCAGGAATAGAGGGTTGTATCTGCTGAGCTGGTGGATTGGACCTGCTGCAAAATTCTTACAATGTCTCCTGCTAGGATGATGATGCAGGACTTCTAAGAAAAATGGACATTGGCGTTAACCCCTAGAAAGATGAATGGGTTAGGGCCTTTTTTGAGGGTTAGGGCCCTTCAACCAACCATGGTTGATGTTCTTATCCAAGTAAGTGTTTAATTATTCATAAAAATAGCTTGAAAAAGAAAGTTTGAGAATGTTCCCAGCTCAGACTATCCCATTGTGCGCAGTGCTCAGTGACTAGGGCATTTAACCTGAAGGGTAAAATCACATGTTCAAATCACTTACCTTCATCAGAGAGAAGAAGGAATTGAATATGCTTGGTTAATTTGCTAAACCCTGCCAAGATACCATGAGACCCCAGGGTGAAAAATGTTTGCTGTTCTCTGCTCAGGCTCAAAGCTAAAAAAGCATACTGGGCTCAATCAGATGGGTAAGCAATAGCCTGTTCCATACGCATCCAAAGGGAGCTCTACCAGGGTAGTGTATATGTCTGGGTATGTTAGTTCAAATTAGCTTAGTTCGAATTAACGCGTCTAGAACTAAAAACTAGTTCGAATTAGCATTTTGCTAATTCGAACTAGCATGTCCACATTGAGTGGACCCTGAACAGGGCTTAAGGATGGCCGGAAGCAGTGCCGGCAGGACATCAGAGGAGGACTTAGAGCGTGGAGATGCTGTCTCAGGCTAACTGAGGGCTGCGCTTAAAGGAACCCGACCCCCACCCCGGACAGACAGTTCTCAGGGGTGCCCCGCTTGAAAACCAGTCCTGGCTTGGAGTGCCCGGAGTGCCCACACTGGGCACATCACACCACTCGGCCATCAGCCCGGCTGCACTTGCCACAGGCTGCCATCTGGGGAGAGGGGGTAATTGGGGGGCTGCAGGAGAGTTTCCACCCCCAGAAGCCCGCAGAGCCAGCCCAGTTCTCCCCATTGGGGGCTCATACCCCATTCCTCCCTCACCTCCTTCCACTTACCCTTCTCTAGCCCCCCTTACTGATGTACAAAATAAAGATAACATTTCTTCCAACATTGACTCTGTCTTTATTGAACAAAACTGGGGGAGACTGGGAAAAGGAGGTGGGAGAGGGGAAGAGAGAGGCTGGGAGAGGGGAGGGCAACTAACATGATCAGGGGTTGGGAACAGGTCCCAGATGAAGAGAGGCTACAGAGACTGGGACTGTTCAGCTTAGAAAAGAGGAGATAGAGCGGGGACAGGATAGAGGTCTCTAAAAGCAGGGGTTGGGTGGAGAGGGTGCATTCAGAAAAGTTCTTCCTGAGTTCCCATAAAGAAGGACTAGAGGACACCAAAGGAAAGGAATGGGTAGTAGGCTTGAAACTAGTAAGAGAAAGTTGTTCTTGACAAAGCAAATAGTTAACCTGTGGAACTCCTTGCTGCAGGAGGCTGTGAAGGCTAGAACTAGAACAGAGATTAAAGGGAAGTGAGATCAAGTCATGGAGGTTGGGTCCATGGAGTAGTCTTAGCCAGGGGGTAGGAGTGGTGTCCCTGCCCAAAGTTTGTGGAAGGCTGGAGAGGGATGGCACGAGACAAATGGCGTGGTCACTGTCTTCGGTCCATCCCCTCCAGAGTCCCTAGGGTTGGCCGTTGTCGGCAGACAGGCTACTGGGTTAGATGGACCTTTGGTCTGACCCAGTACGGCCATTGTAAGCTCAGGGCTCAGGGTCGGGGGTCTCAGTGGACCCCCTTGATTTTCATGCACACCTGCTCCTGGGTGGCCAGGCTGGAAGCTCTCCTGCCCTAGACGGCCACTTTCCTGTGCCTAGTGTGGAGATTGTGGATGAGGTCCACAATGTCTGCACTACCCAAGAAGGTGCCCGCCTCTTGCGGTCCCGGGCAAGCTCCCAGGAGCTGCCAGCCTGGTCCCGGGAAGAGGGGGTGGGCTGGGGGACATCGGGTGGGTGGCTCTGTGCCGTGTCAGGTGCAGGGTCTGCTGGCTGGGTGCTGGCAGGCTTGCACCTGGCACGGGCACCGTAGCCAGCCCGTGCCCCTTTAAGGGGTCCAGGGCCGGGAGGGGGGCATAGAGTTTCCCTGGTGTTTGCCAGAGTGGCCACCAGGGAAACCTGGGGAGGGCTAGCCTTCCACTAGTTCGAATTAAGGGGCTACACACCCCTTAATTCGAACTAGTAAGTTCGAACTAGGCTTAATCCTCGTTTAATGAGGTTTTCCTATTTCGAACTAAGCGCTCCGCTAGTTCGATTTAAATTCGAACTAGCGGAGCGCTATTGTAGCGCCTATGAATGTTAGTTCGAACTAACGTCAGTTAGTTCGAACTAACATTGTAGTTTAGACATACCCTCTGTGACATATTAGAATTTCAAATCAGTAAACAACTTTTCAATTTCATTGTGAAGAGTAAAGTGAAGAATGAAGAACTGATACTTGGTGCATTATTATAAGCTACATCTCTCATTTTTTCCCAATGTTTTTCAGCTCTATAATGCTCATTTCTTTCCATTCATGGGGAGAATATGAGAAATTATAGAAAGTGTCTTATTGTTAATATTTAAAACACTGTTGAGTTCAACAGACCTTACAAACAATGGCTAAACACATGCCTAGCAGATCTTTGAACTCTTGCACATTGTATATCAATCACATTCGCTGAGCTTCAAGCATTACACTAAAGAATTTTCTGTGAATTTGAATTAAAAGAAAACTTATTTCATGTATTTGCTTTCTCATTGCTGCTGCTCTCCTACTTTTCAAATTAAACTGACAATAAGAGAAGCAAAAGCAGAAAACAGTTTTAAAATATATTTACATTAATGAGATTAGGAGACAGAATACTACCAAGCCTCATCAGAAACTCACTGAAGTGACTGCAAAGAATGCTTAATGGATTTTGGATTAACCTGATAACAGTAGGGAGAGTGGGTGGAGAATGGAGAAACTGGAGAAGGAAATGGGAAGCCTGCCTGGTTTTAGTGGAGTCTCGTTAGGATGACCATTTGTGTTTCTTTCTTTTTTTTTTCTTTGTAGTAATGGTAACATACCTCAATGGAAATCTAGCCATTCGTTTATAAATTCCTTTGTCAAGATAGACTAACAGATGTATTGGAGCATAAGCTTTCATGGGCAAAGACCCACTTCATCAGATGCATGTAGTGGAAATGTTCAGAGGCAGGTATAAATATGCAGGCCAGAATATGGCTAGAGATAACGAAGTTAATTCAGTCAGGGAGGATAAGGCCCACTTCTAGCAGCTGATGTAGAGCTGTGAACACCAAGAGAGGAGAAACAGCTTTTGTAGTTGGTTAGCCATTCACAGTCTTTGTTTAATCCCAAAATGATGGTGTCAAATTTGCAGGACTGTAGCTGATGGCCAGTGGTATTCTGTTGGTTTCTCTCTTGGGTTGTAATACAAGAAACCAACAAAACACTACTGGCCATCAGCTACAGTCCTCAGCTAAAACCTCTCCAATGCATCATCAGTGATCTACAACCCATCCTGGACAATGATCCCTCACTCTCACAGGCCTTGGGAGGCAGGCCAGTCCTCGCCCACAGACAATCCGCCAACCTGAAGCAAATTCTCACCTGCAACTATATACAGTAACTCTAACTCAGGAACCAATTCATGCAACAAACCTCTGTGTCAACTCTGCCCACATATCTACACCAGCGACGCCATCACAGGACCTAACTAGATCAGCCACACCATCACTGGTTCATTCACCTGCACATCTACCAATGTAATATACGCCATCATGTGCCAGCAAAGCCCCTCTGCTATATACATCGGCCAAACTCGACAGTCCCTACATAAAAGAATAAATGGAAATAAATCAGATATTAGGAATGGCAACATACAAAAACCTGTAGGAGAACACATCAATCTCCCTGGACACACAGTAGCAGATTTGAAGGTAGCCATCCTGCAGCAAAAAAACTTCAAGACAAGACTTCAAAGAGAAACCGCTGAGCTACAGTTCATCTGCAAATTTGACACCATCATTTTAGGATTAAACAAAGACTGAAGGGCTAGTTTCTCCTCTCTTGGGGTACGTCTACACTACATGCCTCTGTCGGCAGAGGCATGTAGGTTTGTTTTTTCAGCAAAGGTAAATGAAGCCGCGATTTAAATGATCGCGGCTTCATTTACATTTACATGGCTGCCGCGCTGAGCCGACAAACAGCCGATCAGCTGTTTGTCCGTTCAGCGCGCTAGTCTGGACGCTCCCCTGCCGACATCAAATCCCTTTGTCGGCAGCCCCGGTAAACCTCATTCCACGAGGAATAACGGGGCTGCCGACAAAGGGCTTTGATGTCGACAGGGGGAACGTCCAGACAAGCGGCGAGCCGACAAACAGCTGATCAGCTGTTTGTCGGCTCAGCGCGGCAGCCATGTAAATGTAAATGAAGCTGCGATCATTTAAATCGCGGCTTCATTTACCTTTGCCTACAACCCTAATCTACATGCCTCTGCCGATGGAGGCATGTAGTGTAGACACAGCCTTGGTGTATGTCTACACTACAGCACTAATTTGAACTAACTTAATTTGAATTAGTTAATTCGAACTAAGCTAATTCGAACTAGTGCATCTAGACCTAAAAACAAGTTTGAATTAACATTTTGCTAATTCAAAATAGCATGTCCACATTGAGTGGGCCCTGAACCGAGATTAAGGCTTGCCGGAAGCAGTGCTGGCAGGGCATCAGATTAGGACTTAGAGCGTGGAGCTGCTGTCTCAGGCTAGCCGAGGGCTGTGCTTAAAGGGACCCGACCTCCACCCCGGACAGACTGTTCTCAGGGGTTCCCCGCTCGCTTGTCTAACTTGATGAGGGACAGCAAAGCAGTCCTGGCTTGGAGTGCCCTGAATGCCCGCACTCGGCACATCACAGCACTTGGACATCAGCCCGGCTGCACTTGCCACAGGCTGCCATCCGGGGGGGGCCAATCGGGGGGTGCAGGAGAGCTTCCACCCCGAGGAGCCCACAGAGCCACCCCAGTCCTCCTCATCGGGGGCTCGTACCCCATTCCTCCCTCACATCCTTCCACTTACCCTTCTCTAGCCCCCTTTCATGATGTACAAAATAAAGGACACGTGTGTTCAAAAATAGAAACTCTCTTTATTGAACAAAACTGGGGGGGGGGGGGATTAACTTCTGGGGAGACTGGGAAAAAGAGGTGGGAGAGGGGAAGAGAGAGAGTGGGAGAGGGGAGGGCAACTAAAATGTTCAGGGGTTTGAATCAGGTCCCGTATGAAGAGAGGCTAAAGAGACTGGGACTTTTCAGCTTAGAAAAGAGGAGACTGAGGGGGGATATGATAGAGGTCTATAAAAGCATGAGTGGTGTGGAGAGGGTGCATCAAGAAAAGTTCTTCATTAGTTCCCATAATAGAAGGACTAGAGGATACCAAATGAAATGAATGGGTAGCAGGCTTCAAACTAATAACAGAAAGTTGTTCTTCACAAAGCAAATAGTCAACCTGTGGAACTCCTTGCTGCAGGAGGCTGTGAAGGCTAGAACTATAACAGAGTTTAAAGAGAAGTTAGATAAAGTCATGGAGGTTGGGTCCATGAAGTGGTATTAGCCAGGGAGTAGGAATGGTGTCCCTCGTCTCTGTTTGTGGAAGGCTGGAGATGGATGGCATGAGACAAATGGCTTGGTCATTGTCTTCGGTCCATCCCCTCCAGGGTACCTAGTGTTGGCCACTGTCGGCAGACAGGCTACTGGGCTAGATGAACCTTTGGTCTGACCCAGTACGGCCATTCTTATATTTTTATTTTCTAAGCTCAGGGCTAAGGGTCGGGGTCTCACTCGACCATCTTGATTATCATGCAAACCTGCTCCTAGGTGGCCAGGCTGGCAGCTATCCTGCCCTAGACAGCCACTTTCCTGTGCCTAGTGCGGAGGTCGTGGATGTTGGAGGCTTCCCCCCAAACATCGATGAAGTCCACGATGTCCGCACTAGACCAGGCAGGCGCCCGCCTCTTGTGGCCCCGGGCAGGCTCCTGGGAGCCGCCAGCCTGGTCCCGGGAAGAGGCGGAGGGCTGGGTGGCAGCGGGTGGCTGGCTCGTGCCGTGCCATGTGCAGGGTCTGCTGGCTGGGTGCTGGCAGGCTTGCACCTGGCACCGGCACCGTAGACAGACCGTGCCCCTTTAAGGGCTCCAGGGCCAGGAGTGGGGCAAACGAGTTTCCCTGGTGGTGCCCAGAGTGGCCACCAGGGCAAGCTGGGGAGGGCTAGCCTCCCACTAGTTCAAATTAAGTGGCTACACAGCCCTTAATTCGAACTACTTAATTCGAACTAGGCGTTAGTCCTCATAGAATGAGGTTTACCCAGTTCGAATTAAGCGCTCCTTTAGTTCGAATTAAATTCGAACTAGCGGTTTGCATGTATAGCACCTATGAAAGTTAATTCGAACTAACGGCTGTTAGTTCGAATTAACTTTGTAGTGTAGACATACCCTTGGTGTTCACGGCTCCACATCAGCTTCTAGAAGTGGACCTCATCCTCCCTGACTGAATTAACCTTGTTATTTCTAGCCTTATTCTTGCCTGCATATTTATACCTGCTCCTGGACAGTTCCACTACACGCATATGATGAAGTGGGTCTTTGCCCACAAAAGCTTATATTCCAATACATCTGCTAGTCTATAAGGTGCCACAGGACTCCTTGTCACTTTTGCAGATCCAGACTAACACGGCTACCCCTCTGATATTTGTCAAGATATTTTCAATGTCCAGATTCCAGGGGAAATAATAAAAAAAAATATAATACATACATAAAAAGATTTCGGGATCCAGATGTGGCCCATTTAATACCACTGTACTAGTTTATGATTGAGTCACTCCTTAGCTTCTCTTAACAAATATAGTAATAATTTGAAGGAATTCAAGGGCACATTTCCAAATCGTTTTATTGTTTTCATGGCTTTTTCTATGAGTCCTTTTTAATTTTCCAATGCCCTTCTTGAATTGTGAGCACCCAGACAATGTCCACCTTGTACTAATGCCAAAGACAGAGATAATGTAGCCTCCTATTCTGATGCAGGATTCTTTTTTTTTATTTATTTCAGGATTGCAATAGGCTTTTGGTGATAGGCCTGGGAGCTCAAATATACACCATGACTCCCAAGTCTTTTTCAGTCACTTCTTCCCAAAATTCTCTCTTCCACAATGTAAGTACGGTCCATCATCTTTGTTCCTAGAGATATGACTTTACATGTGCCCATATTAAAAGGCATATTCCTTGCTCTTTATCTATCATGTGATCCAGATCTTTCTATATAACTGACCTGTCCTCTTCCCTTCTCCCCCCAATATTACAATCTTTGTGTCATCTACAAACTTTATCAATAATAATTTTATTTTGCCCCAGGTCCTTGATAAAATGTTAAATATTCTAGGAGTGCCACTGAAAACACAATGATACCATATTTATAATCACATTGTGAGATTTATTGGTTAGCCATTTTTAACCCTTGTTGATTTTGTATTGTCCTGGGAATCTTCATACATGTTATAAATGATTCACACAGTTTGAAAATAATATGCAGCCATTAATGCCTATGGGGCTCTGGAATCTCAAATATCACTGGAGATATTTAAGAGCAGGTTAGACAGATACCTGTCAGGGATGATCTAGACAGTGCTTGGTCCTGCCGTAGGGGCAGGGGACTGGACTCAATGACCTCTCAAGGTCCCTTCCAGACCTATGATTCTAATTTATTTACTGAATTTAGCCTTTTTTTTCTGTTGATCAATTCACTCTGAGAAAATTACTATTGTTTTAAATTTTTCTTTCTTCCAAAATTATCTGGAAAATATTTTCTATAAATTACTTTTCCCAAGAAGAGCATTTGCAAGCAGTTCATTGGAAGAATTAAGTATTTGGCAGTCAAGCTGAGTGGGTTAGTTTTAATTAGATACACAGGCCATGGGGTATTTTCCCTGAATGGAACCAATGAGGTTAACACTCTGCGATGAACCTTTCTATAATAAGTATAATGAACCAATCAATGAACCTGACTCTTCGAATGCATTTCATGAAGAATTAGTTTTCTAGTGCAAATACAGGAGTTTTATTAATTTAAAAATCAATGTCGTTGAATATCCTCCAATATTAGTTTATACTTACTATTTCCTGGTAAAATTGGCTTTTGCAGTAGAGCAGAGCATCAAAGTATTTTGTACTTTACATGAAGTACCTATAGATGTCATTGCATAGGTGGAGAGACTAAGTAGGGTTGTGCACTACCTAATGGATCTTCACAACAGCAGATTTTGACATGGTGGCATGTGCTGGGGGAAACACTAGAGGTGTCATTGTGTGTTCACCTACAAATTTAGGCCCTTCAACTATATCTGTACTAGAACATGGAAGCAATTCCACAATCAGAGCCGGAGCTTTAGTTCATTGAAAAGTATTACATCAAAACCAAATTTATTACTGAAATCATTCAAGTCTAAGTGTAATAGGGTTGCCAACTCTCCCAGTTTCTCTGGGAGTCTCCTGGAATCAAGCTCGCTCTCCTGGAAGTTGCTGCAGCCAATAAGAAAGATTTTTGGCTGCTAAAAATCTGGCAGCACAGCAGGGCTCAGGCAGGTTCACTTCATAGCCTGGCTTCAAAACCTCCCAGAAGTGGCCAGCACTTCCCTACAGTCTCAAGGCTTGAGGGCCAGGGAAGGCTTCTATGCTCTCCCAAGTCCAAGCACTGACTCTGCAGCTCCTATTGTCCAGGAACAAGGAAATACAGTTAATGGGGGCTGAGGTGGTGGCAGTGCACATAGCCAAGTGCCCTCTTCAGGACTTCCAGGGACTCCAAGTGAGGCACTGAGCCAAGGCAGGCAGGAAATATGCCTTAGCCTCCTTGTGCCACTAACAGGGAGCTGCCTAATCAATTCTGCACCCCTAAGTCTCTTCTATACCCTTTTCTGCATCCCAATCCCCTGCTGCATATTCAGGATGGAGCTTCCTTCCATATGCTGAACCCCTCAGCCCCAGCTCAGAGCCCACACCCCTCCTGCACTCTAACCCCCTTGCCCCATCCCAGTGAAAGTGAGTGAGGGTAGGGGAGATCAAGTGATGGAGAGTGGGGGATGGAGTGAGCTAGGTAGGGCTTTGGAGCTGTAGCAGCACCCATGTGGGGTTATATGGAAGAGAACCTCAATATTTTTAGCAGAATTTTATGGCAGGTTATTGAATAACAAAGAACTGGCACACTCAAGACTGAATTATTGATATAATTCTCTTTTCCTTTTGTAAAGGTCAAAACCTTTGAATAGATTCTTAGAGCCTGCGATAATTTCGAATGTCTGTTTTCATATAGACTCATACTGAATGTGCAAAAATAGATACTGGGATTACACAATAATTAATGTTTCTGTGTTCACAGTGGTTCATGTTTATATAAGCATCTTACAATTATTGTGTGCAGTATTTTACTTGATCTCTGGGAAAATAATCCAAATAGATCTAATAACTAACTTTTCTCCTCTGCTGAACCATTTTATACATGTGGTAATTTTTTAATGTGAGATAACTCGCCACTCAGAACCGATCTCAAGCAGCTGAATACTCGATATGTCCATGCATTCTTCCTGTTCACTCCTCAATTGTTTTCTTTCCCTAAAGCCCTTAATGCTTAATTTGCTTCTTAATATCTTGGCAGTATGTAAATCTGTAAATACTACAGTGTGGCTACTGTGAAACTGCTAAATAAAGGTACAGGGCTTCCCCTCTATAAGCTGCCCTGGTATATGTCTGTTAGGGTATGTCTACACTACCACCCTAGTTCGAACTAGGGTGGTAATGTAGTCAACCGGAGTTGCAAATAAAGCCCGGGATTTGAATTTCCCGGGCTTCATTTGCATGTTGCCGGGTGCCGCCATTTTTAAATGTCCGCTAGTTTGGACTCCGTGCCCCGCGGCTACACGCAGCACGAACTAGGTAGTTCGGACTAGGCTTCCTATTCTGAACTACTGTTACTCCTCGTGGAACGACATTTAAAAATGGCGGCTCCTGGCAACATGCAAATGAAGCCCGGGAAATTCAAATCCCGGGCTTCATTTGCAACTCCGGTTGACTACATTACCACCCTAGTTCTGGAATGGGTTATTTAGGGAGGTGGTGTAATCTCCATCCCTAGAGGTTTTTATGTCCTGGCTTCACAAAAGCCCTAGCTGGCATGATTTAGCTAGTATTGGTCTTGCTTTGGGTAGGTGGCTGGACTCGATGGACCTCCTGACATCTTTTCCATCCCTAGGGTTCTATGTCCACATCCTTCCTGTAGTGGGAGGGCCCAAAACTGGATGCAATACTCCAGATGTATTCTCACCAGTGAAGAACAGAGGGGAATAATCACTTCCCTAAATATGCTGGCAAAGCTTCTACCTATGCAGCCCAATATGTTGTTAGCTTTCTTGGCAACAAAGACATACTATTGACGCATAGGGTATATCTACACTACAAAGTTAATTCGAACTAACACCTGTTAGTTCCAATTAACTTTAATAGCGGCTATACATACAAACCGCTAGTTCTAATTAAAATCGAACTAGAGGAGCGCTTAATTCAAACTTGGTAAATCTCTTTCTACAAGGAGTAACACCTAATTCGAATTAAGTAGTTCGAATTAAGTGCTGTGTAGCCACTTAATTTGAACTAGCTGGAGGCCAGCCACCCACTGCCACCCAGCCCTCCACCTCTTCCCAGGACCAGGCTGGTGGCTCTCAGGAGCCTGCCAGGGGCCAAAAAAGACAGGCGTCCACCTGGTCTAGTGCGAAGATCGTCGACCTCATCGAGGTTTGGGGGGAGGCCTCCAATGTCCACGAACTCTGCACTAGGCACAGGAATGCGGCTGTCTATAGCCGCATGGCTGCCAGCCTGGCCACCAGAGTCCACCTGCGCAGCCAGGAGCAAGTGCGCTGCAAAATTAAAGACCTGCAGCAGGCCTACACCAGGGGCTCCCAACCAGAGGCTGACCCAGACACCTGACCTCATTATGAGGCCCTGGACCACATCCTGGGGGCTCACACAGTCCGTGCCCCCTGGGTGTGATCAACCCCAGGGCAGAGGGCCCAGCCCCTGAAACAGGGGAAGAGGAGGAAGACGAGGAGGATAACAGCCAGGAGCCACAGGAGCCTGCAAGGAGCCTGCCCAGCACCCAGGACCCCCGAGTCATCCCACAGAGCCCATCAGCTGTGTCATCTGAGACCGGGGAGGGCTCCACATGTGAGTACCATCATGGTGCCCTTTTGTGGCGGGGGAGAGAGAGGGAGCACAGGGACCGTGCGCCTGGGCCTTGCCCACCATGAAGTAGTAGCTGGGTGTCATGCAGGAGCCCTGGCTCATTCCCCACATGCCGACCTCGCCTCGCCTCTCCACTGTGTCCCCAGGGAGAACTGATCACTGCTCTTGTTTCACCACAGCTGCACCTCCTGCGAGTACTGGGTGTACCACTCTGCCTGGACCAGCCACCCGCACCCGGGCCAGCAGGCGCACCCACAACCAGGAGGAGTACCAGCAGCAGCACCTGGGTCCGTGAGGACCTGCAGCTGCGGCAGCAGAGCTTGCAGGTGCTGGAGGAGCAGGGCCCGTGCCCTCCGAGGCCACCTCCAGACCCTGGTGGACAGGTTCCTGCCTCCTCCTGCTCCAGACCCTGCAGCTGCCCCAGCTCTCGCTCCTCCTCCCACCCCTGTGTCCCTTCCCACTTCCTCCGCCCCCCTGACCCTCCTGCACCACCCAACACACACACTCCCCCCTGACACCTCCGCACCTGCAGTGCTGTAAGACGGGAGAGCCAGCAAGACTCCAAACCCTGAGCTTTCTCTTCCCTTCCTCCCCTTGATTCCCCCTTCCAGATCCCTCCTCCCAGGTTTCCCCCTCTCTTCTGCCCTCCCTGTTTTGTTGGCAAAACAGGTGTTTTTATTTTACATTAGGAAGGGGGGTTAGGGAGGGGAAAGGGGAAGAAAATGAGGGTGGAAGAAGGCCCCAGTGGGGCATGCCAGGGAGAGTTCAGTCCTCCTCCACCTGAAAGCTCTCCTGCAGGGATCCCTGGATCCGGACAGCCCCCCGCTGGGCTTCCCGGATGGGGTTGGTGTGGGGCTGCACATACAGGCCAGACAAGTGTTCCGCCTCAGCCATCCAGGCTGGCAGGAAGGCCTCCCCTTTCTTCTCACATAAATTGTGCAGCACACAACATGCTAACACCACAGGAGGAATATTGTGCTTAGCGAGATCGAGGCGGGTGAGGAGGCATCTGAAGTGGGCTTTCAGGTGTCCAAAGGCCACCTCCTCCGCAATGCGTGCCCTGGTGAGCCTGGCATTGAAGGCCTGCTGGGAGGGGTTGAGGTGTCCCGTGTATGGCTTCATGAGCCAGGGATGTAGGGTGTAGGCTGCATCCCCCACCAGGCACACTGGCATGTCCACGTCCCCAACCCTGATGTGGCGGTTGGGGAAGAAGGTCCCGGAGGGGCGGTTGGGGAAGAAGGTCCCAGAGGGGCCCGCCACAGTGCCCAACATTCATAGCTCTCATTTTCTCTAACTTTAAGCCTCCACATTGGAAAATTGTAGGATAAATGCCTGACCCCAGTAAGATTCATACAGCTCTCTAATTTTAGGGTGCATCTAGACAGCACCCTTCTGTTGTTGTGCTACGCAAATTGCATAGCTTATTCCAAATCTCAGTCGAAAGAGCTTATTTTGAAATTTGTCCCTGTCTGCACAGTGCTAAATTTCAAAATAAGGCACAATTCCAACAAATCCCTTAATCCTGTTACAGGGATGCTAGAACAGTACACATGCAGTCTTCCAGTATCCCAAAATAGTGCTGCAGTCTAGACATCCTCTTACGCTATGTATACACTGGCTGGTTTTTGCGCAAGAATGGCTGTTCTTGCACAAGAATCCACAGAGTGTCCACACTGTCTGCCAGCTCTTGCACAAGAAAATTTATAATACAGCATGGGAAGACAAGCTTCTTGTAAGAAAAGAGCATAGCTCTTGCGCAAGTGTAAGCTCTCTTGCGCAAGAGCTCTTGTGCAAGATGGCAATGTGGACGCGCGGCAGGGGTTTCTTGCACAAGAATCTCTATGGCTAAAATGGCCATCAGAGCTCTTTTATACAAGAGAGTGTCCACACTGCCATGGGTGCTCTTGCACAAGAGCACATCTCCCATATGGCATTGTGGACATTTTCTTGCGCAAGACGTTCATGCACAAGAAGCCACCAGTGTAGACATAGAGCACCATCATGATATTGAAGGCTAAATGGATAAACATAAAGTTTAGGGACTTTACATTTATGACTAACTCAGGAATGAGGTACATCAAATATTGTAGTTAAGGAGACTGTAGATGAAGTGAAATTATTAACATGCCTATATGTTTTTTCCATTTTAGCATTTCTTATGGCAACATCTCCCATAAAGAGGCAGGTTTTGTGGAAAGGGGAAAAGAGGAGTTTAAAAAGAGTGGCCTATTTTCTAATGAAGTAGGATTGAGTGATATTCAAATAGGGTGGAAGTAATCTCATTGCATAAGGCAATACGATATATTCAGCTGCGCATAAAATTGTGATGGTACCTGGAAGACTGCAGATAGAGCAGGTACTCAAGAACTTCTGCAAGTTCTTGTGTGCTGTATAGGTGGACTACACTGCAGTCCCAAATAGTTTGATGCAGAGTTTGGGAATGTGGATTTGAGGTAATGGTAACTGGCCCAGCTCATAAACTGGCTTTACAACTATGCAGCCCGAGGGAACAGATTCTCTGTAATTCTCAGGCAATTCTCAGAAAATCCAAATGTCTGGGCACTTGAAAGTGGAAGACAGTATGGGGGACAGTGATCATGAAATAATAGAGTTCATGATCTTAAGGAAAGGTAGAAGGGAGACCAGCACAATTGAGGTAATGGATTTCAGGAAGGCAGATTTTGATAAGCTCAGAGAACTTATAGGTAAGGTCCCATGGGAAGCAAGACTGAAGGAAAAAAACAACTGAGGAGAGTTGGAAGTATTTCAAAGGGACGTTATTAAGGGCCCAAAAGCAAACAATTCTGCTGTGTAGGAAAGATAGAAAATATGGCAAAAGACCAGCTTGGCTTAACAAGGAGATCTTGCATGATCTCAAAATAAAAAAGGAGTCCTATAAAAAATGGAAACTAGGACAACTAACAAAGGATGAATATAGGCAAGCAACATGGGAATGCAGGGGCAAGATTACAAAGGCACAAAATGAGATCAAACTAGCTACAGGCATAAAGGGAAACAAGAAGACCTTTTATAAATACATTAGAAGCAAGAAGAAGACCAAGGACAGGATAGGCCCACTGCTCAGTGAGGAGGGAGAAGCAGTAACAGGAAACTTGGAAATGGCGGAGATGCTCAATGACTTCTTTGTTTCGGTCTTCACTGAGAAGTCTGGAGGTGTGCCTAACGTAGTGAATACAAGCAGAGAGAGGGTAAGTTTAGAAGATAGGATACACAAAGAACAAGTTAAAAATCATTTAGGAAAGTTAGATGTCAGCAAGTCACCAGGTCCTGATGAAATGCATCCTAGGATACTCAAGGAGCTGATAGAGGTATCTGAGCCTTTAGCTATGATCTTTGAAAAATCATGGAAGACTGGGGAGATATCAGAAGACTGGAAAAGGGAAAATATTGTGTCCATCTATAAAAAGGGGAATAAGAACAACCCAGGAAACTATAGACCGGTCAGTTTAACGTCTGTCCCAGGGAAGATAATGGAGCAGGTAATTAAGGAAATCCTATGCAAACACTTGGAAAGTAATAAAGTGATAGGGAATAGCCAGCATGGGTTTGTGAAGAACAAGTCATGCCAAACTAATCTGATAGCTTTCTTTGATAGGATAACGAGACTTGTGGATAAGGGAGAAGTGGTGGATGTCATATACCTAGACTTTAGTAAGGCATTTGATACAGTCTCGCATGATATTCTTATTGATAAACTAGGCAAATATAACTTAGATAGAGCCACGATAAGGTAGGTGCATAATTGGCTGGATAACCGTAGTCAGAGAGTTGTTGTTAACGGTGCTAAATCCTGCTGGAAAGGGATAACAAGTGGAGTTCCGCAAGGGTCTGTTTTGGGACCCGTACTGTTCAATATCTTCATCAATGATGTAGATATTGGGATAGAGAGTACGCTTATTAAGTTTGCAGATGATACCAAACTGGGTGGGGTTGCAACTTCTTTGGAGGATAGGGACATAATTCAAAATGACCTTAGCAAGTTAGAGAAATGGTCAGAGGTAAACAGGATGAAGTTTAATAAAGAGAAATACAAAGTGCTCCACTTAGGAAGGAACAATCAGTTCCATACATACAAGATGGGAAGCGACTGTCTAGGAAGGAGCATGGCGGAAAGGGATTTAGGGGTCATAGTGTACCACAAGTTGAATATGAGTCAACAGTGTGATGCTGTTGCAAAAAAAGCAAATATGATTCTAGGTTGTATCAACAGGTGTGTTGTAAGCAAAACTCGTGAAGTCATTCTGCCGCTCTACTCGGCACTAGTTAAGCTTCAGCTGCAGTATTGTGTCCAGTTCTGGGCACCACATTTCAAGAAAGATGTGGAGAAATTGGAAAGGGTACAGAGAAGAGCGACAAGAATGATTAAAGGTCTAGAGAACATGACCTATGAAGCCAGGCTTCATGAACTGGGCTTGTTTAGTTTGGAAAAAAGAAGATTAAGGAGGGACATGATAGCGATTTTCAAATATCTAAAAGGGTGTCACAAGGAGGAAGGAGAAAATTTGTTCCTCTTGGTTTCTGCGGACAGGACAAGGAGTAATGGGCTTAAAGTGCAGAAAGGGAGGTTTAGATTGGACATTAGGAAAAAATTCCTAACTGTCAGGGTGGTCAAATATTGGAATAAATTGCCAAGGGAGGTGGTGGAATCTCCCTCTCTGGAGATACTTAAGATCAGGTTAGATAGACATCTGTCAGGGATGGTGTAGACAGAGCTTGGTCCTGCCTTGAGGGCAGGGGGCTGGACTCGATGACCTCTCGAGGTCCCTTCCAGTCCTATGATTCTATGTGCACAATTCATGAATTTCATCTGTAATTACAATAAAGTGGTGCAAACAGAGGGAAACAACATGAACTTCCCCAATTTGTTTTATAATTGCTTCAGAAGGAATGTTTACAGCTGCAAAGAAAGGGAAGTAGGGGTACCTGTGCCACTTTCACCTCTCCCCCAGAGCACTCCAACATTTCCATGTGAGCTGTGGGTAGGGGACACGAGGGTTTGGCAGGGAGAAGGAAAGGAGATGGAGTTCAGTCAGTGGGGGGAGGTGGGAGAGGGGAGCGGACTGGGTCCGATCAAAAGGGGGGGCGATCAGGTTTGGCTGGGAGAGAAGAGAGGGCACAGGGTTTATTAGGTGGGAAGAAAAGGGGGTGCAGACTGGGTCCTGTCACTGAGGGGTTGGGTTTGCGTGGGAAGGGAGAGAAGGTGGAAACTGGGTTCGGTGAGTGGGTGGGGGAGGGGTCAGGATGTGTGTGGACAGGGATCTGCATGGAGGGGAGACAGGATGTAGGTTGGGTTTGGCCGGAGGGCTTGGTGGGAGTCAAAGAGATGCAAGGTGAAAGGGGCGCTTTCCTCCTCAGTGCCTGTCCTGAAACAGAGGGCCAAGCGGGAGGGGGGCATTCAACATTTTTTTTACTTGATGTGGCAAAAAACCTAGAGCTGGCTCTGGTATATGCATTTACTCCAGTAGAAGGTAATTTTAAGAAATTTACTTTGCATTATTGCCTGCATATTATAGTAATATACAGATACATTCATTTAACAGATTTATTCTTTTTCAGGTCTATTTTTCCATTTAAATTGTCTGGTCCTCAAATGTGGGGTTTAATGTTCTTTAGTATACTAAACAGGAAGCAACAGTAATCCATGTTTTCAGTCTCTGGCAAAACTCTCATGTTAATAATAATTTAAAGAATAAAATACCTCTTTTTGCCTTGCCCCCAAAAAGCTACAGTACATCCCAAAACTAACCTACATCTTATGAATTAATTCAAATTAGAAAACTGAAAGTGTTCTGAGAGAAAAGAACAACAGGTCAGACAAAGCATTGATCAATGGAAAGACCATTCGTCTTGATTTGGTAAAATTTGCTGCTAGAAGCAAAAAGAAGCTTTTGCTGAAACTAAAGTGTCTATATCCATGTATGTTGTTAGTGGGACTCCTTCAGCTTGAGTCAGTGCACATCTTGAGAGACAGTTCACAGCCTTGCAGATCCAACCCTCATTGATTTTCTTTCCTGAGTTTGGCCCTCAGAACTAAATTTTGGCATCTCATACATAGATGCAAAATACAGGAAAGGGTGCAGGGAAGCTGCCTTCTTCATACACATGTGCTCAGAAGCAGCTGAAATGACTTTGTTTGAACTCAAAGGGTGAAATTAATCCTTGTGGGTATGTCTACACTACCCCGCTAGTTCGAACTAGCGGGGTAATGTAGGCATACCGCACTTGCAAATGAAGCCCGGGATTTGAATTTCCCGGGCTTCATTTGCATATGCGGGGAGCCGCCATTTTTAAAACCCCGCTGGTTCGAACTCCATGCAGCGCGGCTACACGGGGCTCGAACTAGGTAGTTCGGACTAGGCTTCCTCGAGGTGTACCGGTAGTTTGGAATAGGAAGCCTAGTCTGAACTACCTAGTTCGAGCCCCGTGTAGCCGCGCTGCACGGGGTTCGAACCAACGGGGTTTTAAAAATGGCGGCTCCCCGCTTATGCAAATGAAGCCCGGGAAATTTAAATCCCGGGCTTCATTTGCAAGTGCGGTATGCCTACATTACCCCGCTAGTTCGAACTAGCGGGGTAGTGTAGACATACCCTTAGAGATTATGCAGAAAGCCATGCATAAAGCCTATGTTAAAAATTTCACTGGGACTTATCTGCTGCATGTGGACATTATGCAGGTCCTATGCAGTGGGCTGAATTTTACCCTTTTTATAATACAATGGGTCAGGCAATAGGATAGTGTTGCTGGAGATGCTTAAAATGTGTTCAGGTCCCCAAACACACACATTAGCAGCAGGAAAGTTCTTAAGCAGCCTTTTAAGAGGTGTAGTTCTCACTTCTGAGCAAGCTCCCCCACTGTCTCCAGAAGTGAAATTTCAGCCCACTGAAGTCAATTAGAATTTTTGTCATTATCTCCAGAGAAGACAGGATTTCACCCATTATGTCTACTTCTCTTTTCCCAGGCAGAAAGAGTCATTCTGACAACTACCATTAAGGTGCTACTCTTACACATCACCCGAAGCACACACCATCCGCTCTCATTTCCACAATGGATTCCAAAATGCTTACAGATAACTTGAAATGAAATACAAAATCTCAGTTTGGAGAAACTGAAATTCTATGCACTACTGAAGTAGAATTTCATTCCTTTTATGCTGAGTAGTCCCTCTATTGTGACAAAATGACTTTAAGTGAATATGTGCACTTGGTATCTTATCATATTATACTTTACAGTGAAACATTTTTATAATTAGAATTCTAAAGGGTGATTTCTTAAACTATAGGTTGCATTATCACTTTATGTACATTTTAATTTATTACTTGAATTAGTAGCCTACATTGTCATTTAGGAAAAAAATGGAAAAAGTACAAACAATTATAAACAGTAAAAGGGTTTGTATAAGCATTTTTGTTAGCCCTAAAGCTATTCTGATAGTTTTACTGTCTTAATCAACTTAGTCAACTCTTTTTACTGCTCTTTTGAGGTGGTTGTTGTGAACACATGCTGGGGTGTTAGTTTGTTGCTGCCAAATTAAAAATGATAATTCTCATGTGTGAAATAACTGCATGGACTAATGACCAAATCTCTGCATAATTTAAACCCCAGGCCCAGCAGGAGGCAAAACAATTAGACCTCATAATACAATATATCCCCAAAGTGTTTACATATAATAATAAAGCCAGAGGAAAAGAGCTAAGCAGAAGATTAAAAATAATTATTGTCATACTATTTATTAGGATATTATAAAAATTTATATCATTCTAGTGAAATTAACATTAAAACATGATCCTTTCCAAAATGTTTGATACAGGGAATATGGACAAGAGCTTGCTTCTGTGGAAGTCAATGGGAAAATTATTTTTAACTTCCATGGGAGATGGCTCAAACCTTGTGAGCTAGTTTGATATTCTTAAAATCTGGATATTCAAAATCAAAATCCAAGAACCGAATATCTACAATTTTGAGAAATTTCTGAATTCAGATTTGAATTCCGCAGCTATTTTTATACTGGGTAAAACATTTCCAAAGTTTCAGAAAGTATATGTTCAAGTCCATATTTTGTAGTTTGTTTTAAACCTGCTAGCTAATATTTTCATTTGGTGACTCTTAGTTCTTACATTGTGGGAACATAGCTCTTAATATAAAGTAATCTTTTTTGTGGTCTGACAGAGTGGGTTTTTGCCCTTTATAGCTTATGTTGAAATAAATCTGTTAGTCTTTAATTTGCCACAGGACTTCCCATTGTATTTTCTTTCTGAAACCCTTCTGCCAGTCAGAGCTGGCAGCAACAAGTACTGGGTTTAGTGTCTAAGGATTCCTTTTCAACAATACAACATAAAAGTCTCTTGAGCTCCCACTGAGTGACCTGGGACAATTTCACGACACCCTCTGAGTGCCTGTAAGGGTATGTCTACACTTCACGGCTATTTCAAAATAAGCTATTCCAGGATAGTTATTCCAAAATAGCTTATTTTGAAATAGCACATCTACACTGTAGGGAAGCTTAAAATTAGTCCGCGGAAGGCTTCGCTAATGTAGACATATCTAGATTTAGTGCCCTAGGAGGCACTGGGGAGGAATAATTTAGAATGGCCCTGGTGAGGGGCTATTTAGAAACAGCAGCAGTGGATCATCTACACACACCTTATTTCAAAATAGCTATTTCAGACTAGGTGTTATTCCTCATAGAATGAGGATTACAGATTTCAGAATAAGCCGTCCATTATTTTGACACTCACATTGTTATTTCAAAACAATGCTAGTTATCTCGAAATAACAGTGCAGTGTAGACCCTAAGAGGCAATAATTCCTGTCACAAGCAGAGAGTCTGATGTTGCAATAACACATTAATAAAAGGAGGCAAGTAACGTAAGAGAACACAGCAACGATGAGTTCATAAGCATAAACCAGGAGCCAAATAACCCATCTCCAAATAAGTTGGGCAGTGTCCTTTCCTTTCAGGTTCTTAGGTTCAGCAGTCCACAATTCCCTTTAACATGCCTGTCTATTCTCTTCAACCAACTTCCAGTTACTATCCTTGGTTAGTGCAGCCCCAAAGGTCAAAAGTTAATCTGCAGAATTCACGTCCCAGCCTGGGTCAAAGAGGGGGCTAAGAGGTACCTTATATATGCCACTGTTTGGGCACTTGCTCACCACCCTGACGGCCAATTGCCACATCTCACTGCAGATAAAATGGCAGATCATAATTAGTTTCTGGTCATCCATTATTACAATTAATGGGACATTTGCAAGTACAGGATTGAATACTAATGTATCAAAATGTCCCTTTTCTTCACTCATCCTAATTAATGGGTGAGAGACGTTCCCAGTATCAGATGGCATTTGTTGAGAATTAATAAGAATGAATTTGGTTCCAAAAGTAGAATTTTATTCTGTAGCATGAACAGGCAATTAAAAAAACCATGGTAAATTAAAAGCACGTAAAACTTAGGTTGCATCTATACAGCAAAGCTATTCTGGTATACTGGAGGTATGCAGAAATAACTATTCCACGTCTTAAGAGAAAGCCTGTTATATCAAAATATAATGGGCTCGCTATTCCAACATCCCTGTAAACCTCATTGTGTAGGGATAACACAGCAACCTTACCTTGAAATAAGCTACGCAATTTGCACTATGCAAATTACATAGCTTATTACAATGTTATTTCAAAATAAGGCACTATCCCAAAACATCCCTTATCACTCATGCAATTCTTGTACCAATAAAAGCAAGCAGGATCTTGTGAAGGGGATAAGGCAAAAAGCCACATTTATTGTAAAGATAATAATAAAGAAAAGATAGAAGCAAACAATGTTGTTTAGCTACTTATTCCTATCACTACTTAACCCTTATACACTTATATATTACACACACACATATATACACACCATATATATATAAACATTCATTCAATCATTCATCCATTCATTCAGGTTCTGTGTATTTGTTATAGTTACCAGCCTGGAAGTTGCTTATGACAGAATATTCTGTACACAAATGATGGTAGTGGGGAGCGAAGTCCTGATCAGATGTGCAGGTCCACTGAGTCTATAGCATTGCTATTTGCTGCCTGAGAAGCACAAGCATCTCCTGTTGCATGTCCCTCTCCTTTTTCTGTGTTTTTCTCCTCTCCATTCTGTCCTTATCCATGCTGTTTGCAAGGGTGGAGGGAAGGGTTCCTCCACATCCTGGGATCATTTTCTCATGCAGCAACAGCTTGGAATATCACCTGAAACATGTCATTCTGAGTCCTCTTCTTTCTTCTCCTTGCTTGGTTCAGGCATTCCACAGATGTACGGGGGGAACCTTCAAGACCACAATACTAGCAGCTGAGGATACAACACATTAAAGTACTGTTCTCAGTATATTTATGATAGAAATAAAAATGTAGGCTACTGAACTGTCTCCCTTTCATCCATACAGGATGAAAAAACTACACTGAGATTTCTGTTTGGGACTGATACAATACTATGCCACTCAGAGCACCAGCTATGGTAAGCATGGTGTGGAGTTGAGAGAGGCTGAGGGATACTTAGGGATAACTCATAGGCATGAGTATATGTGAATTGAATACTGGCAATGTTTTTCACAGTGATGGTGATTTTAGCTAATATTTCATTCCTGAGGGTAGCACACACAGACAGCAGATTTGCTGCTGGCAGCTCAATCATGCCCATGCGTGTACGTGGCTAGCCTTTATACTGCAATTTGTGCCAGATGAAGTAATTGCTGAATTGTGTGGGGAAATGTTCCCCCCCCAGAAGAAGAAATAAGGCAGTCCTCACCAGTAACCTTTGGCAGAGGATTGCAGAGAACCCCATACAAGTTCCATTGAGATTTCTACAGAAGATTCAGAAGACATGCCAGTGCACATATACTGCTCTGTGTGGCCCCTTCACAGGAAAAGCAAATAGCAGAGTATCCATGAGGCTTTTGGGGTCTCTGACTAGAATGGCATGTAGGAAAAGTATCAGGTATATAGCTCCACATCAAATACATTATTTGTCTTTGTCTTCTGTTCTCCCTGCCACAGCTCCTTTGCTTTCACATGGCCCTACCACTGATCCCTGTTACAGTTCTTCTCTTACATTCCCCAAACAACCTGCTCTTGGATGCCTACGCTTCTAGGGCTGGACTGGAGCTGTGCCTGCATAGTCTCTACTCCCCACATACCCAAAAAATCCAATGTCTTCTGTGTGTTCCAGGCAGGAGCTCATCTGTATCATATATCTGGTGATTGCATGCAGTGGTGCAGACTTTCTAGGTATCCAGCCTGGAAAAGCAATTTCAAAAATGTTGTGGGGTTTTATAGGGGAGGATGAATTTCCTGTCCATCTGAGCCATAGGCAGTTGAGTTTATTACAGTGACGAGATCAATCAGAGTAGGGTACTGTGGAATGACTCCTGAAAGCTGTAACAGTCAATGTAAGTAATATAGTTTGTCCAATGACACTTTGTCGACCTTAGTACATCAACCTAGACTCTATGCTACTTCACGAATTGGTGTTATTGGGTCAGCATAGTGGAGCAGTTATGTTGACAAGTCAATGTAAACTCCCTTGTATGAATTTAAGCATGCAGTTTAGATCAGGTATTTGTATATATTTTTGTCTATTTAATTAACTAACTATATATATTGGTCCACTAAAATAAGAAATAGTTCATTTAGTGACATCATTTTTGCTTTAATTTACAGCATTTTTTGGCCACACTAACCTTATCAGAGAAACTTGCAAGCCATAGCTTTCTTGCCCCCTCCCTTTTTATCTTTAGTGCAATGGTAGGGGGAATTACTTAAAAAAAAACAACCCCTACCCTCTCTTCTTTCTAAATTAGAGATACCCTTTCAAACTGCTTCCCTTTTCACAGTAAAAAAGTCTGACTACTGGCAGTCCCAAAGGGAAAGCAGCCAGAAGGTAAATATGTTGTTGTTTGTGCCCCCTTTAACTTCATCTCATCCCCTGCAGTGATTCACTCATTTAATTTTCAGAAAGCTCAAAGAAATTGTGTTGATGAAATCTGAATTTGCTTTTGGCAAAGAAAAAAGAGAAATGGAGGAACAGGAGGAAAATTGTTTTTTCTACCTATCTACAAAACTGTCAGCAAGGCAACATTTACCACATTTGCTTTGTGTGAACCTTTTTGCATACTAATAGGCACAGGCATGATTTACTTGTGTGCACTTGGGGCTATTCACAGATGTAGTAATCCTCCCCCACTTCTCTGAATAAAAAAGTTGCATGAAAGGCTTTGCAATGTGAGTTGAAGCCTACCACTACTGAAATTCATTTACATAGGTTTCCTTAAATCATTTGTATTGCATTTTACTCTAAAGATCCTGAGCATGAAGTCCACAAGAAACAATCCAATAGCACTCTACAAAATATTCCCTATTAAATTACTGAGCTAGATGGGGTGTTCAACTTCTTACGTTCTCAGGTAAATGTGAGAATGAGAGCCTAAGGCAATGTGAATACAGGCTCTTCAAACTTCAAAGGAGCTGTGAATGGTTTTTGCCTGGCTTTTGCCATCCAGAACTGGCCTATGCTAGGGGAGCAATTAAAATTAAATGGCCACTGAACTACTAAAAGTGAAGAGGACAGCTCTGGGCATAAGCAGAAGCTTATTAAGTCCCCTGTCTAATTCATACCTTGGTCTTGGTGAAAGAAGAAATCAGACGAAAACTGGAACCAACTATATATTATTAAGTGAGAAAAGATAACTTTGTTAACCTAGCACAAAATGGGCTGCATTGTCTGTTCAAATATGTGCTTTAGGTTACTATGGCAACCCCCTTGCAATGGGACAAAATACCATTTTATGCTAGAGAAAGCTAAAGGCCATACTTGGGCTCAGGTAGCTACACCAGCTACACCTGTGCTAGGTTTCTATTTTAAAAGGGAGGAAGTACATCAATTGAGGATAGGAAGAAGAAGAGTGACATAGAGAAATCCTGACCAAAACTGCTAGCTTCCTAGGGGTCAAAGAATTGTCTGCAGACTATTGCTTATCAGAGTTGGTTGCTGAAATGAAAGTTTAACCATGGAAGATGCTGAATCCTGAAGTATTTGTGTGAAAGGTGTGATGGGGAAGGTCTACATTGGCTATTAGAAAGAACTATTTAACAAGGAGTGTGGTAAAGCACTGGAATGGGTTACCTAAGGTGGTGGTAAAATCTCCATCCCAAGAAGTTTTTATGTTCCAGCTTGACAAAACCCTGGCTGGGATGATTTAGTTAGGGTTGGTCCCGCTTTGGGCAGTGGCCTGGAATCGATGACCTCCTGAGGTCTCTTCTAGCCTCGGATTTTATGATTCTATGTCAGGGTGTAATGACTGTACAAAACAGGGACTAGAAGTAGAGCTGAACAGGATGGAAGATTCCTTTGTCTTTATGCTTTTGGGACTTTGTTTTATTTCCCCTGGAAGAGGTTGAATACTAGGGGTATGTCTACACTACAGAGTTTTGTCACAAAAATGGCCATTTTTCCAACAAAACTTGAAGAACATCCACACTACAATTGTGTTCTTCTGCAAGAAAATTGAAAAAACAAAGGTTTTTTTCTGGCATTGGTAATCCTCATTCTATGAGGAAGAAGCCTTTTGCATGTGTGTGTGTGTATGGATGAGGTAGAGGGAGTTCTTTCGGAAGAAGAGGAAAGAGGAAAAAGCACAGGTGCCCTGGTGGCCATTCTGTCCATAGCAATCACAGCTTACATGTGAGAGCATCCATTCAGTGTTGATGCTCTCTTTCAAAAAAGCAGATCACTTTTTCGATGCACTTTTGGGCTACGTCTACACTGGCATGATTTTCCGGAAATGCTTTTAACGGAAAAGTTTTCCGTTAAAAGTATTTTCGGAAAAGTGCGTCTAGATTGGCAGGACGTTTTTCTGCAAAAGCACTTTTTGCGGAAAAGCGTCTGTGGCCATCTAGAGGCGCTTTTCCGCAAAAAAACCCCGATCGCCATTTTCGCAATCGGGGCTTTTTTGCGGAAAACAAATCTCTGCTGTCTACACTGGCCCTTTTGAGCAAAAGTTTTTCGGAAAAAGACTTTTGCCCGAACGGGAGCAGCATAGTATTTCCGCAAAAGCTCTGACAATCTTACATGAGACCGTCAGTGCTTTTGTGGAAATTCAAGTGGCCAGTGTAGACAGTGGGCAGGTTTTTCTGGAGAAGCTGCAGCTTTTCCGGAAAAAGTGGCCAGTCTAGACACAGCCTTGCCGTATTGACACTCTCTTTCGGAAGAAGTTTTTTTTTGGAAGATCTCATCCAAAGAAGCCTGTAGTCTAGACATAGTCTAGGAGACAACTTGGCATTGGGCCTTTCAAGTGTTAGAGTCTGATAGGCAGAGGATGTGGAAAGAAACTGAGGCAGAATACTCACAGAACTATGTTGTGATGCAAGAAGGGGTGCTTAAGGTCTGTGCCTAATTATACTCTTTGTTCAAGGACCACTTCTGCAATGGCTGCTGACACAATGCCCTAATCCAGTGGTCTCCAACCTTTTTAAGCACAAGATCACTTTTTAAATTTAAGTGCAGTCCAAGCTCTACCCCAAATATAAATACCCTTGCCTCGTCTCCTTCCCACCCCTTCTCCAAGGTTCTGCCCCTGCTCCCTCCATCCTCCCTCTCTTGCCCATCATCACTTACTTTCATCAGGCTGATGTAGAGGGTTGGGGGTGCAGGCTCTGGCCTTGGATTAAGGGATCTGGATTGTGAGAGGAGCTCTGAGCTGCTCTTAGAACAGGCAGTTGGGATGCAGGAGGGGGTTCTAGGTTCAGTCTCTGGGAGGGTGTTTGGATTCAGGGGTGCTCGGGGCTGGGACTCGGGCTTGGGTGCAGGACTGGGGTAGGAGTTTGGGATGTGGGCTCCATCTGGGCACTGCTGATGTTTCTTGGTTGGTGATACAGTGGGGCTAAGGCAGGCTCACCCCTGCCCTGGCCCTGAACCATGCCCTAAAGCAGCCAGCAAACTCCATCCCAAGTCCTGTTGTGCCCCCTCTCTGCTCTGTAGAGAAAGGATACAGAGTGGGAGCGGGGACACCCTGACATCAGCACCCCTCTTCTGCCTCCCCTGTCCTACACAGAAAGCAGGAGGCTCCCGGGGGAAGGGCAGCTCCAAGGCAAAGGGCAAGGGATGCATAGCAGTGGGGGGAGGAGCAGCTGAAGTACCAGCACTTGTTAGCCTCTTGGCCAAACTTGACAGGATCACCTGTCAGAGGCACCAAGATCTATCAGTAGATCCTGATCTACTGGTTAGTGACCACTGCCCTAATCTATGCTGTCTTCCAATATCCCCAAGGGCCATTGTGGCAGCCAGGGTTTACTGAGGCTAAAAGATGATTCCAGCAGTCTCCTTTTCCCACCACATGCTCCCAATGCTGAGGCTGGAAGGCTGATGTTGTAGGGGTTGTTGTGTAGTTTCTGGTATGGAAGGATATCCCAATGCATTAATGTAACACCCCACTCCGTGGATCTAGGCCAATGTAAATATTCAGCAACACAGGGAGGTCAATACTTTCAAGACCTTTCTTTCCACATACTCTTGGTGCTTCTTCAATTTTTTTTCTCCACTAAATCAGATGACCACAAGTGACTGATTTCACACTTTACCCCCACTGCTGACCTGTTTAAGCTGTCCAAATTTTGCTGCTATTATTTAGGAGGGAAAGGCAATTAAGGGGAAAATAATTATCTCTTACCATTTGCATTAGAAAGGGCTGTTTTATTAGCTATGACAGTTTTAAAGGGGTCAGGAATTCTACTTGACAGGTGACATTTAAAATCTTTGGCTGGAACAGGATGCCAATAAGGCCAAAAATTAAAATATTATAAAAACTAACAATTAACAGTCTACCTGATATTTTTTCAAATTTTGAAATCATTACGAGCATTATGAATATGTTAAAGCTGTTGTACCTAACAAAAGCTGTTAGACTCAGCTTCTGTTCACTTCTATCACTGATTGCACCTCCTGATGTTCCACTAGGATACTTGCAGTACCAAGGCAGGACCGAACATAAAGCAAACATAAAATCGGTTTGCGAGAAAGCACTAATATAATAATAAGAATGAGACTACAGCCTATAAATGTATCATTCTACGAAGGCAGACATTGAGACTACATATAATAATGTAATTCAATGTATTTTTCAGTTAATGCATAGGCTAGCTGCAATTTCCTGTGTACATTTTTGAGGTGGAATGGTCAGAGGTAGGTGTTGTCTTTATTCTTCCTTCAAAAGAACACAACTATTCCATTGGAGAAAACCATAATTATGTGGTAACCCATATTACAACTACAACATCTCTGGTTAATGGTACAATTAGCACGTCTCCAATGTTTAATTGTTGTTTAATAATCAGGGTTCTGTTCTCTTTGTTGATGCCCACATAGGATACACATTGATGTGAATGAGAGCTGAGCCCTGATGGCCCCTCCATCTTCAGTAATACATTTCAGTGAAAATTGTGTGTCTTGTCACTTTGGCAAATATTTGTTGTAGAGTACAAATGGGGATAGACTCTGCTAAGCTTCCCTAAACCCTCTCTGTAATGCTGGTATATCTTACTGCTCTGCTGTTAGTCTGACCCTTTTCTTATTCCTGAGCATATAGATGAATATTGTAATTTCCACAAGCATAGTTTAGGACTATCTCTCATTTCGACAATGAAATCCCTCAAGAGAGGCTGGAGGAGGCTACTTTGCTGATGTTCAGTTCTTATCTGTCTGAAGGCAAGTCTTTTAAGATAGAAATGTGTTTAATTTTGCTTGCTTGTCAGCTATCTCAGATTTCTTTTTTGCTGGACTATATTTTCTCTGATTATGTTTTCATCATTTTCTGCTGATTATACTGCTGATGGAAACATTTTTGTATGTTGTGGCTTCTGTTTGACAGCAATCTTAATAACACATCAGTGTTCTTGAGACTGGTAATGAGCATTTCGTTTTAGGACTCTGGCATTCTCTTCTCTACAGAAAAGAATCTAAGCAGAAAATAGTCTTTTTGCATTGTACTATTGACAAGACTCCCCACCTTACATTATCATAACTGTGAAAGTGACAGTGTTGTACAATGAATGAGAGGTAGAGAGATGGTAAATATGTGCACACAGATGTTATTCATTTTGTTTCAGAAAGTCACCATATTTATAAATCTTTCATGATTAGGGCCTAATTCATAGAAACATAGAATACTAGAACTAGAAGAGACCTCAAGAGATCAAGTCCAGTCCCCTGCCCTCATGGCAGGACCCAGCATCATCTAGAATTTCTAGATCATCCATGACAAGATGTCTATCCAACCCAAGCTTAAATATCTCCAGTGATGGAGATTCCACAACCTCCCTAGACAATTTATTTCAGTGTTTAACCACCCTGACAGTTAGGGAGTTTTTCCTAATGTCCAACCTAGACCTTCCTTGCAGCAGTTTAAGCTCATTGCTTCTTATATTAACATCAAAGGCCAAGGAGAACCATTTTTCTCCCTCCTTCTTGCAACATCCTTTTAGGTACTTGAAAACCGCAATCATGTCCCCTCTCAGTCTTCTCTTTCTAAACTAATAAGCCCAATTCTTTCAGTCTTCCCTTATAACTCGTATTTTCTAGGCATTTAATCATTTTTGTTGCTCTTCTCTAGACCTTCTCCAATTTTTTCACATCTTTTTAGAAATGTGGTGCCCAGAACTGGACACAATACTCCAACTGAGTGCAGAGTCGAGCGGAAGAATGACTTCTCGTGTATCTTGCTCACTACACTCCAGTTAATGCATCCCAGAATCATGTTTACTTTTTTTGCAACAGTGTCACACTGTTGACTCATATTTAGTTTGTGGTCCACTATGATCCCTTTCCGGAGTACTCCTTCCTAGACATTTACTTCCCATTCTGTATGTGTGAAACTGATTGTTCCTTCCTAAGTGGAGTACTTTGTATTTGTTCTTAATAAACTTTATCCTATTTACCTCAGACCATTTATCTAGTTTGTCCAGATCATTTTGAATGACCCTGTCCTCTAAAGCACTTGCAGCCCCTCCCAGATTGGTATCATCTGCAAACTTAATAATCGTTCTCCTTTTAAAGGATCCACCCTTCTTATGAGGGGTATGTGAGGGGCGCAGGGCAGGGAGGTTGGGAGTAAGATGGGCAGATTTGCAGGTGTATGAATGGTGCAGGAGTGTTGTGGCAGAAGATGGAGTATATGGGGCTGCAGGATTTTGGCGATGTGAGAGGCTCGGGATAGCGGGTTCCAGTATATGATAGGCTCAGATCTTGGGTCCGGGCAGGGTGGTTACAGGTGTGTTATAATGCTTGGCCCCAATTGGGGGTTTGTTGGCCAGGCTTCATTTTTCAATAAAATATTATGTCAAACACAAAAAGTTTCAGCATTGTCTTTATATATGAGAAGGACGGATAAACTGTTTTAAATGAGGGGTCACTGACCCACAGAAAATCAGTTGGGGCCACACAAGAGAGATGCAAAAAAATAACTCCTCCAACCACCCCCCCACCTCACTAATGTGGCCCCAAATGTGGTGGTGGGAGCAGAGGACATGGTACTGGGGAAGGGTGCTAGTGGGTGCTGGGGCAGGGGACAGGGTGCCAGTGGGTTCTGCAGCAGGGGCAGGGTTCTGCAAGAGGGGACGGGGTGCCAGTGGGAACAGGGTGCCAGTGGGTTCTGTGGCAGGGGACAGGGTGCCAGTGGGTTCTGCTTCAGGGGACAGGGAGTCCCCAGCATGCACCTCCTCCGGGGACTCCTACCCCCCCCCCAGAAGGAGGGAAGTCTGGTCATGCGCTTCTTCTCGGGACTTCTAACCCACCACCTACGTGGAGTAGGGAAGCCCCAGCACACACCTCCTCTGGGGGTTCCTCTCCTCTCCCCCACCATAGAGGAGGGAAGCCCGGGCATGCACCTCTTTTCGGGACTTTTAACACCACCCCCACCCACGCGGAGATGGGAAGCCCGGTGTGCACCTCCTCTGGGGACTCCTGTCTCTCCCCCATGCAGAGAGTCCCTGGCACACCACAGACCTGCATTGTGGTATGGCACCAGCTGTTTGGGGGAGGGGGAGCAGCCTGCACACTTCATCAAATCCCGGAAGTGGCACAAAGCTGTTGGACTTCTGTCCACACCATAGGAAGCCGGCACTACCTCCCTCATTGCTGGAGGTAGGTAGTGGGGCTTCTTTGGGGTGGGAGGAAATGGGGGGGAGGTTCCAAACACCTTGCGATTGACTGGTCAGGGCTTCCTGATCGACCAGTTGATCGCATTCGACGGGTTGGTGACCACAGCTCTAGGGCCTTGTGGTCAAGTTCCCCCTGTCCAAGGTTCTGCAAGGGTTGCCATTGGCTTCTTGGCTAGTCTTCAGTTGCAGGACCTGGTTCCGACCAGGTACCAAGTCCAGCTCCCACTAGGAGCTGTCCGGAGTGCTGATGTTCTCCCGGTCAGCCCTTAGATCTTCCTGGGTTGAGCTCCAAGAAGGAACTGCCAAGCCCTAGCCTAAGCGGCTTCTTTTATATCAGCCTGCAGTACCCTGATTGACTGAATCAGAGGCTGCCACTCTGTTCTGCATGGAGGACCTCTCTTCTGCTCATGTTGCTGGTCAGGGTGTGGAAAGGCCTCCCCAGGAATGTTGGGGCTTTGTCCACCCCTTCATACCTCTGTCATTGTCTAAATTGTTGATGGAGATATTGAACAGAACTGGTCCCAAAACAGACCCCCACTTGTTATGCCCTTCCAGCATGACTCTGAATCATTAATTAATAACTACTCTCTTCAAAGCCCCTTGAAGTCAATGGAGAAAACTTAAGAACATAAGAACGGCCATACTGGGTCAGACCAAAGGTCCATCTAGCCCAGTATCCTGTCTGCCAACAGTGGCCAACACCAGGTGCCCCAGAGAGGGTGGACTGAAGACAATGATCAAGCGATTTGTCTCCTGCCATCCCTCTCCAGCCTCTGACAAACAGAGGCCAAGGACACCATTTTATCCCCTGGCTAATAGCTTTTTATGGACCTAACCTCCATGAAATTATCTAGCTTCTCTTTAAAATCTATTATAGTCCTAACCTTCACAGCCTCCTCTGGCAAGGAGTTCCACAGGTTGACTACATGCTGTGTGAAGAAGAACTTTCTTTTATTAGTTTTAAACCTGCTACCCATTAATTTCATTTGGTGTCCTCTAGTTCTTCTATTTAGGGAACTAATAAATAACTTTTTTTATCAGCCCTCTCCACACCACTCATGATTTTATAGACCTCTATCATATCCCCCCTTAGTCTCTTCTTTTCTAAACTGAAAAGTCCAAGTCGCTTTAACCTCTCCTCATATGAGACCCGTTCCAAACCCCTAATCATTTTAGTTGCCCTTTTCTGAACCCTTTCCAAGGCCAAAATATCTTTTTTGAGGTGAGGAGACCACATCTGTACACAGTATTGAAGATGTGGGCGTACCATAGTTTTATACAGGGGCAGTAAGATATTCTGGGTCTTATTTTCTATCCCTTTCTTAATAATTCCTAGCATCCTATTTGCCTTTTTGACCGCCACTGCACACTGAAATCATGTGGCTTTGGCTCAGGCACATAGTACATCAGGGATGGGCCAGAACTACATTATTTACAATAGATGCTGGTGACATCTGAAAGCAAAAATGAAAAATGTACCTACAAATGGGAAAACAGAGAACATGTACCAAACAAATCACACTTCCAAATGTGAAGTTACTGTGCCAACCTTAATACAGATTGTTCCACTAAAATGTTGGGATGCATCTAGATTTTCAGCACACAGCCTTGCAGCTGGAGATACTTATCTAGCACTTACCAAGGCTAGCTATTATCATAGGAATCCTTTTTTATTCTGCACTGCTAGTTTAAATAGAAGAGTTCTGTCACGTTGATTCTTCCTATGTTTTCTGTCCTGTTTTTTCTCTTTAATAAAGTATCAACTGTACTTGCATGTTGTACTTATATTGTAACCTTCCAACAAATAATCATAATGAACATTTTAATTTTAGTATTTATATATTTTGTGCAAATCTCTGTAGCTTCAAGTTACTTTATCCAGTAATTTCAGGAAAATTTGGATCCAACTGCCATCATGCAAAAGATATGTAGGGCTGGAAACAAGAGAGGCTTGCAAAGTTGTATTGTGAAAAGATTTAAATTGTGTTGTGACATTGCTTACTTTTAGGAAAAGCCTCATGAAATGATGATGATGATGATTGATGAAAAATGGCATGTTGAATTTTAAATTAGCCATTAAATTAAATTCTCATTTCTTAATTTGGCTTCAGTATCATGTAGTTTATCTAGATCCAAATCTTCTTCAAATAAATGAAAACAGTTTTGTGAGAAGGAAACATACCTCACATGCAGTTTAGGATATAGTTTATTAATTTTGTGGCTGCAATCGTATAAATATTATGGAGCTTACATTCCTTTTTTTGAAATATCTATTGTAATCAAACTGATTATCCCTGGGAAAGCAAGTGTTGTACAAGAGAAATCCTATTTTACATAATTAAATAAGGCAACCTTAGGATACATGGGTATTTCTTAGGGTATGTCTACACAACCACCCTAGTTCGAACTAGGATGGTTAATGTAGTCAATCGAAGTTGCAAACGAAGCCCGGGATTTAAATATCCCGAGCTTCATTAGCATCTTGCCGAGCGCCGCCATTTTTAAATCCCCAGTAGTTCGGACTCCGTGCCCGCGGCTACATGCGGCATGGAGTAGGTAGTTCGAATTAGGCTCTCTAATTCGAACTACCGGTACACCTTGTTCCACGGGCTTCATTTGCAACTTCGATTGACTACATTAACCATCCTAGTTCGAACTAGGGTGGTAGTGTAGACATACCCTCACAGATTAATTTGACAGGTAAGGGAAAGAAGAACTATCTTAAAGTACTTTTTTAAGACAAATGTATAAATGTCAGTGGACCATTTTCAGTTTATAAAGAAACCACTGTGCATAGTGAAGGCATGGTAGGTGATACGTGAAGGGATATGCAAAAAGAGATTATATGTCCGAATAAGGCACAAAAGAGCTTTTGAAGTGATGTATCTGAAGTGACAGAAGATGAAATATCCAAGCCTATGGATTTCCATTCATAACTGGCTGATGTGCATCAAATAATTTTACATTGTATCAGTCATAAGAACATAAGAATGGCCATACTGGGTCAGACCAAACGTCCATCTCGTCCAATATCCTGTCTGCCAACAGTGGTCAGTGCCAGGTGCCCCAGAGGCTAGGGGCACCATTCCTTTCCCCCTGGCTAATAGCCTTTTATGGACCTAACCTCCATGAATTTATCTAGCGCTTTTTTAAACTCTATTATAGTATTAGCCTTCACAACCTCCTCAGGCAAGGAGTTCCACAAGTTGACTGTGTGCTGTGTGAAGAAGGATTTTCTTTTATTAGTTTGAAACCTGCTACCCATTAATTTCATTTGGTGTCCTCTAGTTCCCATATTTTGGGAACAAGTAAATAACTTTTATTTATTCATCCTCTCCACACTACTCATGATTTTATATACCTCTATCATATCCCCTCTTAAGTCTCCTCTTTTCTAAACTGAAAAGTCCCATGTTTGTTAACCTCTTCAAAGAACTCTAAGGGTATGTCTACACTACAGCGCTAATTCGAACGAACTTAGTTCGAATTAGTTAATTCGAACTAAGCTAATTCGAACTAACGCATCTAGAACTAAAAACTAGTTCGAATTAGCGTTTTGCTAATTCGAACTAGCGCGTCCACATTAAGTGGACCCTGAAGCGGGGTTAAGGATGGCCAGAAGCAGTGCCGGCAGAGCATCAGAGGAGGACTTAGAGCGTGAAGATGCTGTCTCAGGCTAGCCGAGGGCTGTGCTTAAAGGGTCCCGACCCCCACCCCAGACAGACAGTTCTCAGGGGTGCCCTGCTTGCAAAGCAGTCCTGTCTTGGAGTGCCCTGAGTGCCCACACTGGGCACATGACAGCACTCGGCCATCAGCCCAGCTGCACTTCCTGCAGGCTGCCATCTGCGGAGAGGGGACAATTGGGGGGCTGCAGGAGAGCTTCACCCCCCAGAAGCCCGCAGAGCCAGCCCATTCTCCCCATCGGGGGCTCGTGCCCCAATTCCTCCCTCACCTCCTTCCACTTACCCTTCCCTAGCCCCTCTTCTTGATGTACAAAATAAAGGACAATTGTGTTCAAAAATGGAATCTGTCTTTATTGAACAAAACTGGGGGAGACTGGGAAAAGGAGGTGGGAGAGGGGAGGGCAACTAAAATGATCAGGGGTTGGGAACAGGTCCCATATGAAGAGAGGCTAAAGAGACTGGGACTTTTCAGCTTAGAAAAGAGGAGACGGAGGGGGAACAGGATAGAGGTCTCTAAAAGCAGGAGTTGGGTGGAGAGGGTGCATACAGAAAAGTTCTTCATTAGTTCCCATAAAGAAGGACTAGAGGACACCAAAGGAAAGGAATGGGTAGCAGACTTCAAACTAGTGACAGAAAGTTGTTCTTCACAAAGCAAAGAGTCAACCTGTGGAACTCCTTGCCGCAGGAGGCTGTGAAGGCTAGAACTAGAACAGAGTTTAAAGAGAAGTGAGATCAAGTCATGGAGGTTGGGTCCATGGAGTAGTATTAGCCAGGGCGTAGGAGTGGTGTCTCTGCCCAAAGTTTGTGGAAGGCTGGAGAGGGATGGCACGAGACAAATGGCTTGGTCACTGTCTTCGGTCCATCCCCTCCAGGGTCCCTAGGGTTGGACGCTGTCAGAAGACAGGCTACTGGGCTAGATGGACCTTTGGTCTGACCCAGGACGGCCATTGTGGGCTCAGGGTCGGGCGTCTCAGTGGACCCCCTTGATTCTCTTGCACACCTGCTCCTGGGTGGCCAGGCTGGCAGCTCTCCTGCCCAAGCCGGCCACTTTCCTGTGCCTAATGCGGAGATCGTGGACGAGGTCCATGATGTCCGCACTAGCCCAGGTGGGTGCCCGCCTCTTGGGGTCCTGGGCAAGCTCCTGGGAGCCGCCAGCCTGGTCCCGGGAAGAGGGGGAGGGCTGGGGGGCATCGGATGGCTGGCTCGATCCGTGCCAGGTGCAGGGTCTGCTGGCTGGGTGCTGGCAGGCTTGCACCTGGCACGGGCACCATAGCCAGCCCGTGCCCCTTTAAGGGGTCCGGGGCCGGGAGGGGGGGCAGTAGAGTTTCCCTGGTGTTGGCCAGAGTGGCCACCAGGGAAAACTGGGGAGGGCTAACCTCCCACTAGTTCGAACTAGACTTAATCCTCGTGGAATGAGGATTACCTAGTTCGAACTAAGCGCTCCGTTAGTTCGAATTAAATTCGAACTAACGGAGCGCTAGTGTAGCGCCTATGAAAGTTAGTTCGAACTAACATCCGTTAGTTCGAACTAACTTTGTAGTGTAGACATACCCTAATAGATTAGTAAGACATAATTTCCCTTTACAGATACCATGTTGATTTTTGCCCAACAAATTATGTTCTTCTATGTGTCTGACAATTTTATTCTTTATTGTTTCAACTAATGTGCCCGGTACTGACATTAGACTTACTGGCCTGTAAGGTCACTTCCAGAGACCTTTTTAAATATTGGTGTTATATTAGATGTCTTCCAGTCTTTGGGTACAGAAGCTGATTTAAAGGATAGATTATAAACCATAGTTAATAGTTCCGCAATTTCACATTTAAGTTCTTTCAGAACCCGTGGGTGAATGCCATCCGGTCCCGGTGATTTGTTACTGTTAAGTTTTTCTATATGTTCCAAAACCTCCTCTAATGACACTTCAATCCAGGACACTTCTTCAGATTCATCCCCCACAAAGGACTGTGCAGGTTTGGGAATCTTCTTAACATCCTCTTATGTTCCTTTCTATTTACCTCACTAGGATTGGTCTTCCACTTTTCAAAAGATGCCTTTTTATCTCTCACTGCTTCTTTTACATGGTGGTTAAGTCACGGTGGATCTTTTTTCGGTCTCTTCCTATGTTTTTTAATTTGGGGTATACATTTAAATTAGGCCTCTATTATGGTGTCTTTAAAAAGTTTCCATGCAGCTTGCAGGGATTTTACTCGAGTCACTGTACCTTTTAATTTCTATTTAACTAACCTAATTTTTGAGACAAGACAGTTCTTCAGATTCATTACCCACAAAGGACGGGTAAGGTTTAGGAATCTCCCTAACATCCTCAGCCGTGAAGACTGATGTAAAGAAATCATGTAGTCTCTCCACAATGGCTTTATCATCCTTGATTGCTCCTTTTGTATCTCGATCGTCCAGTGGCCCCACTGGTTTTTTAGGTGGCTTCCTGCTTCTACTGTATTAAAAAAAATATTCCTCTTATGTTTAGAGTTTTTGGCTAACTGTTCCTCTAAATCTTTTATAGCATTTCTCATTACATTTTTACACTTAATTTGGCAGTGTTTATGTTCCTTTCTATTTACCTCACTAGGATTCACAGACTCATAGACTTTAAGGTCAGAAGGGACCATTATGATCATCTAGTCTGACCCCCTGCACAGTGCAGGCCACAAAATCTCACCCACCCCTCCTAGAATAATCCTCTCACATATATCTCAGATATTGAAGCCTTCAAATACTTTGAAGACCCCAAGATGCAGAGAATCCTCTAGCTGTGATCTGTACCCCATGCTACAGAGGAAGGCGAAAAACCTCCAGGGCCTCTGCCAATCTACCCTGGAGGAAAATTCCTTCCCGACTCCAAATATGGCTATCAGCTAAACCCTGAGCATGTGGGCAAGATTCATCAGCCAGACACCCAGAAAGTTCTCGGTAGTAACTCCTATCATCCCTCCATTGACCTATTCCCACTGCTAATGAATGGACAATTAGTTACCCATCTAGTTTAATCTTGAAACCAGATAGATCTTTTGCCCCCACTACTTCCTTTGGAAGGCCGTTCCAGAACTTCATTCCTCTAATGGTTAGAAACCTTCGTCTACTCTCAAGTCTAAACTTCCTACTAGCCAGCTTATATCCATTTGTTCTTGTATCCACATTGGTATTAAACTTAAATAATTCCTCTCCCTCCCTGGTATTTATCCCTCTAATATATTTAAACAGTGCAATCATGTCCCTCCTCAGCCTTCTTTTGGTTAAAGTAAACAAGCCAAGCTCCTTGAGTCTCCTTTCATAAGACAGGTTTTCCATTCCTCGGATCATCCTAGTGGCCCTTCTTTGTACCTGTTCCAGTTTGAATTCATCCTTCTTAAACATGGGAGACCAGAACTGCACACAGTATTCCAAATGGGGTCTCACCAATGCCTTGTATAATGGCACTAACACCTCCTTATCCCTACTGGAAATACCTCGCCTAATACATCCCAAGATCGTATTAGCCTTTTTCACGGCCATGTCACAATGGCGGCTCATAGTCATTCTATAATCAACCTTCTCCTCCTCCATTACTTCCAACTGATGTGTCCGCAGCTTATAACTAAAATTCTTGTTGTTAATCCCTAAATGCATAACCTTACACTTCTCACTATTAAATTTCATCCTATTGCTATCACTCCAATTTACAAGATCATCCAGATCTTCCTGTATGATATTCCGATCCTTTTCTGAATTGGCAATAGCTCCCAACTTTGTGTCATCTGCAAATTTTATTAGGACACTTCCACTTTTGGTGCCAAGATCAGCAATAAAAAGATTAAATAAAATTGGCCCCAAAACTGATCCCTGAGGAACTCCGCTAGTAACCTTCCTCCAACCTGACAGTTCCACTTTTTAAAAGATTGGACTTCCACTTTATAAAAGATGCCTTTTTTTCTTTCACTGCTTCTTTTACATGGTTTTTAAGCCACGGTGCTCTTTTTTAGGTCTCTTGCTATGTTTTTAATTTGGGACATACATTTAAGTTGGGCCTTTATGGTGTCTTTAAAAAGTTTCCATGGGTTTAAAATTGACAGTTACAATAATGAAACTTTGAATACAAATATTGTATATAGTTTTTCTTTTGATTTTTTTTCTCCAATAAACACTGCTTTTTAGTAAAGACAACTTGGAACTGAAGCTGTGGACCATTTTTGAAGATGAGTGAAACAAATTCTGGCATCTGTAAAAAGTAGGAAAAAGGTACTCAAAGTGGACAGCACTTGTTTCCAATTACAGGGAAGAAGAACTCATTGTTCCATAGGATGCTGAAAAGCTGTGTGGCAGGAAAATGTTCAGTTATTCATAAATGAAGATTTGTCATTTTGCCTTTCCATAAAGACTTCATGCTTCTTTGGGTAGATCATAGGTACAATGACCATTTTCATCAAATCAGTCTTAATGGTAACATTCTGGAATAAAAATTTTTCCACCGAGGCTTCCTAGACCATATTTTAAACCTCTGCCACTTCTCATTAGCTCCTTTGTCTATGATTTATATTGCCTCCAACATGGCCTTGATGTAGAATCATTTTCTGTAATCATATAGTAGATTCTTATAGTTTCTGATATATTTTATAAACTAATCATGAGAGATTGTGAGAATATCCTATAAAATACAAGGTTATTAAAGCTTACCAGTTAATTCTATACTTAGTATCTATCCCATATGAGACAAATTTTCAAAAGCAACTCTGCGATGAAATTTTCAAGAGATCTTAATTTCTATTTAAAAATTTAAAGGAAGTGGATAGATTGTTCAAAAGCACTCAGCACCCAGAAGCTCCCTTTGTTGAACATGTTTGAATATCTGTCCCTATTGTTACTGTGTGCATAATGACCAAACTGGAACCTTTGGTTCCAAATCTCCTAATTTTGGGATTGGGGTAGAGTTCAGTATTTTGCAGATGTCCCTGTCTGAACCTGATCTGGTGGTTTTGATTTGGTGCCAGATCCCAAAGTAGAAGGCACCCATTTTCCATATTTAGTTTAGATGTGGAAAATAGGAACAGAAATCTTATAATGACAATCAAGAGAACTTTTGTAGCTAGAAAGTTTTTCCGAGTATCTAACTTAAATCTGCCTTGCTGTAAACAAAGGTGATCGCTCCTTCACCTACTATAATGAGGTAGGACTCAGCATAGCAGAAACTCCTACTGGTTGTTTTAGGAATTAGCTCTTTCCGCGGTTCGCCTTTGCTACTGCTGTGTCACTCAACATTACTCTCTTGGTCATCACCACCCTCACATTCAGACTCACATCTCTCTTAGACCATGGTGTTCACTTCACTACACACCCTCCAGCTGTGCCTGCTTCACTGGCTCTCCCTTCCTGTGGCCCCCTTCTACAGGATCAGCAGCTTCTGATTCTACCACTTGTTTCAGGACTGCAGTGAGCCACACAATCTAATTTCTTTTTCAAGGGCAAACTCCTGTTTGACTTAGCCACATTCATTGCTGGTAAGTGTGTGTGCGTGGGTGTGGGGGCAACGAGGGGCCCAGGTCTGTCTTAGGTGCTTCTCTGTGAGCTAGTTCTCCCTTCCAGGGAGAGACTGAGCTCCTCTCTACCTTGTTGCCTTCTTATAGTGCACAGCCTAGCGCTGTTAGGCTGTTTTTGAGCCTCCACTTGATTGATGTCAATAAGCCCTTTCATGTTTGGCTGGAGATCTGCACAGCCTCTCTAGCCTGATTTAACCCTTTCCATGCTAGAGTGAGGGCAGTAGCCCCATTACATCTATTTGTGGACATCGAGAACAGTTAATGATCATCCTCTTCATAACAACTTTTTTAAAAATATTTGAAGACTGTTATGTTCCCCTCAGCAATCTCTTTTCTAGGCAACACATGTCCAAGTCCTTCAAACTTTTTAAATAAATCATGGGGGGTTTTAAACCTCTTACCATTTTTGTTACTCATCTTTGGTATTCTCTATTTTTTTCACATCTTTCTTAAAGTGTGTTTTTCAAAACTGGACACTACTTTGGCTAAGTATACCAATGCTGAATAAACTGAAACAATTACCTGCTGTGTCTTTCATATGGCACGCATGTTAATAAATCCCAGATTAAAGTTTGCTTTTTTTCACATCTTATTAAATGTATGATGCACTCTAGCCCTCAGGCCCTTTCTACTTTATTACACCTAGCCAGATATATCCCATTTTGTATTTCTGCATTTGGTACCCTTTCATTAATTGATTTATGGGTTGCAAGAGACCATTAGATGATCTAGGATGATCTCCTAAAAAACACAGACCATAACTTTGTGGTTATTCTGGATTTAAAGATTGCAAGTGATGGATATGCGCCTTTGGTATATTGTTTCAATATTTAATTACTCTGATTTTTTTAAATGCACCTTATTTCATATTTGAATTTGTTTAGTTTCAACTTACCGCCATTGGTCAACTGATGTCTGTTTGTTTAAAGAGTCCTCTTGTATCAAATATCTTTTCTCTATGTATATAATGTGATGTAACTTGTTTTTAATATGCTAAATAGATTGAGCGTCTTATTTCCACCACTGTAACATAGGTTTTCTGGATCTGAATCATTATATGAGTAGCAACATTCAGTAAACTCACTATACATAATACAAAAACTGGAATGTGGGAAAATAAGAGGCAACTGGAAAACCACCAGTTTAATTAAAATTAAAATTATCATAACAAAAATAAAAGCCTCATAAAGTGTGGGAACATTACATTTTCAATTTTAGCATTTACTACTATTATTCTGTTTTGTTCACTTTATTTGTACAAGTGAAAATCTGCAAACTAAATAAGGATCCAAGAAGATTTAAGTGATTGGTCTAATACTTTGCCATAGCATTTCCCCATACAATTGTTAGGGCAAATAACATTTCCCATAAGCAAATTCACCAGATTAATATCGCTCTTCTTTGGGGAAAGAATAATGGTAGTATTGTGTGAAATATGCTAATAAAAGGTTACAATGAAACACTGGAGACTGACAGCAGCTTACACAATGTTTGTTTTTTGCTTATTATGTTTATGTGTTTAACAAAGAAAATCGTAGAAATGCTAGAGTTCCTCTAGGGAAGTGCTGTATCTACTATTCGTGAATATTAGAAATGGAACTAAACTGTGATGTTGTTATATATCCCAAATAGAAGATTTAATAGAAATAAGATCAATAGAAATGAGAGGATTTTATAGAATTGACTCTGAAACATACAATTTAACAGACCTCTATCCATGAGTGCATGGGACTGGAGAATATGACCTCTGAAGGCCCTCTCCAGTCCTATGATTCTACATATTTTTAATATAATATAGGATTTAATAGAGACATAATATTTATTTCTGTTAAAGAACACTACAATTGGTTTAAAAACTCATGTGAAATGTTTATTTAGTGCATATATTTCATGTAAACTGAGCCAGCTACAACTTTTAAAATCCTTACTATAATATTAAAACATATACTTTAAAAAAGACTTCTTATTGGTTAAAGTTATGAAATGCAGTGAAACTGGTTTTAAATACCTTTCGGCATTTGAGTTCAGCATCCCCCTCAAGGGGTATTAAAATATTGGTCCTTCTAGATGAGCATGCATTTTACGGACTATTTTTGCCTCAAGTTTTAATATAGAAGTAATAGGATACTCTCAGAAGGACTGTGTTTTAGCAACCAAGCCAGTTAATTTCTGAAAATCCTATGTCTTATCATAATGAATAATATACCTTAGGCACACTGTGTTGTAATCCATTATCCATGCAACTTGAAGAAATTATTTAATTGGAGTTTCTTTTGACTGTGAAAAATGAATCCATCCACTGTAATTTTATTACACTGAAAGAAATCATGTAGAGGCATTTGCTGACACAAGACATTTCAATGTTAGCTGCTTGTCTGGCTTCTGTGAGTTATATTTACAAGTACCCATAAAAACAAGCATAGATTATTTAGTACATCTATAGACATGTATTAGGTATGTTTAGAGTAGGCAGCTAATAGAACCTGGAAGAGAAAGAATATATGCATGTCAATGTTCTTGCATACAAACATAGATAAATGGAAAATATGTTTAGATTAAAAGCTTCCATTTTGGCTATGGCATCTAAAAGGAGACCACAAGATAACAATCAAATTACATCCACCAGAAATTGTCATGAGACCTGGTTAAATTTCTGGCATTCCCTCGTCTCATTTACAGATATTATCACTAGAATAGTTTCACATTCTGTCACTTCCAGTTCTCATTACAGTCATTGTCACTGAAATGTAAAACCAGAATTTCAATGCTCTAATCTGCAGAATCTGGTTGCAAACTGCACTGCCCTGACCTTTTTAATATTCTGCTGTTTGATTTTCTGAGCATTCTTATTCTTCCTCATTTTCTGTATAAGTAATATGCAATGGAAAAGTACAAATACAGTCTGTCAAAATGTAAATGGTGATTTCTGGTATCTGTGGCAATTCAGGAAAGCATTCTTATTTATACATGTGTGGAGCATTAAACATGTGATTCAGCCTCTTTAAAACTCAATGGGCACATGTTTAGGTGCTTTCTATAGTGGAAGTGCCTCACCTGGGTCAGTGTGGCAAGATAGAAGGGAAACAAGCTATACTGGTCTATTGTTTCCTCCCTATCTCCCTATAGGTGTGTAGAAAGGGACAGGCAATGGGGTGGAACTTTGACAACAGCCAGAGCAACTGCACCAATGTATGTACTGTCTTTGTAGAGCACTAACAGTTTGTACTATCCACTATAGGGGCAGAGAGACATGGGTCTAATCCTGGGACAGCACAATTGCACCCCATAAAAAGGGTTTTTGGCCAAATTATATTTTATAAATTTTCCCAGCCTTGAAGAAGAGCGCTGTGTGTCTCAAAAATTGTTTCCCTCTTCAACAAAATATATTACCTCACTCATCCTGTTTCTCCCATATTTCTGCAGACATCTATGCAAAATTTACTTATACAGGTTGGAACATGATTTTGGCATAACATTTTTGGATTCATAAGCTTTTTAGAACAACTATTTTAAAGATGCCCAGACATATTCACAACATGGAAAATAAGAAACACTCTGTCTAACAAGCTTCACCTTTCTTAAAAGTCGAGGCAAAGGGGCTTTTTTTACATATTTTTAATGTTGTTTAACCAAAATGTGGCAATAAGTGTGGCTGATAAAATGAGCAGTATCTTTTAGGAAGGTGAGAATTGAAGATATATGGTTCTGCTCCATTGGAACCATAAGCAAACATTCAGTTTCATTAGAGATAGTAGCTAACAAAGAAAGTCAAGCTTAATAAAAGTCAAGATTAATGTAACATGAATTCAACAAAGATCCTGTATCAGCAACTACTACAAAAGGATGCTGATACACCACTGGTGGAGGAGAATATGGCTCAGAGGGCACACTGGCAGTTGGTCACTTCTGGCAGCATGCAGTGCTCCATCCATGCTTTCAACCCTCCCACCATGGTACTGAAGAACCATTATGCTTTTCCTGATATGGGAGGTAAGGAATTGCCCCTTGGAGCAGAAGAGGAGAAGCCTCTTCCAAGGCTGAGAGGTCTGCAGCTACTTCTGCAAGAAGAAAACATAGGGTAATGGTGATCAGAGATTCTTTTCTGAAGGGGATGGAGACACACATCTGTTGCCCTGACATGTCATCTTGGGAGGTGTGCTGCCTACCAGGGGCCCATATCCGAGACATTACAGAGGGATTGTCAAGGATTACCCGGCCCTCTGACTACTACCCCATGCTCTTCATCCATGTGGGCACTAATGATACTGCAAAGTGTGACCTTGAGCAGATCAAGAGTGACTACTGGGCTCTGGGAGTATGGATGAAGGAGTCTGCAGTGCAGGTGGTATTCTTTTCAGTCCTTACTGTCAAAGGTAGGGTCCCAGGTGCATAATGGAAATGAATGTCTGGCTGTGAAGATGGTATTGCCAGGAGAGATTTGGCTTCCTTAACCATGAGATCTTGTTTTAAGAAGAAGGGCTGCTAAACAGGGATAGGGTTCACTTTTCAAGGAAAGGGAAGACCATATTTGGATGCATGGCTAATCTAGTGAGAAGGGTTTAAACTAGGTTCGACGGGGGCAGGTGACCAAAGCTCGAGTAAGTGAAAAACATGGTGACCTGGGAAATGGGTTGGAAATGGCAGGGAACATGGGCTATAATACCAGAGATAAAGGAGGGACAAGGTTGGAAAACCAAATCAGAATCTCAGATGCCTGTATACAAATACAAGAAGTATGGGTAGTAAGCAGGAAGAACTTGAAGTGCTAATAAATCAACACAACCATGACATAATTAGTGTCAAAGAGACCAGATGAAATAATGCAACTGGAATAGTGGTATAGAAGGTACAGCTTGCTCAGGAAGGATAGGTGGGGGGAAATAGAGGGTGGAGATTTTGTCTTATATAATAAAATGCATATACTTAGACTGAGGAGGAGATGGATATAGGGGACAGACTTGTTGAGAGTTTCTGTGTTAGGTTAAAAGGGGATGAAAAACAAGGGTGATATCATGCTAGGGTTCTACTACAGATCACCTACCCTGGCAGAAGAGGGGGATGTGGCTTTTTTTACACAACTCTCAGAATCATCCAGTATTTGGTGATGTTGGGGGGACTTCAACTATCCAAACACACAATGGGAAATTAGCACAGCAAGGAACAGATTATCCAATAAGTTCTTGGAATGTATTGGAGACAACTTTTTTATTTCAGAAGGTTGAGAAAGGGAAGCTGTTCTAGATTTGATTATAACAAAGAGGGAGGAACTGGTTGAAAATTTTAAAGTGGAAAGCAACTAGCATGAAAGTGATCATGAAATCATAGACTTCATGATACTAAGCAATGGTAAAAGGGAGAACAGCAAAATAGAGACAATGGATTTCAGGAAGGCAGATTTTAGTAAACTCAGAGAGCTGGTAGGTAAGATCCCATGGGAAACAAGACTAAGAGGAAAAACAACTGAAGAGAATTGACTGTTTTTCAAGGGAACATTAGTAAGTACCCAAAAGCAACTATTCCACTACATAGGAAAGATAGAAAGTATGACAAAAGATTGCCTTGGCTTAACTAAGAGATTTTGCATGATCTAAAAAACAAAAAAGTAGTCATATAAAAACTGGAAATCACGTCAAATTACATAGGATGAGTATAAGCAAACAATATATGTATGTGGGCAAAATTAAAGAGGCAAAGGCACAAAACAAGCTCAAACTAGCTACAGACATAAAGGGTAACAAGAAGATATTCTATGAATATATTAGAAGCAAGACAAAGACCAAGGACAAGGTAGGCCCATTGCTAAGTGAGATGGGAGAAACAATAACAGGAAACTTGGAAATAACAGAGGTACTTAATGACTTCTTTGTTTTGGTCTTCAACAAGAAGTTTAATGATGAGGGAAGCCTAACATAGTAAAAGCTAGTGGAAATGCGGTGGGTTTAGAAGTTAAAATTTAAAAAAAGAACAAGTTAAAGAATACTTAGAAAAGTCAGATATCTTCAATCACCATGGCCTGATGAAAGTCATCCTAGAATACTCAAGGAGGTATCTGAGCCTTTAGCTATCATCTTTGAAAAATCATAGAAGTCGGAGAGATTACAGAAGACTGGAAATGGGCAAATATAGTGCCCATCTATAAAAAAGAGAATAAGAACAATCCAGGTAACTACAGACCAGTCAGTTGAACTTCTGTGCCAGGAAAGATAATGGGGCAGGTAATTACGGAATTCATCTGCAAACGTCTGGAAGAAAAAGTGAGAGGTAACAGCCAGCGTGGATTTGTAAAGAACAAATCATACCAAACCAATCTGATATCTTTCTTTGATTGGATAACAAGTCTTAAATAAATAAATATACCTATCTCATTGAACTGGAAGGGACCTTTAGAGATCATCGAGTCCAGTCCCCTGCCCTCATGGCAGGACAAAGTACCATCCCTGACCGGATAAGGAAGAAGCGGTGGACATAGTATGCCTAGAATTTAGTAAGGCATTTGATACAGTCTCACAAGAGCATCTTATCAATAAACTAGGCAAATGCAACTTAGATGGAGCTACTATAAGATGGGTGCATAACTAACTGGATAACCTTTCTTAAAGAGTAGTTATTAATGGTTCACAGTCATGCTGGCGGGGCATAACAAGTGGGGTTCTGCAGGGGTCTGTTTTGGAACCGATACCATTCAATATTTTCATTAACAATTTAGATGGTGGCCTAGAGAGTCTGCTAATTAAGTTTGCAGAAGTTAGCAAGCTGGGATGGGTTGCAAGTGCTTTGAAGGATAGGATCATAATTCAAAATGATCTTGGACAAACTAGAGAAATGGTCTGACGTAACTAGGTTGAAGTCCAATACGGACAAATGCAAAGTATTCCACTTAGGAAGGAACAATCAGTTTCATAGAATGGGAAGTGACTGCCTAGGAAGTAGTACTGCAGAAAGAGATCTAGAGGTCATAGTGGACCACAAACTAAATATGAGTCAACAGTGTGACACTGTTGCAAAAAAGGCAAACATGATTCTTTGCTATATTAACAGGAGTGTTGTGAGCAAGACACGAGAAATCATTCTTCTGCTCTACTCTGCACTGATTAGGCCTCAATTGTAGTATTGTGTCTAGTTCTGGGTACCACATTTCAAAAAAGGTGCGGATAATTGGAGAAGGTTCAGAGAAGAGCAACAAATATGATTACAGGTCTAGATAACATGAGCTATCAGGCAAGTCTGAAGGAACTGGTCTTGTTCAGTTTAGAAAAGAGAAGACTGAAAGGGGATAAGATAGCAGTTTTCAAGTATCTAAAAAGGTGTCCCAGGAAGGAGGGGAAAAGGTTGTTCTCCTTGGCCTCTAATGATAGGATAAGAAGCAGTGGGCTTAAACAGCAGCAAGGGAGTTTTAGATAAGACTTTAGGAAAATCTTCCTGTCAGGGGGTATGTCTACACTGCCACCCTAGTTCGAACTAGGGTGGCTAATGTAGGCATTTGAAGTTGCAAATGAAGCCCGGGATTTAAATATCCTGGGTTTCATTTGCATCTTGCCGGGCGCTGCCATTTTTAAATCCCCCTTAGTGCGTGGCACGGAGTAGGTAGTTCGAATTAGGCTCTCTAATTCGAACTACCGTTACTCCTCATGGAACGCGTGTAGCCGCGGGCACGGAGTCCGCACTAAGGGGGATTTAAAAATGGCGTTGCCCGGCAAGATGCAAATGAAACCCAGGATATTTATATCCCGGGCTTCATTTGCAACTTCGAATGCCTACATTAGCCACCCTAGTTCGAACTAGGATGGCAGTGTAGACATACCCAGGGTGGTTAAACACTGGAATAAATTGTTTAGGGAGGCTGTGGAATCTCTTTCACTGGAGATTTTTAACAGCAGGTTAGACAGACATCTATCAGGGATGCTATAGACCATGCTTGGTCCTGCCATGAGGGCAGGGGACTGGACTTGATGATCTCTCAAGGTCCCTTCCAGGTGTAGTATTCTATGATTCTAACTAGTTGATTTTCCCATAGAATGTTCCTATCTATATTCAAATGCACAGGTTTTTTTTATAAGAAAGGGGGAAAGAATTGAGAGTACATAACATTAGGAAATATTAGAACCCACTTGGATTGCATCTTGAAATAATGGAACAAATTTCAGTAAAATAATTTCAGCATTGATTTATTTGGGAGAAAGATACCAAAATTTAGATTCAGAGAAATGATCAACAAGTCCAAGTTTTACCTTATTCATTCAGGACTATATTGTGGCCTGATATAAACAGGTACAATTCCATTATTTTGGGGAGTGTTGTTCCTTTCCTCTGTTTATAAAACTTCTGAATATTGCCTGAGAGAAGTGATGACAAGTTACACCGATAGATTACACCGAATCCTTCAATCATGGAATACTGGAACTGAAAGGGACCTTGAGAGATCAGCATGTCCAGTCCCCTGTCCCCATGGCAAGACCAAGGAGAACAATTCCCCTCCTCCCCTTGCAACACCATTTTAGATACCTGAAAACTGCTATCATGTCCACTCTACCTACTAAACTAAACAAGCCCAGTTCCTTCAGCATTGCCTCATAGCTCATGTTTTCTAGACCTTTAACATGTTTGTTGCTCTTCTCTGGATCTTCTCCAATTTCTCCATATCTTTCTTGAAATATGGTGCCTACAATTGGACACAATTCTCCAACTGAGTTCAGAGTTGAGCAGAAGAATGATTTCTTGAGTCTTGCTCACAATACTTGTGTTAAAGCATTCGAGAATCATGTTCACTTTTTTTGGAATTGTGTCACACTGTTGACTCATATTTAGCTTGTGGTCCACTATGACACCTAGATTCCTTTCTGAAGTACTCCTTCCTAGACAGTCAATTCCCATTCTGGATGTGTGAATACTCATATTGAATAAACTGGGGACATTCAGGCTAGGTCCTGTAGCCAGACGTGAACCCCCATTTTAACATCCATTTTTGTCTGCTTGAAAGCATGCAGGGCACAGAAGAGCAGAAAAACAGCATGATCTTTGAAAACCTTGGAACAGGAGGTTCAGATATGCTGGCTCAGTGACCATGGAGATAAGCGGGTGGTCAAACTAAGAGGCTGCACAAAAGTGTCCTTGACTTAATCCATATTGATACGAACACACAGCAGTCCGCGGGGGGAGGAATCTCTCACCCAACAAGAACATCCGGCACTCCTAATTTAGCTATCTTCCTCTCTTACAAGTGTAAATTAACTTGAAACTTGCTTATAAGAACTGGTGCCACAAAACGGACCAGTACAATTTGGCCTCTTAAGAAAGAGAATACAGGCCCCCAGGGGTATAAAGATGAGTCTAGCAGCACACCTACTTTGTGTGTCAATCTACCACCTATCTGCTGGTCAGGTTTGGTGTTTGACCTCCCGAGGTTCCAGAAGGGACGCCCACCTCGTATTTGTCTTTCCGAGGAATTGAGGGACCGACCCTGGCCTGACACGCTGGAGTAGAGAGGCACAGAAGGGGGTAAAAATTGTACCTGGATGTGGGCCTTTGTTTAAGTATATATATACATAGTGTTAGAGCTCTTTAAACATTAAGCTGTCACTTGGTACCATTATTTCTATTTTCTATCTTTACCTTTTTCCTGTAACCATTTTTAAGACCTATATATATTTGCTAGCATTTAAGAAATAGAGCAATAGCCATTGTAACCATATGATTTATAAGCTTCTTTAATAAACCTGTAACTGCTTAAGCTTTAACTTGACTCCTTCAGTTGCTGTATTGAACCAAGCACAATTTAAAAGAACTTCAGCCGGTCATAAAGGGACAGTCATAGGAAGAGCTTGGGTGTTTGGATCTGTGTCACTCCCAGGTGACAAGATCCGTTGGGGCACCTTTTCTGCCTTTCCTAGGCTGCCCGCTGCGAAGGAACCCCTGTGTTCTAGCAGCTAAAATCTAAGGTGTAATAAGTTCTTCCTATATAACGGGGCATCTGTTGGCCTGCTGGCCACCCTCTGCGACGGGACCCCGGTCCAAGCAGTAAAGACACGGACGTTAAACCTTTTCTCGGAAACACACACACACACACTGCCCTGACCGTCGCCTGACAGGTCCACACAACAGCCATGTTTCCGCAAAAGCTTGAAGAGCGTCCACACCTCAACTGCATTTTTGTGCAAGTAAAGCAAAAGAACAGAGGGGTATTTCCGGTGTAGGTATTCCTCCTTTTACGAGGAATAACTCCTTTTCGCGCAAGAGCTCTTGTGCAAAAAGTTGTGTGTGGACAGGGAACAGGGGGGGTTTTACCCAAAAAGAGGCAATCAAAAAAAGAACACCTGCCCTGGTGGCCATTCTGTAAATAGCAATCAGAGTTTCCTTTTGAGAGAGTGCCATGTAGTCTAGACACTCTCTTCCACAAAAGCGCATCATTTTTTTGATACACTTTTGCATTGTGGACGCACTTTTGTGCAAAAAGCTTCTTACACAAGAAGCCTGTAGTGTAGACATAGCTTCACAGTTTTGTTTTTTCTGACCTGGCTTCTTGATAGTCAAAGAGTTGTATATTGCAACTTCTTTAATTGATGTGTGCAATTAGAATATGATCCAAAGGCTATTGAAGTCAACAACCCTCACTGCTCGTACAAGACATGTGCTAAACGGCTACATCTAGACTGGCATGATTTTCTGCAAATGCTTTTAACAGAAAAGTTTTCCGTTAAAAGCATTTGCGGAAAAGAGCGTCTAGACTGGTACAGACGCTTTTCCGCAAAAGCACTTTTTGCGGAAAAGTGTCCGTGCCAATCTAGACGCACTTTTGTGCAAAAAAGCCCTGTTCACCATTTTCGCGATAAGGGCTTTTTTGTGCAAAACAAATCTGAGCTGTCTACACTGGCCCTTTAGTGCAAAAGCTTTTGCGCAAAAGGACTTTTGCCCGAATGGGAGCAGCATAGTATTTCCACAAGAAGCACTGATTTCTTACATGAGATCGTCAGTGTTCTTGTGGAAATTCAAGCATCCAGTGTAGACAACTGGCAAGTTTTTCCGCAAAAGCAATTGCTTTTGCGGAAAAACTTGCCAATCTAGACACAGCCATAAAGTAAATTGAGCTGTACAAAAGGAGGATTTATTCAAGACATTTTTATATTGTTAAGAACAGAACAATTTTCAGAATCTGTAGGCGTTATGGCAGAGTGAGCTACTAATGATCAGTGATAATGACAACATATTTATTACTCAGCTTTATTTTTACCTCTGATTTAATTTTAGTCCATATGTATAAAACCCCAAAATAGTTATTTTTCCATCAAACTCAAAGTTTTTCTACACCAGGGACATCAAATTAAGGACAGCTTAGCATACTTTGCACCATGCCTTTAGGGTTTTTACCACTATCCTCTTCCAATGGTACTGAAAAGAATAAACTGTCATAGAAACCCTTAGGCCTACTTCACATAAACATGTTGGGTCAAGCATTTGAATTGACTTATATCTCAAATCACAGTTTGCTACTTTTAAGTGAGGCCACAGAGTGAGGAACACACTTTTTCCCCCTCTCTCAATACAGTAATGATATGCCACAAACGGACTAGCTATTTAAGTCCCTTTTCTTCAGACTGATCTCATGGGAAAGAATTATGCCAGCTAGGAGAACTGTGTGTCACCAAATCATCCATCATTCCTCTTCTGTATTACAGATGGAGGCTCTGAGTGTCATACAATGGCTGAGTCATTTTCCCAGCCTATTCAGTAACTGGATTAGTACAAACTGTGTAGTACCAAGGCATTATTTCTAAAGATACTTTGACATGATCTTGTCAAAAAGAAAACCATTGTAAAAATACAGTGTCCTTGCTTCTTCTCTAAAACGTAGTGTTCTCTGCGGACTTGAAAGCAAACCTCTAGACTCAATCCAGTCAAATCACAGTTGTGGAGTATATATTAATATTCCAGTTTAGTTCCAGTAATTAATTCTATACTGTACATCCTACTTTTAGAAAACCTAAGCCAATATAACCGTTGAAGAATATTGTCTTGTAGGCTTGAAGCAGGGAGGATCTTTTAGCAAAACATTACATGCAAAGAACAATAATGTGACATGGTATAAGTTGATAAAAATAATTCTAAATGCAATATTTTAAAGTCATTTTAAAAGAGATGTGTGACATAGCCATAGGTCACTGCAGAATTGTTATGCTGTCAGATTTCCTTTGGTTTGAATGAAGTTCTCATGAGTTATTGTGATTCTTCAAACCCAAAGCTCTTGGTATATATTACTCTTGGCAAGGCGGTGGCAGGAAATAAATCAATGGAGATACCACCATCCATGCAATAGCTGTCTGGCATAAATACTACAATAAAAGAGTACTTACAGCTGCACTTTATTTTAGTCTCAAGTACTTACACATGTGTGCAACAGGTTAGAATCCCCCCCTTATTTTTGGCTCTACCCTAGAGCCTACTGGGCTCCCACAAAATCTACTAGCTCCATGCCCCTCAGAACAGGCAAGCTGCATGAGTCGAATTTCTTTCTTACTTGATTTCTTGCTTTTTCTTTTGCTTCTCAATTGGAGGAGGCAGGTTTTTATCACCTTCTCATGTCGGGGAGGCAGGTCAGTGAGGTTTCCTCACTTATTTGTGGCTCCCAACTGATATTTATGTGGATCAGTAGCTTCCAATCCAAAAGAGTTCCCCACTCCTGCTTTAAACTGTTCATTAGTTTGATTTGCTTTTTCAGAGTCTGCGTGTCTTGAGGGCCCTGACAAACACATCCCAAAAGGCAGATATAAATAAGCTTCTTGTTTTTCTAAAACAAATATATCAGCAATTAAAACAGATCTTATCAAGAAGGGCACAGATTTGCCTTTCCCCTTGACCCACAGCTCTTCTCCCCTCACTGTTTTATATATGCAGTTGTAAAGGTCTGCTAAATTCTACTGATTTAGCTACTTCTGGCCATAAACATGTGATAACCAATATTCTAGTCATTAGTCATTAGTCATTTTACTTGTCTGCCAAAATTGGCCCTTACATAAACACTAAGGCTACGTCTACACTGGCCCCAAATTCCGGAAAAGCGATGCAAATCAGGTAAGTCAGCATAGGGAAATCCACGGGGGATATTTAAATAAACATGTCCGCTGCTTTTTTTCCGCTTTTTTTCAAGTAGGAATAAGAGATCCAAGCCGGAAAAAAAGCGGCGGACATGTTTATTTAAATATCCCCCGCGGATTTCCCTATGCTGACTTACCTGATTTGCATCGCTTTTCCGGAATTTGGGGCCAGTGTAGACGTAGCCTAAGGGTATGTCTAGACTACATTGTTGTTGTTGTTGTTTTAAAAACTGCCCTTTAAAAAAAAAAAAGTTCACCTGTGTCCACACTGCAATTAAAATTTCTTTCTAAATTAAATCACAATAATGCAGGGTTTTTTTCAACATTGGTAAACCTCAAATTATGGGGAAGAACGTCTTCTTCAGAAGATCTCTTGAAAAAAAGGTGTGTGTGGACGCACAACAGGGACATTTTTTGAAAAAAGTACAGGTGCCCTGGTGGCCATTCTGTGAATAGCAATCAGGGCTTTCTTTTGAGAGAGCGTTCACGCAGTATGGACACTCTTTTTCGAAAAAGTAGATCACTTTTTTGATCCAGTTTTGAGGTGTGGATGCTCTCTTTCGAAAGAAGCTTTTTTGAAAGAACTCTTTTGAAAACCTTTTTTCGAAAGAAGCTTGCATTCTAGATGTACCCTGAATAAACTTTGACTATCAGACATATATAACACACATTTACTTCCCTGTGTCATTAATAGCACCATAGGCTAACAAAGTGAGAAGAATGCTAAATTTTGCTTTTCATTATACATGTATACTGATATCTGAACACTTCACTCAGTATGAATAATTAGGTATGTCAGTTTTACTTTTGTTTCTAGGGAGTTTTTGGTCAACTTCACTTTCTGACTTTCATTCACCAACATAGTGCTACAATATCTGGATGTAAATAGTGGAGGGGAACTTTCAAACCTAAACAAACTGGTTTCTTTATATTCTACAGAACATTATGCAGACATATCTATTTGTCTTAAATTTTGTAAAATGCTATTTTAATAGAATATAATTTAGTCCTGAACAGTCTTACCTAACAGTTCTCCTTTATTTTTTCATGGCAAGTCCGTTAGCTAAAATATTATTACATTTTTCCAGACTCCTGAAAAAGAATGTTGAGCCTGGTAAAACAGCTAAAAACTGTTGTAGTTGTTCTTAAATTCAATTTCTCATTCAAAGTGGTATTCTGAATCTGCTAAATATTGTATGTGATGTGAAGTGTAAGGATTTGTCTCATAATATTTATTTTATCACTATATTTCATGGGATTGGATATAAGTCAATATTCATTTTAGACCTGGATGTTTGTAGTTATGTACTATCAAGCAGTACTGCATTATTGCTGGCTAACAAGGATTTGGCACAGATAATGGTTTAGTTAGAATTGGAAAGAAATGTTTTGCCATACCTAGAGAACGTAATTGTGTCAAGTGGGTTACCAGTTCTGTCCATAGTTTATCATTCCAACTTGACAAAATAACATATCAGAAATCTTGCTTGCCTTTAAAAATCTTCCAAAGTAAAAATGCCTTGTCCTTTGTCTCTCCTTGATCTTCTGAAAGTCTTATTTGTCTCCTCTTGTTGTGCTCCTAAACTGAGCTATTTTGATTAAATAAATCTCAAGAGAACTGAGATTATAATGCAATAGTCTTTAAAACAGTTTATTCTGGAGTGAATTCTGCTATTATACACTGCATATATAAAATCTGTATTTCATAAATATGTGTTTCCACAAGATCTTCTCAGGAGATGAATATCACATTCATTGTTCCTGACATCACTAAATCATAAACAACAAAGTGAAGCATAAATTGTTTATTTGCTGTGGAACAGCTGTGTGAAAATCTCAGTTCTCAATGGTATAGTAATTGCATCAAAAATAGTATATCCTTAAAATTATAGTTCATTCAACTTGAAATAGGTACTCTTATATAAGTCAATTAAAGTGGTCATAAATCAATTTCCCCAAACTAGACATACAATAGCAAAACAAATACATGCCCTCTTAATTCAGACTTCATATCAAAGGGTGGGGTCATTATTCAGGTGTAAAGTTGTGTTAAACAGCAGATCAAACCCTAAGTAATTAGTACTATATTGGCATAGAGAGTATCCTTATTAAGTTTGCAAATGATATGAAGCTGAGAGGGGTTGCAACTGCTTTGGAGGATAGAATCATAATTCAAAATGATCTGGACAAACTGGAGAAATGGTCTGAGGTAAATAGGATGAAGTTTAATAAGGACAAATGTAAAGTACTCTACTTAGGAAGGAACAATCAGTCTCAAACATACAGAATGAGAAGCGACTGCCCATGAAGGAGTACTTCAGAAAGAGATCTAGGGGTCATAGTGGACCACAAGCTAAATATGAGTCAACAGTGTGATGCTGTTGCAAAAAAAGCAAATATGATTCTGGGATGCATTAACAGGTGTGTTGTGAGCAAGACATGAGAAGTCATTCTCTCGCTCTACTCTGCACTGATTTGGCCTCAGTTGGAGTATTGTGTTCAGTTCTGGGCACCACATTTCAAGAAAGATGTGGAGAAATTGGAGAAGGTCCAGAGAAGAGCAACAAGAATGATTAAAGCTCTAGAGAAGATGACCTATGAAGGAAGACTAAAAGAATTGGGTTTGTTTAGTTTGGAAAGTAGAAGACTGAGAGGGCACATGGTAGCAGTTTTCAGGTATCTAAAAGGGTATCACAAGGAAGAAGGAGAAAAATTGTTCTCCTTGGCCTCTGAGGATAGGACAAGAAGCAATGGGCTTAAACTACAGCAAGGGATGTTCAGGTTGAACATTAGGAAAAAGTTCCTAACTGTTAGGGTGGTTAAACAATGGAATAAGTTGTCTAGGGAGGTTGTAGAATCTCCATCTCTGGAGATATTTAAGAGCAGGTTAGATAGACATTTATCAGGGATGGTCTAGATGGTACTGGGTTCTACTGTGAGGGCAGGAGACTGGACTTGATGACCTCTCAACATCTGTTTCCTGTTCTAGTGTTCTATGATTCTGTGAATGAGACCATGTAAACATAACCTTCACAATACCCAGGTTTCTGGTGGACTGCTTGCTCTTGCTCATGATGGAAAACCACTCTTACTCAATATCAAAAGATCAAGATCTTTCTACTTACTGACATTCCAATGATGAATGTTAGGGAAGCACAGTAGTACCCTATGGTCTGTCTAGTTTCACTAATCCATTTTTCTCATTACCATTCATTTCTTGTAACTAACTACAAGTTTGCTTACATTAGATTCTGAAGAGGCACTCCAGTTTGAGATAGCCAAGTAGATAGACAGAATGGTCTCTCTCTGTTGCATGCTCATTTAGTTTTAACATCAGAATAAAGAATATGAATGATGGTTGTGTAGGAAGAACGAAAATAAAATCCCTTTAAGAAAAGTTAGCAATGGAAAAACATAGTTCAAGAGGCACTAATGCAATAGTGATTGCTTATTCATTCTTCTTAGATATTAAATCCACAAGCCTAGAAAGACTTCATTAGGGCTACTCACAATGGAGCATCGGGGAATATATTTGCAGAAATGGACAATGAAAGGGGATGTAGGAAATAAGGGAGATCTTTTTAATAGTATGTGTCAATTATTGGATAGTGTGATGAGGTAAACTGCCCCACATAGGACAGGAAGAGGTTAAGCCCATACTTTAGTCTGAGGAAGCCATGCCCTTTCCAGGAAGACAGATTAAGAAGTAGCTTAAGGGAACTACACATTGATCTGGAGTAAAATTATGGAAAGAGTCATCACATTTCAGAGGGATCACTGCTGACCCTGTGATGAATACCCAGAACTGGAACCCAGTGGAATAGGGAGGACCTGGGTCCATATTATCTTAGCTTTTGACTCCCTCCCTAGTTGGCTATCCTAAATCTGGGGGAAGTCCTACTGTCTACAAACATTTGCCTTCCCCACCCTGAGAAGAAAAGCAGTTATTTTTTTTCTTGACTGTCAGGTCATAGCACCCAAAGTGGTGATGGGGATATACGGGTATGTCTACACTACAGTGTTATTTCGAAATTAGGTTAGGACTTACTGTGTGGGACTACTGCCTGAGGTTATCTGAGATCTGTGCTTAAAGGGTCCCCTCCCCCCAGACAGCCAGTTCTCAGGTTTCCCTGCTTGCTTGTCTACCTCGATGAAGGACAGCAAAGCCTTTTGTCTCTGCATGCTCTGGTTGTCCTCACTCGGGACACCACAGCACTCTGCAACATGGAGCCAGAGCTGCCCCTGGGCACTCTGGTGCTTCCTGTGGATGCATTACTGCGAGCCTGGCTGCACTGTCTGCAGGCTGCCATCTGGGAGGTCCATCAGGGGGCTGTCAGTATGCAGGAGGTCCTGCGGGAGAGCTTCCACCCTGAAGAGCACTAAGAGCCTCTCTGGTCTGCCCCACTGGGGTCTTGAGGCTCATTCCTCCCTCACATCCTTCCACTTACCCCTCCCTAACTCCCTTTCCTGATGTCAAACAAAATACACAAACTCTCTTCATTAAACAAAACTGCAGGGGGGAATGAAACTGATGAGACTGGGGAACGGAGGCAGGAGATGGGAAGAGAGAGGGTGGAAGAAGGGAGGGGGACATCTGGGAGGAGGGAGCTGGAAGGGGGAAGCAAGGGGAAGAAGGGGGAGGGGATGCTCAGGGCTCAGGATTGGGGTCTCATCGGACCAAATTGATTTTCATGTGAACCTGCACCTGGGTTCACATGTGGCCTTTGGTGGCCAGGCTGGCAGCTATCCTGCCATAGACGGCCATGTTCCTCCATCTAGTGTGGAGATCATGGACGTTGGGGGCATCCCCCCCAAACCTCAATAAGGTCCATGATCTCTACCATGACCAGGAATGCGCTCGCCTTCTCTGGGTCCTGGCAGGCTCCTGGGAGCTGTCAGACTGCTCCTGGGGAGCAGTGGAGGGATGGCTGCCAATGGCTTGCTGGCTCATGTTTTGGGGCCACTGGGTCAGGGATAGTGACTGCTGGCTCTGGGCTGGCAGGCTTGGAGCTGTCACAGGCACTGTGGCCAGAGTCTACCCCTTTAAGGACTCCGGGGAGGGGGGAAGAGAGAGGAGTGCTCTCGGTTGAGGCTGGAGTGGCCACCAGGGCACCCTGGGAAGGCTGGAGGCCCCCTATTTCCATATAAGTGTCAACACAGTACTTATTTTGAAATAGCTGTTTCAAATTTGTCATTATTCCTCATAGAATGAGGTTTACCAAATTCGAATTAAGCGTTCTGCTATTTCAAATTTATTTCAAAATAGCGATTTGGCTGTGTAGACGCTAGGAAAGTTATTACAAAATAAGGGCTGTTATTTCGAAATAACTTTGCTGCGTAGACATACCCTACATGTCCCATGACAGATGAAGGTAGTAAAATCACTAATAATAATGTAAGAAAGGAAGAATGTCCAATGAATATTTGTGTTCTGTATTATTTATTGTTAACACATAAGAATGAAAGAGTGCTTTAGAGTCTTATGGTAACTCAGGATGTTAAATATGAAATATTAGGGATAAAGATTTTAAAATCAGCAATCTCCGCAAAAATACTAAGCAATCCTTAGAGAGTTGATTGAAGAGAGTTCTGGCCTTCTGTTCTGTTTTAATAAATCTTGGACTAGCAGGAAAACTCCAGAAGAGCACTAATGTACCAATAGAAAAAAAAGGTGAGTAAAAGTAAACCAGTTACCCTGACATCAATTCCAAACAAAATAATGGAAAAATTGATATACAATTCAATTCCTACAGAATTAAAGGATAGAGATATAACTAATACCAGTGAACATGATTTTATGGAGAATAGGACCAGGTCTACACTATCAGTGAAAGTCAACCTAATGTGTGCAACTCCAACTATAAGACTAGCATAGCTGGAGTTGACATACCTTAGCTTGAATTTCTGCAGCATCCCCACTTCAGGACATCAATGGGAGACACTATCCCATCAACTTCCCTTAGTCCTCATAATCCAGTGGAGTACCGAGGTTAATGGTAACTCCATGGCTGTGTCTACATTGGCACCCCTTTCCGGAAAAGGGATGCTAATGAGACACTTCGGAATTGCAAATGCCGCGGGGGATTTAAATATCCCCCGCAGCATTTGCATGAACATGGCTGCCACTTTTTTTCGACAGGAAATAAGATGTCACATGACTAACTATTGAAATAAACTACCGAGGGGAAGTGGTAGATATTCCATCTCTTGATGTCTTCAAGTTGATATTGGCTACCATTCTGGAAGATATGCTTTTGCCTAATATAAGTTATTGGGCTTAGTATACAGATAAGTTGATGAAACATAATGGCTTGGGATATGCAGGAGGTCAGATTGGATAATGTAATGCTCCCTTTTAATTTTAACGTCTAAATCTGTGCAAGATCAGTACGTGACAATATGTACGTTTAAATGTTTGCAGAATGGGGGTCGGAGTTTTTAATCAGAGCTTCATTCAAACGTTTGTTTTTCAGTTGTTCACAGTGCTGTAGTAGTCATGTTGGCCCCAGGACACTAGAGTCACAAGATAAGCAGGCAATCTCTTCCTAGTTCACCTTCCATTGGCGAAAGAGACACAAGCTTTGAGCTTCAGGTCTTCAGACTTGATGAAGAGTTCTATCCAGCTCAACAGCGTCTCTTTCATCAACAGAAGTTGCTTTAATAAAAGATATTATCTCACCTATCTTGCCTCTCACTTTTTCAATGGGGTAATTTAAACTTATTAATCCAATGAAATTTTGAAAGTTTATTTTAAATAGATTTGCTTTCATTATGATTTTCATAATGCCATACTTTGCACATATAGCCAAATGCACTTACCCCTATCTTATGCAATTAAAAACATTCTTATGCAGTTTTGTAATTTTCACCTTTTATTGAAGTTTAATGTACCAGTATGTCTGCTAACAAAGGAAGGATCAATGAGAATTTTTTTTCTCCCTGTGTGGCAGAGGAATTATTTCTTCTGGAAAAAAATAAAAATGTGTGTGTGAGTGTATCCTGATTCATCTCTCATGACAGGCCCGTACTGAAACTGATTTACTTCAGTTTCACCAGTCCTTCATCATTTTCCCTCTGATCCCCCATGCTATTAAATTCACTTTTTACTTGACCAAACAAGAACACCAAAAAGAGCATTTACTGTAGAAGAACATGAATGGACTGGGGCCATAAGAAGAAATAACTTGTGTCACTTGAAAAATATTCACTATTATAAAAGATAGGAGCATCAAAGGTCAAAATCTCTTTTGGATGTAACTCACAAGTAACTAAAATAGTGCTGTGATTTTACAGTAGCATCTTTAAATTTTTATTTTATCCTACTTGACTATTCTGATAGTACCACCCTTGGAAATACAATAATGTGAAAACTATTTGCTACTTTCTTTTTGCTGTCTGTCTGACAGCTTCTTCAACACATCTCCCACCACAGAATCAATCTTTTTACCAGCATTTTTAACTTCATCCTGTCTTTGGGTATTGTGGAAAGGGAAGATGCAAAAGTTCAGTTAACAAAATTCTTTCCATCCTATCTCAGGTTAACAAATGCAGCAGTATCACTTTTCCCTGCTGCTTCAACTGGGGCATCTATTTAGCTGGATTGAGCATTGTGCTAAGAAACCTGGGTTCTATTCTCAACTGCCATTCAATCACAGTTTAGATCTTGAGTAAGTCTCAATGTCTCACTTCTAAAGTGAGGACAATAATGATTTCTAGGACTTCGAGGTCTATGGATAAATAAGTATGCAAAGTATTTTTATTTACAGTATCACATCTCATGTTGGAAAACTAGAGTTAAAACAAAAAGTGCAACAAAATCTTCGTTAACTTAAAGTCACATATGTGACTATGATTAGTTTAGAAAAGTGAAGACTGAGAGAGGACATGCTAGCAGTGTTGTGAGCAAGAGACAGAAGAAGTCATTCTTCTGCTCTACTCTGCACTCAGTTGGAGTATTGTGTTGAATCCTGGGCATCATATTTCAAGAAAGAGGTGGAAAAATTGGAGAAGGTCCAGAGAAGGGCAACAAAAATGATTAAAGACCTAGAAAACATGTGTTATAAGGGAAGACTGAAAAAATTGGGCTTGTTTAGTTTAAAAAAGAGAAGACTGAGAGGGGACATGATAGTGGTTTTCAAGTATCTAAAAGAGTGTTACAAGGAGAAGGGAGAAAAATTGTTCTCCTTGTTCGCTGAGGATAGGACAAGAAGGAATGAGCTTAAATTGGAGCAAGGAAGGTTTAGGTTGAACATTAGAATAAGCTTCCTAACTGTCAGGGTGGTTAAATACTGTAATAAATTGCCTAGGGAGGTTGTGGAATCTCCATCACTGAAGATATTTATGTGCAAGTTGGATAGACATCTCTCAGGGATGATCTAGACTATGCTTGGTGCATCATGAAGGCAGGGGACTGGCCTTGATGATCTCTCAAGGTCCCTTCCAGTTCTAGTATTTATAATTCTATTTAACCTATCATCTATTTCTTTCTCCCCAAATCATTGTCTGACCATGCTTGAGTGTCCCAAATCAATACTCAATATTCTATTAAGAAGTGATAGTGATATTGTTAGTAGATTGCAGTTAATTACTTGCTTAATCATTCCTATTCTTCCATGCAATGCTAGTGAATGTTAAAAAATGTCACTTTGATGTATAGAGTGCACTATGTAATATGTTTCTATGTTGTCAATTGAAGAAGGTGAGTAGTTTTGGTTTTACAATAATGTAAAAGATAATTCTTTTGTCCTTATGTTAGCCTACAAGTCTATTTCTTTCAATTACAAAAACCCCAGAGAACTTAAATTACTCTGTACTGTGATAAAGTTACTTCATCCCATTTTAATGAAAGTTAAAACCAGCATGACCTTTTAGCTTGTCTGCTGGGCATAAAAATGAGGTAACTAATTGTTGTTTAGTATGGTATCAGGTGTATTTAAACAAAATATTTTCTATTTGCCAAGTATTTTCTACAGAAGTGAATGAAGACTTTTGTATTTAATTGAGGTTTCTAAAGGCAAACATTGGAGTGCACCAATCCCTACTGTATTCAGACCCAAAATGAACAAATGAAGTCTTAATGGTTTACAGTCAGGATTAAAAAAAGACAATACCAATATTTTAGGCTAATCTGGGTTCTAGTTTTCTTCCTCAGAGAGAAAATACTAAACGGACCCAGGGATTACAGCTAAGCTACATCTATACTGGCATGATTTTGCACGAATACTCTATAACGCGAGACTTTTTGCGTTAGAATATTTGTGCAAGAAAGCATCTATATTGGTCCGGGACTCATCGTAAGAACGATGCACTTTTGCACAAAAGAGCGTCTACATTGGCGGGATGCTTTTGCGCAAAAGCAGAAGCCCAGAACCATTTTGAAGAGGGCAAAAGGGCACCAGCCCTTTCCAGGGGTGGGGCTGGAGCTCCTTTGAGACACGTGCTTAAAGGGATCTCCCCGGACAGCCGTTTCTCTCCTGCTGCGTGCTTTAGGACCTCTTACAGGGACTGACAGCTGTAGCAGTTCTATCTGTGGTTGCCCTCTGCCTTATTGAACACTTCTGCCTTTCGTGCCTTTGGCTGACTTTTTGATCTCAGCTCGTTTGTTGTGCCATGGAGCCAGGGATGGCCTTGTGCCTGCTCTGGCCCCTTCCAGCCATTTTGGAGTGGCTGCAGCTGCTGCTTCAGGCTGCTGCACTCCTCCTCCAGAATCTCGAGGCACAGGTTGCTCTGGACTCCCTCACCAGGGAGGCCATGGAATCCCTGTGCTATCCCCACACCACCGTGGAGAGAACCTTGTGGAGACTGGACACCGACTGGTGGGACCGGCTGGTCCTGGGGCAATGGGACAACCAGCAGTGGCTCCGGAACTTTCAGATGCAAAAGCAGATATTCCTGGAGCTATGTGCCTGGATCGCCCCTGTGCTCCAAAGAACCATCAACTGGCTGCGGGCACCCATCCCAGTGGACAAGAGGGTTGCCACCACATTCTGGAAGCTGGCCACCCCGGACAGCTACCGATTGGTGTCAAACCAGTTCGGGGTGGGCAGATCAACCATCGGTGCCATCATTATGCAGGTAAGTCCCAGGGGGAGTGGGGCGGGGAAAGGGTGCTGCACTCCATGCCCAGCGGCAGGCAAGACTCCAGGCTGGGTCACCCAGGGGTTTGGGCCATCCCTCCCTTGCACAGGCCTGCTGGTGAGGGTGGCCCGTGAGGCAAGGGAGCCCTGGGGTGTGTGTGTGTGTGTGTGTGTGTGTGTGTGTGTGTGTGAGAGAGAGAGAGAGGACAGAGGGCATCACAGGGGGGACCCCCCAAGGTAGCATGCACTCACCCTGCCTTATGTGATGTGTTCCCCTGTGTTTCTCTGCACCCTTCTGCAGGTCATCTGTGCCATCAATGACATCCTGCTTCAGAGAGTCATCCGCCTGCACGACATGGAGGCTACGGTGGCCGGCTTCGCTACCGTGGGGCTCCCCAACTGGGAAGAGTTGGGGAGTCCTGGATGCAACCCACATCCCCGTCCGTGCCCCGGAGCATTGAGTGGCCCATTTCATAAATAGAAAGGGGTACTTCTCCACCGTACTCCAGGCCCTCATGGACCACCATGGCCGCTTCCTGGACTTTTATGTGGGCTGGTCTGGCAGGGCACACAATGCCTGCATTCTAAGAAACTCCGGCTTGTTTGACAGGCTAGAGGCGGGCACTTTCTTCCCCCAGCGGGAATTTACTGTCGGGGACATGCCATTGCCCACGTGTGTTGTGGGGGACGCGGCCTACCTCCTGCTGCCCTGGCTAATGTGGCCATACATAGGGCGGATGGACCACAACCGGGCACGGTTCAACGACCACCACAACCGGGTCCGCAACCAAGTACAGTGTGCCTTTGGGTGTCTGAAAGCCTGGTTCCGCTGTTTGCTCACCCATCTGGAGACGGGTGAGTGGAATGTCCCAGAGGTAGTGGCTGCGTGCTGCGTGCTCCACAATCTCATGGAGCAGAAGGGGGAGGCCTTCCTCCCGGCATGGTTGGCAGGTGAGGGACAGGCCTTCGAACAGCCCCGCACAGCTGCCATCCACCAGGCGCACCACAATGGGGAGCTCGTCCGGGAGGCCCTGATGGAGATGTTCTCTCACTCCCCATAGAAGGGTCACCTCTCCCTTGACATCTCACTCCCATCCCAAGCCCTTCCCTTCTCCCATCCCCTTACCTCCCAATAAACAACCAACACCATTTTTTTTGGAACACAATGTTTTGAATTTTATTATATTTACAATGGATGGGGGGATGTAGAGTGGGAGGGGGGAGGAGGCTCTCAACTGGGAGGGGGAGCTACTGCTGGGAGGGGTGGCCCCTGCGACTGCCTCTGCGGGGGTGGACCTGGACATGGGGGTCAGTCCATGTTGGGGCAGGCAGCACAGGGAGGTGGGCAGGAGGGGCAGAAGGAGAAGGGGGCATTGCGGGAGCAGGAGGGTCAGCAGCAGGAGGGGGAATTGAGGGAGCAGGAGAGTCAGGAGGAGGAGGGGGCATGGGCATTGCTATGGGAGGGATGGCGGGTGGATGGGGCACTACCATGCTGTAGTGCACGGCATGCCCAATATGAGCAGTGAGGGCAGTGATGGCATCTGCCACTCGCTCACATTGGGCCTGGAAGTGGCCCCAGACCTGCTGGCACCACTCAACGTCTGCCTCCACCCGCCAGGTGATGGCTGCCTCAATGTGCTCGACGGCCTGCACATGCTGCCGAAGCAGTTGGTCCCGCTGCCAGACCTGCTGGCTTGGGGTTTGGGTGGTTGGGGGTGCTGCCGCTGACGCAGAGCTGGAGGGTCCCCCGCTCCTGCTCGGTCCTGCTGCAGGGAACAGAGAAAAGGATGGCTCAGTCAGGCAGCCCAGCCACTGCTCCCCTGGTCCTCTTCGTCCTCTGACCCACTGGCCAGCTGTTCTTCCTCCCCCGCCTCACTGTACCTGGTGATAGGGGGGTGCCTGCTGATGTCCACAGGAACTGAGGGTCTGTGGAGTGCTGCCTGGCCCAGGATGCGGTGGAGCCACTGGTAGTGGGGGCAGCTGTCAGCTCCTTCCCCCTGGCCCTCGCTGGCCCAGACATAGCCCAGGCACAGCTCTTTTACCTTAGCCCTGTCCTGCTCAAGGGTCCGGACTGGATGTCCCTGGTGTGAGAGCGCCTGGGCCATGCAGTGGAAGATATCTGCCTTGCGGCGACAGGTGCCCCGGGTGTCATTCAGGGCCTCCTCTTCTGCCCACAGATCTAGGAGGTCCTCGAACTCCCCTGGGGACCAGGACGGGCTTTCCATTTCCCGCCTCTTGGGTCCTCCTGCACTGTAGGTGCAGGTGGCTGTTCCTCACCTGGAACGGCCATCCTGGGCTGGTGGTCTGGTGGCTGTTGGGGAAGGCAGCAGATCAACATGGCAGAGCTCTGGGCAGAGGCGGCAGAAGGGCTTCTGCCTTGTGGCCTCTGCAGGCTGAATCTGCCTTTAAGGGGGCTTGGGTTACCAGGAAGTCCGGGAGCTGCCTGCAGGTACGGAGTGTCGAAGCGGCCATTAGGGCTTTTTTCCATTTAGACTGCTTTTGCACACAGTGTCTTGGCTACCTATCTACACTGGTGTCTTGCGCAAGAGCGCTTCTTCCTGAGCGGGAGTGTCAGAGTTCTTGCGCAAGAAGCACTGATTTCTTACATTAGAACGTCAGTCTTCTTGCGCAAGAACTCGCGGCCAATGAAGACAAGCAGCAAGTTTTTGTGCAGAAGCAGCCACTTTTGCACAAAATCTTGCCAATGTAGACACAGCCCTAATGTATATCTGAATAGTTCCATGTAGTCTAAATACATTGTTATAAATGACTCACAATAAAACCTCATACTGTGTTCAAACATGAACACTGGGGCTAGGGAATGTGGTAGAAGGGAAGACAGAAGCAGGCTCTGAACTGCTGCTATGTGCCCAGAGGTCCATGGAGTGTAGGGAAAGGGGAAGAGACTTGAGTCTGCTCCCCAGACATATTTTGCACTATAGATATGCTGGCATGTCAGGGAGTATACTGCAATCTCGAAGCAGCAGGAAGACTGGCAGGGACATTACTGCTTGTGGAACCATAAACTCCTTCCCAGACTGACCCACAGTTTCTTTTGTAATGGATGAGATCACAAATTGACCATTGTGTCAGGGTCAGGCGAGGGAGAAGCTGCAGAGAGGGCCTATTTGAAATCATGGGAAGGTGGGTGGGCTTTGCCCGCCCACATTCTAAAAGCCCCTCCCCAACCTTATGGGAGGGACACTGAACCCATGTTCAACTGAATCCGGGGGACTAAAAATGACAACAGGGTCAAGGAGTGCGGGTCACAGGCTTAAAATAAGGGAGCCGGATGGGGAAGGCAGCCCAAAAGGGTAAAAACCCCTGTGAGAAGAAGCAGAGAACTGCAGCCCAATTAGATGCAGCTGGGAGGGAGCTGGCTCAGTCAAATTGGGGCCAGCTGACTTCTCTGCTGGTTGACTGAGGGCCTTTAAAAGCCTCAGCGGTTGGAGGCTGGTGGGGAGAGTGAGAGGATGAAAGAGATAGAGGAAGAAATTGGAGAGAACAATTTGGGGTCAGTGCTAGGTAAATACAGCTAGGGAGGGAGCCTGAGGGTGCCTGGCTGGGCTCCCTACCATTGAGATCTGCTGTGAAACCCACACCCCTGGGGCTAGAAGGAGGAGGCCTACCCAGTGGTGGCTTGAGGAAGAGGGGCCCTTGCCACACCATCTATAGGACTTAAAGATGGATAGTTGTTTTGGGGAAACAGAATTAATTTTTCTTGCAGAATTTTCCAATAAAAATTGAGATATATTGAAATAGTTCAGTGTTTTTGTTCCCACAAAAGTAGAGCTTTGTATTATAGATACAATCACTTAGTTTCTAGTTCTCTGGTAGTTGTGCTGGGCAACTTAGTATTATTTAAACAAATCATCTATGAAAATAGATGAACATCCCAACAAATACATAATCATTTAAAAGAATCCAATGAATATTTTGTTTTCATTTCTTTTTAAGTGTATTCAAATATTAATCCTTCAATTTGCATGAGAAACTTTTTGTTGTCCAAGTTTAAATTATAGCAGTGTCATCCTTTGTAAAAGTTACATTAATGACCATATTATAATTTCTAAAACAAATTCTGTAAAATTAATCATAAGGGAGGATGAATGGAAAATGCTCTAATCTGTGTTCTGAATGGTCCCATCCTGCAGACTCACTACATAATTCTAACTCACAGTTGTCTGCTGTAGAACATTATTATGCAACTCTGTTCATTTAATTTTGTTTTAATTGAACACTTTCAGGATCACAGCAATAACTACATGGCAGGGGAGCATGTACTGAGCAGTATCATCTCCTGTGATGCATAAGCTACTCATCCTGAAGTCTTTAGTGTTTATCACTCAGTGGTTCCAAAGATATAAATTGACAAATACCAAACATGAGTATTTTACCAAATAGCTATCCCTGCAAATATTTTTGTATTTATTTCTCTGAAATTTATTTCCCCTGTTGCTAATTTTATTGAGATTATTTAACTTTATAGCACACATCAGTATCTTTAATGTTATACAAATAATAGGCCAAATTGAGACCCTTTATTATTTTAGTACTGAGTAAATTTTGCAAAAAATGTAGTAGCAATCATTTGCAGACAACTTCTTTCCAATAATTGACCTAAAACAAACATGCAAAGTGTGCAAACACACACAGTGTAAAAAATGCCAACAAATAGGCTAGAATGGATAGTGTATAAAGCCACGTCTATACTACACATCATGGCTATAACTACAGTGCTCAGGGTTGTGGAAAAATCCACACATCTCAGTAAATATTTTTACTGACCTAAGCTTTTGTTTAGACACTACCATGGGCTGGAATAGTAGACACAACTCCTTTTCTTTGGCTTCAATGGATTACCAATGTCATTGGTTTTGCATAAAATCCCTGATCCTTGTCCAGTTTACTTTCTGAACAATCTTGTCTCTTCCACCTCTAATTGTTCATCTACACCAGCATACATAGGGGCTGTGTCTAGACTGCATCCCTTTTCTGTAAAAGGGATGCAAATTAGATATATCGCAATTGCAAATGAAGCAGGGATTTAAATCCCCCCCGCTTCATTAGCATAAAAATGGCTGCCACTTTTTTCCGGCTCGGAGCTTTGCCAGAAAAAAGTGCTAGTCTAGATGCAGATCTTTTGGAAAATAAAGCCTTTTCCGAAAGATCCCTTATCCCTCTTAAAATGAGGGATAAAGGATCTTTTGGAAAAGGCTTTATTTTCTGAAAGATCCATATCTAGACTGATGCTTTTTTCCGGCAAAGCTCTGAGCTGGAAAAAAGCGGCAGCCATTTTTATGCTAATGAAGTGGGGGGGATTTAAATCCCCGCTTCATGTGCAATTGCAATATGTCTAATTTGCATCCCTTTTACGGAAAAGGGATGCAGTCCAGACACAGCCAGGCTGGCATAGTAACTGGTTTTGCTGTGTGCATCTGGTATGCAGTTACCACCATTACGTCACTTAGCATCTGATCCTATAGACAAAGCAAGGTTAATTGGAATAGAGGTCTTGATGCTCTCCCTGCACATGAAAGGTGAATTTATCATTGTCTTGATAGTGAATTTTGAGGTTGTAATCACAAGCAAAAAAGTCATTTTAGAAGATTAATTTGTCCAATGAGAGAATAGAAATGCTCTATGTGACCTAGAGTCCCAACTATAATAATAGGACTTCATATAGTTTACTTTGTAAACTGTATACTCAAGACAATACTCACAACTAATAGTTCATGAGAAACTAGGAGATAACAGCACTTGCCAAAGGAGAACAGGGCTGTGGGTTGGAGTCTCCACGGAGCAGGCCAAGCCCCATCCACCCTGGGAGCAACCAGATACAACATTTGCCTGGGGAGCACAGGGTTGCGGGCCTGAGTCTGACTCCTACCTATCCTGATAGCAGCCAGACAGCTACCCCAGGGATGGAGCAGCAGTTAAGGCAGACTTACACCTGCCCAGGATGAAATGTGTTTGTAGAAAACATTCATTAAAATATTTTAAATAATGCAAAGTAATGGAAACACATTTTGGTGTCAATCATCATAGCTTATTGTCCTAAAGACATATGTGCCAATTTTCACCACCTGAGTACATGGTTAATCTATTCTTGCATAACTCACAAACAGGAGATATGGCTGAATACACTGAGATATGGCTAGTTCTCCCCTTTCTCAAGTTGAGTATATCTTACTTTGTAAACAGAGCTATTTATTTCAATCAGACCTACTTTCTGACCTTTTAAAAAGTTTAACTAAAATATGCTCTGGAGGTAAGAAGGATTACTTAATACTAGCTTCAGAATTCCTAAAGTAGAATTATACCTAGAGGTCTGATTTTGCAAGGAAAGCTTTTTAAGTACTTTAAAAAAAGGTACAAGTGATTAGGAAATAGAAATGTCTGAATAAGATTAATTTAAGTAAATGGTGTATTTAGAAATAGGAAATCTGTGATCACCTTGAAAAAAAAAATTACAGTCATCACTCCTCTGAAGTTTATTTAACATATATAACCCTTTCTTAGTTGTGTTTCCTAGTTCTTTATTTGTCCTATTGAAACAAATTCTAACAGCCCTTTCCCCCCTTCACTCTAACAATTACTCTAATATTTTTATTTGCTTCTCAATAGAACTGGGTTTATACACTGAGGCTGTGTCTACACTGGCAAGTTATTCTAGGAAAATCAGCCGCTTTTTTGGAAAAACTTGCCAGCTGTCTACACTGGCCACTTGAATTTCCGGAAAAGCACTAACGATCTAATGTAAAATCATCAGTGCTTTTCCGGAAAATCTATGCTGCTCCCATTCGAGCAAAAGTATTTTTCTGGAAAACTGTTCCGGAAAAGGGCCAGTGTAGACAGCACAGTAATGTTTACCGCAAAAAAGCCCCGATCGCGAAAATGACTATCGGGGCTTTTTTGTGGAAAAGCGCGTCTAGATTGGCCACGGACGCTTTTCCGGAAAATGTGCTTTTCCAGAAAAGCGTCCTGCCAATCTAGACGTGCTTTTCCGAAAATGCTTTTAACGGAAAACTTTTCCGTTAAAAGCATTTCCGGAAAATCATGCCAGTGTAGATGTAGCCTAAAGGCTACATCTACGTTGCATCCTTCTTGTGCAAAAGCCTATGCAAATGAAGCACAGATTAGCATATTGCTGCACTTAATTCGCATAATTAATTAGGGTCCATTTTTGCGTAAGAGTCTTTTGCTTAAACAGGAGTCATCTACACAGTTCCTTTTTGCGCAAAAAATCCCTCTTTCTCAAGAGCTGTTCTTCCTGAAAAAATGAGGAAGAACTGCTCTTGTGCAAGAGGGGGGTTTTGCGCAAAAAGGAGCTGTGTAGATAGCTCCTTTTTGCACAAAAGCCTTTTGTACAAAAATGGTCCCTAATTAATTATGCAAATGAAGTGCAGCAATATGCTAATCTGTGCTTCATTTGCACAGGATTTTGTGGAAGAGGGATGCAATGTAGATGTAGCCTGAGAGTACAGGCAACAGCATCTGCACCTATGTAAATTGTTGCAGATTGTAGTTCTGCTTTTTAGTTTCACCCATGAGTCACTATTGCATGTAAGTGGCTTGTTGGTGTACTGTAATAAATAACTTATTTCCCTGAATCCTGTGTCCCTGCTTCTTTCTTCAGTTAGTAATGTCCCAAAGGGAGAGACATATTTATTCAGCTATAATCTAAACAATGTGTCTCATTCCTTCCACATTTCCTAATTAACCAAGATATTTTAGAAAATCCTTAGCAATTATTTTTTCCTACTTTTCATGAAATGAAAATATATTGCAAAATTTGTGATATCTTAAGGATTTCTATTACATTAGATTGTAATGGTTCCAGGGTGAGAAGTGTTACTTAACCCAATCCGATTCGGAAAGTTCACTGCTATAAGTGGTTAAGCCCTTTATTTCTTTCCCAGACTCTCCATTTGCAGACTTACGTATTGAATTTCTTTCTCCTCCCCTTTCACTTGACAGAAACATGCTATCACTCAACTCATCCACAAATTGGGCAAACGAGATGGCTGTTTCATCAAAGTCCTTTCCCATATAGAGAAGTTTATTTCTTGGACCGTGGGGCTGACTGGTGTTTCAGCTACTGAGGGCACATCTACACAGTAAGATAAAGTAGAATCTAATATTGTTGATTTCTAGGCACCTGATTTTACAGTGTCCTCACTGCAGGGAAGAATCACATGTCTGAAGTAATTCATCCCTATTAAGGAGCCTACCATCAACTCAGAGGGTGATGCACCATGGGCAGCTTTGCATTCTGGGCTATGCTCATAGTGCCCACTGAGCCCAAAACTTTGCAGTGGGTGGTTATGTGTATCCCAGTATGCACTCCTGGGCTGCGTCTAGGCTGGCAAGATTTTCCGCAAAAGCAGTAGCTTTTGCAGAAAAACTTGCCAGCTGTCTACACTGTCCACTTGAATTTTCGCAAGAACACTGACTATCTCACGTAAGATTGTCAGTGTTCTTGCAGAAATGCTATGCTGCTCCCGTTCAGGCAAAAGCCCTCTTGCGCCAATGCTTTTGTGCAAGAGGGCCAGTGTAGACAACGCGGGTATTGTTTTGCGCAAAAAAGCCCAGATCGCGAAAATGGCGATCGGGGCTTTCTTGCGCAAAACCATGTCTAGATTGGCACGGACGCTTTACCGCAAAAAGTGCTATTGCGGAAAAGTATCCGTGCCAATCTAGACGCTCTTTTTCACAAATGCTTTTAACGGAAAAACTTTTCTGTTAAAAGCATTTGCAGAAAATCATACAAGTCTAGACGTAGCCCTGTAGTCTCTCCCCCTTTGTGTGACATCAGTGGGAGGCTGTGTACTCATGCCTTTTTGTGCCTTGGTTGCCCGCCTGGATGCTATTGCTGCATGAGCATGGAGCCCGGTTTGTGGGAGAGTGTGGCTTCCCACTATATCTGGCACATACTGGGTGTGGCTTCCTGGGGACACTGCTTCTTTTCCTGCCCACGGGAGGGGCAGAGGAAATGCGTGTCCGGCAAATGCGACTCCCTGGGGAAAGTGCTAATAGGTTCTCCTGCTCTTTCCACCAGGTTGCGCTGCAAGTTATCAGTCTTCACCAAATCACACAGAATTATCAGCAGCAAATGCTGACTGAAGAAGGCACTTGCCTTGGTGCACATAGCAAAATTTATTCTGCACCTGGGCGGAAACAATTTGAGGGAACATTGATGATGATGCCTGGACTTGAACAGCCTCTAATGGACAAGCCCAAGCCCTAAATAGACTCCACAAATATTGATGCTTCTGACAGTTTTGACAAGTTGCTAACACCATCTCTAACTTCAGTTGACAGGTTTTCTGAACACTACCACACAGAATACTGCACATCTTGTTGCTGTAAGTATCTACAGTTCTTAAAGAGCCATACAATGTGAAGTAGATGAGCAACAGCTAAGCATTGACAGTTTTTTTTCCTAGTTGAAACATGGAATCTGGGGAACTGGATGCCTACTTTCTAATATTAGCGTTGAAAATTCAAACTGATCTGTAGTTTTTCAGCTGTCTAATTCTTACTGACTTTATTAGGATTCATACAGCTACAAACCACACAAATCTGTTCTTTACAGATTTACTTATAAGAGATAATATTGGAGGGGAGTTATTTAAAGCAGATATTCCAACAGATGCAGTTCCTCCGCTCTGGTAAGACTTTTTTCTAAATAAACTGCAGGTTTCATTGCTGCTGTCATTTGGATCTAAGAAGAAAAATATTACATAATGAAGTTGTTGGTTTTGTTTTTATTCAAGTTGCTTATTAATGATAAATATGGGCGACACTTGCCTCTTTTCAGATCTCCTCATTATTAAAATTACCTATTTCAGTTATTTTATCTGTGCCTTATTACTTCCTAAGTGTTTAATGTTATCCTGAAAGAAATGATGGGTTTCTGGACAAAGCACTAAATTGGGACTTGAAAGTCACAGCCCTCCTGTGTGATCTTAATCCTATATTGTCACTTAATCCTATCTTGTTCCTCAGTTTCCCATATATGAAAAAAGATCATGCAAGTTTTTCCTGAGATTGTATGGGATATATTTCTAGATGATTGACATGTATTCAGATATTATGGTGATGAGAGCCAGAAAAGTACCTTGATAAATGTGATTCCATTCCTACAAATTGGGTTTTTATCTCTACCTTTTTTGAACCTTTATGATATTTAATCTTGTTTTCAATGTTTTTGTAGCTTTGTTGTTCCCAGGCATGATGTAATGAAGGTCAATGAGCTAATATTTTTGGACCAACTTCTTTCTGGTAGAAGAGACGAGCTCTGGGCTGCATGGAAATCTTCCTAATGTCCGGGCAAGGTAACTAGAGTGTCCAAGCTAAATATATAATGGGATAGACTATTAAACTTAAGGGATTCAAAAGTGGCTAAACTGGAAGGAAGTTATTTAAAGCAGATGATTCAATGAATACAATCTCCTCCCCATTGAAATATTCACTGTCCTACTGTCCCCTGCCTCCAGTCTTGGCTTGGAAAGAAAATTATATTTAAAGCAAGAACTTAAGCTCTTACTTTTGAAAACTTTAAATCCAAATCTTCAAATGTATTATAAAATGTCTGGAATAGATAGTTTACTGTTGATAGTGACAACCATGTTTCAACATCTACAGAGAAGTAATAAAATCTTCCAATTTTATACAGATGTTAGATAATAGTCTTGTAAAAACTTAATAATCTCATGAAGTGTCAGTTTGTTTTATCTCATTGCAAGATTGGGGCTTTATACACCAAGAAACATATTATATCATTATATATGTACCACCACACTATACCATTTGGGAGCTGTCTCATTTACATGCAATGAAAAGATTGTGGTGGAAGTTTTATCCCCTGTAACCAAAGGAAGAATTTTCACATTTCTTTTCTAGACCTTGACAAAACAGTATGCCAGATAATTATTATGAAGACATCGGAAGGGTTTACCCTTCATAAAATTAAACAAAGTAAATGGAGTTTTAATGTTCAGACATTGGCATGGATTTTTTTGTTTTTGTTTTCCTGGTTGATTCTGATATTGTGAAAACAATATAAGTTATAATAACTTTTAAACATTTTAGTCTACTTTTACTCAATAATGTCCATAAATTAATTGATAAGCAATGTGTAATCATTTCACTTTTTCAGGGATGGGTGGAATCAAATGTTCCAAAAATATACATTAAATTAACACCATGGCTACGTCTACACTGGCTCCTTCTTCGGAAGAGGCATGCTAATTTCTAACTTTGGAATAGGAAAATCCGTGGGGGATTTAAATAAACATGGCCTCCGCTTTTTTTCCGGCTTGGGGTAAAGCCAGAAAAGAGCGTCCAGACTGGCACGATCCTCCAGAATAAAGCCCTTGCAAGTAGGAATAAGAGATCCTTTGGAAAAGCGGTGGCCATGTTTATTTAAATCCTGCGGGGGATATTTAAATCCCCTGCGGATTTCCCTATTCCAAAGTTAGAAATTAGCATGCCTCTTCTGAAGAAGGGGCCAGTGTAGACGTAGCCCATAGGTAAATCTGATTTGAGTTCATATCCATCCCAGATGTCTAAAATATTTCCAGTATGACATGACATAATAAACACATTATAATTTAAATTCATGATCAATATTCAAAACAAATATATACAAGCTTTATTATTTGCAGGAATTACAAGCCATTCATAAAAATGGTATATATAAAACAGATTTTATTTTTTAAAATTATGCTTTTTTTAATCCCTTATGACACAGGCTATGTCTACATTGGCATGATCTTGTGCAAATACTCTTTAACGTTCTTGCGTTAAAGTATTTGCGCAAGAGAGCGTCTACACTGGCATGTGCCTTTGCGTAAGAGATGTGCTTTTGCGCAAGAGCATCTGTGCCAGTGTAGACGTTCTCTTGCGCAAGAAAACTCTAATGGCCATTTTAACCATAGGGCTTTCTTGCGCAAGAAATTCATGTTGCCTGTCTACACTGGCATCTTGCTCAAGAACAGTTGTGCAAGAGGGCTTATTCCTGAATGGGAGCATCATAGTTCTTGTGCAAGAAGCACTGATTTCACACACTAGAACGTCAGTGTTCTTGCACAAGAACTCACGACCAGTGTAGACAGGCAGCAAGTTTTTGCGCAAAAGCAGTTGCTTTTGCACAAGATTGCACCAATGTAGACACAGCCACAGTGTTTACACTTGATAGAAGACAGAGTCTCAATAAGCATAATCTTTTTTAATAATTTCAGTAAATTCTGCTAAGTGTCAAAAAGTTAGTGTTAGTGATTAAGTAAAGAAATATTATAGAAATTAGTATTGATTGGAGTTAATTATTGAGATATCCATATTTTTACATAGTTAGCACATTTTAAGGGAGTGTTTGTGGTGTATCACATTAATATTTTCAGTCCAGTATCAAGGAGGGTCAGTGAAAGGTCAAGCAGGAACAGTTTTACAAGCTTTTTAAGTTTTGAATCATTATATGCGGTCCATTGGGTCTGCAAAGTGAACAGTGATAGTTGGTAAAGCATTCACTACGTAAAATGTAATCATTTAAAGATCTTTGTGCAAAGGAGGATAAATTATTCTTTGTGTTATACTTACTTGCCATTCTCAAGAGAAAGCATCAGGAAAAGTATTTATGGTAGAAGCCCAGGTACTGAACCACTAAGAATGGAAAGTTTGGGAGGTGTAACATGAGCACTCTGAAATGCAATGGAAAAGCAAAAAAAAAAAAAAAAGTGTATGCATATGTTCAAAACTAAAACAGTTTCATATTGTCTTGTACCCCCACAATATAACACTTCTCTTTTTTGCATTTTCAAGTACAAACCTCTTCCTTTTGATTTTAACTAAAGAATGACAAAAAGCGATGAATTAGATATGAACACACTAATCAAGATAGGGCATTTATTATGCAAATCATCCTTTAAAACAAGACAAGGATAATATTTAAGAATAGGATTAAATAACCTGGATGAATAGTGCAATATTTATGACTATCCTACTATGAACTTGATTTAAGCTCTTAGCGCCCCTAATATGATATTTCCTTTTGTGTGGTAAATAAACCATCAGTTCTGGAGTCTGACTGAACTTTGTGTTAACCAGTTCATGGTGAGATATAGTACACTGTAATTTTATAGGAAGCACAAGAAGTTGTTCATCTTCCTTTCTTTTATGAGATTGGTTACTCTTGGGTCTATTTACAAAGGAGTAAAAGGTGCTAGACATGATTAAAAGAAAGATTAGCTCAGGAAAAAGGTAACTAGAATATCTAAAATTATAGTATTTAATTTACTAGGTTAACATAATTAAAATAATAGAAAATCACATAAAATAGATCAGAGACACTAAAATAGAACAATTCTGCTACATTGTCACAAAAAATGCTTTGTAGACATGCACAATATTCATCTTATAACTTTCACTGTCTTCTCTTTATACATCAACTTCAAAAACTTTCCTATCGAAATATGTTGCATTTCATATAACTGTGAAAAACAATAATTTATATTTGTAACAACATAATTTGACTACTGAAGTGATTGAAAACTATACTCAAGGATAGGGAAACCATTTATTTTCTAAAAGAAGTTCAGTCAATAAGTGTCAATGTAAATATGCATTTTAAGTATTTGTAACAAGAATTGACTAGTTAATAAATCTTTAACAACTCTTCATTGATAAGTTTTAATTGGCAATGTTTAGAAATCATAAATAAGGCTTAAAAATCAAGTTGGCTAAAACTTATGAAAGCTAATTTGATTTATTTCCTCATGAATCCCTTTGACTTATGACTTTTTTTGTAGATGAGATGACTAGAAGAGAATAGTCCTGGCAAAGACATAGCACTGATTTACATACTGGAATTATCATTATAGCTTTACTTATAGCCCACTCTTTAAGCACCCCAGCCTTTGTTTGCCAGCATTGTCCATTGGCTACAACAATGTTATGGGAATATGAGACTTCAGTACTAATTACAACTCCATCACTGACTTTCTTTGTGTTGCTAGACAGACTGTGCCTTTTTTTTTTTTTTTTGCCACCCCAGTTTGCCTTTTGCTCTGTAAGCTTTTTGGAGCAAGGACTGTCCCTTAGTGTGTGTATCTATAGCATCTAGAACAATTTCAGTTGGGGTACTAGTCACTACTGTGATACAAAAAGGAATCACCACCACTGTACAGCAGCAGTTTTCATCAAGCTGTCCACACTGATGTCCTGAGTGATTACAGTAAATTTAGCAGACAGCAGTATATGTAACTTGTTCCAATTATTGCTTTCAATATTCATTACCTTACATTTTGATAGGATGATTCATAAGTAAGTTTGCAAAATTTGCAAAGCTTATCAGTCAAGTATTTCCTCTGGATGATTCTTGCTGGTTTCTCTCTCGAAGAGGTGATCCGTTCCTTGGATAATAGTATCAAAATTGAAAAAGATTCCCTCAGGCTGTGTTAAGTCAAGTTCTCGCAAGAGACAATATTTATAGCAAATGCTTTAACTAAGTCATGTTTTAGGAGTGTCTCAATTTGCAAGTTTTATCTCTTTTGACACTAGAGGTGCAAAAATTATTGTAAAAGGGGGATCAATCTACTTTCTTAAATAGAGTCCGAATTGATTTTGAAGACTTATGAAAATAATGGGATAAGACTGTTTTGACATGCTAATAAGAATTACCCGTTGATTGCCAAACAGCTTATATTGGACAGTAACACAATTCAGGGCACTGATTCAGTACTAACTAGAGCTAGTCAAAGTGTCATAGGACAGTGTTTCTCAACCTTTTTTTTTTAAAGTACCCCCTTCAAAAAAAAAGTACCCCCATTTCTATCATTGTAACACATTTGCTTAAACAACTTAATCATAGCAGGCCTGGTGATGAAATTTTTGGGTGTAAAAAGTACAAAAAATAACAAAGTACTGTAAAACTTAAAGCAAACATTCTGTTTTCTCTAAATTTCAGTTGTGTTGATGTACCCGCTAGACTTCTCTCAAGTACCCCTTAGGATACTTGTACCACTGGTTGAGAAACACTGTCATAGGAGACAGATTCAGTACTTTTCTCCTATTCATATAGAACATCCAGATTATAATGTTTACAAGTTTATTTGTTATTTAGAAACTATTATGAACATTTTTAATAACATATTAAATGTAGGGATTGTTCATAATGAACATTGAGTTGGTTATTTGCTGTGCAAAATTCAGAGTTCAAATTGTGTGGCTTACTATCTAAATCACATGGTTAACTGATTTGACAACCTAAAATTAATTCTGATTTAATGTAAAAATAATCAGTTTTGTCATGAAACAAACTGTTTTTCAATTAAACAAAGTTTGTTTGGGGGAACAGAAGTTTGTTTTGTTCAAATATTCACATGGAAACTTCACTTCCATTAATGTTCTGAAACAAATAATAGGTATGAACAGGTTATATAAAAACCTCACGGTTTTCCACTGAATTCAACCACACAATGAACATGCCACCAGCATTTTACCTACTTTCTATGTTGTGAACTCTCTGGTGGCAAGTTTTATCTAATTCAGCTAGTTCTGTGAGAAGCAAAGGCAAAAAGTATTGAACCACTTATAATAGTAGTTCTTACTGCTCACATATATATGTGTGTCCTCTCTCCTCTCCAAATTTTAGCTAATATACCTGGAGACTTGGATCAAAGAATGTTAATAATAATCTCTCTTCTTATTGTTTCATAACAAAATCTGAAGCATCCAGTATTGACCAGACACAACATTTTAGTCCACTTCCTGTTATCAAAGTATTTCATGTTTTACTGCTCTCTGCAGAAATGCATTTTGGAGTGTCATAGGATTCTCTCTGTACAAGTCTTAAAGAGTCATTCTCAGATGCAAGTCTTCAGCACAAAGCTTGTATTTGTTTTGCAGCTGATTTTCCAAGGCTCATCTGCAGAAAAGGCATGTAAATTCTGGTGTTCTCTAGTATGTCACACACTAAGCAATGCAAGTGGATTCTGCAGGCACACAGTAAAAACTCCCTAGTGCACATTAACACGATACCTTTTAAAATGGAATTACACTGATGCTTTTAATGTGTGCTCCACATTACCCAGTAGTGTATGACATGTGTATGACATGTAGTAGTATGTGTATGACATACTATTGCACACTTGAATTAACACCTCTATGATGTACACTACTGCAGTATGCAGAAAAGCCCTTATATAATTTTTGAAGAATTTATGGCATTCTGTGGACTCATAGAGAAACCTGGACAAAGGTCAGGCAAACTGGGAAGCTAATTTTCCATCTGTCAATGAACTCTCTTTTTTTTTAATTGAAGCTGTTTAGCTTTCTCCCTAGCTGTCCTTCAGAATTTTTAAAACAAAAATCCTATGGGTTTCATAGCTACTTTTGATGAATCTTGTATACGTATGGCTTGTTTTGTAAAATCATCCTTGTTTCATTTTGATGGTTTAATGTGCACTTTTCTGATATCATGGGTGTTAAACAATGGCATTCTTCATTATGAAGACTGTTTCTATAAAAATGATCTCACTGTGATGTTGTACTTTCATATTTTATGGAAATCTATTTATGATTACTAATATGCATAACTCACATATGCTTTATGCAAAACAGGTCAAGTACCCTTTTGTTCAAGAGCCTGTAATCTCCCAAATATGCATATTCTATTTGTGTGCAAGTATCATTCCTGTATGTGAAGTTAGAAATATGAAGTGCAAACCTGCTTAATAATCTAGAATTTGTAGTGAAAGCCTGTGATGGATAGGAGAGGGTACTATTCTTTTCTAAACATACCAATATTCAGTAACCAAAGGGTTCAATCAAGGACTGTGATATTCAGGAAATGTTGGCTGGGAGTCAGGAGAGCTAATGGGAAAAGAGTGAAAGATTTTTTTAAATGAAACAAAGTTCTGCCTGTTTCCGTTTCCTTTGTATATAAGTTCAGAAAACAACTGGGACAGAAATGGAATGAGCAGGAATAAGGCATGGATTTTTCCAGCAATATCTATGTCCGAGAAAAGAAAACCTAAACTTTAGAACAATGGGGACATAAGTAGAACAGTGGTAGAAATGTTTTGTTTCGTAAGTAGAACAGTGAATGTTTAGACAGACATGATCTGTTTTTTTTTTTTTAATTTTTTTTAGTTTGGTTAAACTCTTCTGTGCTAACCCCTAATTCTGTACCTTTGTTCTCATTTGCTTCCACTGTAACTGAAACCCAGGAAAGTAATTCTCTGTACCCTAATTTTTGTTAGTTGCTCTGTAACATGTATCAATCAGTAAGCTTTACCAAATATATCTTCTTTGCTTTGTTAACTATCATCTGATTCCTTTGTCCTATCATGTCAGGGTATTTTAAGGTCATTTTCAGGCCCTTTAAAGACTAACAAGATGGTTTATTAGATGATGAGCTTTCGTGGGCCAGACCCACTTCCTCAGATCAAATAGTGGAAGAAAGTAGTCACAACCATATATACCAAAGGATACAATTTAAAAAAATGAACAAATATGAAAAGGACAAATCACATTGCAGAACAGAAGGGGGATGCGGGGGGGTGGGAAGGGGGAGGAAGGAAGGTAAGTGTCTGTGAATTGCTGATATTAAAGGTAGGGAGAGTGGGATGTTTGTGAGTTAATGGTATTACAGGTGATAATTGGGGAAACTGTCTTGGTAATGGGTGAGAAAGTTCAAAGACTTGTTAAGTCCTTGTTGGTAAGTGTCGAATTTTAACATGAATGACAGTTCAGAGGATTCCCTTTCAAGTGCAGATGTAAAAGGTCTTTGTAGCAGAATGCAGGTGGCTAAGTCATTTAGAGAGTGTCCTTTCTGGTTAAAGTGGCAAGAAACTGTTTTCTCTTTGTGATCTTGTCTGATATCTGTTTTGTGGGCATTAATCCTTTGGCGAAGTGTCTGAGATGTTTGTCCAATGTACATAGCAGATGGACACTTTCGGCACATGATAGCGTAGATTATATTTCTGGATGCGCAGGAATATGTGTTCTTGATCTTATAACTCACTTGGGGTATGTCTACACTACCCCGCTAGTTCGAACTAGCGGGGTAATGTATGCATACCGCACTTGCTAATGAAGCCCGGGATTTGAATTTCCCGGGCTTCATTAGCATAAGCGGGGAGCCGCCATTTTTAAATCCCCGCTGCTTCGAACCCCGTGTAGCGCGGCTACACGGGGCTCGAACTAGGTAGTTCGGACTAGGGTCCTATTCCGAACTACCGTTACTCCTCGTGAAACGAGGTGTACCGGTAGTTCGGAATAGGCACCCTAGTCCGAACTACCTAGTTCGAGCCCCGTGTAGCCGCGCTACACGGGGTTCGAAGCAGCGGGGATTTAAAAATGGCGGCTCCCCGCTTATGCTAATGAAGCCCGGGAAATTCAAATCCCGGGCTTCATTAGCAAGTGCGGTATGCATACATTACCCTCCTAGTTCGAACTAGGAGGGTAGTGTAGACATACCCTTGGTTAGGTCCAATAATGGTATCAGCAGAATGAATATGTGGACAAAGCTGGCAACGGGGTTTGTTGCAAGGGAAGGTACCAGGGTTGGTATTAGTGTGGTATGTCCTGTGGTGGTTGGTAAGAATCATCTTGAGGTTAGGTGGTTGTCTATAGGAGACTATGGGTCTGTCTCCCAGAGCCTCTTTGAGTATGGTATCCTGTTCCAATATAGGCTGTAGTTTATTGATAATGTGTTGGACAGGTTTAAGTTGGGGGTTGTAGGTGATGACAAGTGGTGTTCTATTGTTGGTTTTCTTGGGTCTGTCTTGAAGTAGATGGTTTCTAGGTATTCGTCTGGCTCTTTCAATTTGCTTTTTTGTTTCTCTGGGTGGGTAGTTGAGATTTATAAATGCTTGGTAGAGATCCTGAAGCTTCTGGTCTCTGTCAGTGGGGTTAGAGCAGATGCGGTTGTATCGAAGGGCTTGGCTATAGACGATGGATCGTGTGGTGTGTTCTGGATGGGAGCTGGATGCATGTAGGTAACTGTATGAGTCAGTGGGTTTTCTGTAGAGAGTGGTGTCTAATTTTCCATTGTTGATTTGTACGGTGGTGTCCAGGAAGTGGATCTCTCGTGTAGAATGGTCCAGGCTGAGGTTGATGGTGGGGTGTAGGTTGTTGAAATCTCTGTGGAATATCTCCAGTGTTTCTTGGCCATGTGTCCAGATCATAAAGATGTCATCGATGTACCGTAGGTAGAGGAGGGGTGAAAGGGGACGGGAGTTGAGGAAACGTTGTTCTAGGTCAGCCATAAAGCTGTTAGCATACTGTGGGGCCATGCGTGTACCCATGGCTGTGCCGCTGATCTGGAGGTATAAGTTGTTCTCAAACCGGAAATAATTGTGGGTGAGAACAAAGTTACATAGGTCTGCTATCAGGTTGGCAGTAGTGTCCTCTGGGATAGTGTTTCTAATTGCTTGTAAACCGTCTTCATGTGGGATGTTGGTATATAGAGCTTCTACATCCATGGTGGCAAGGATGGTATTATTGGGGAGGTTATCGATGTTTTGTAGTTTCCTTAGGAAGTCAGTAGTGTCTCGGAGATAGCTGGGGGTATTGGTTACGAAGGGTTTGAGAAGAGTGTCTACATAGCTGGATAGACCAGTAGTGAGCGTGCCAATACCAGAGATGATGGGACGTCCGGGGTGCCCAGGTTTATGGATCTTGGGAAGTAGATAGAACAATCCTGGTCGGGGGTCAGAAGGTGATTCTGTGAGGATTTGTTCCCGAGTAGCTGTGGGGAGGCTTTTAAGGAGACAGTGTAGTTTCTTTTGGTAGTCCAAGGTGGACTACTATCACCTGTAATACCATTAACTCACAAACATCCCACTCTCCCTACCTTTAATATCAGCAATTCACAGACACTTACCTTCCTTCCTCCCCCTTCCCACCCCCCCGCATCCCCCTTCTGTTCTGCAATGTGATTTGTCCTTTTCATATTTGTTCATTTTTTTAAATTGTATCCTTTGGTATATATGGTTGTGACTACTTTCTTCCACTATTTGATCTGAGGAAGTGGGTCTGGCCCACGAAAGCTCATCATCTAATAAACCATCTTGTTAGTCTTTAAAGTGCTACATTGTCCTGCATTTTGCTTCAACTACCCCAGACTAACACGGCTACATTTCTATCATTTTCAGGCCCCTACCTTTAGCACTTGAAGTTCCAGAGCACTTGACAGAGCCATTAGAGGTAATTAATGGCCTGATGCTCCAGGTAAAGATCTGTAAATGGCTTTGTTTTTCCTATAAGCCCAAACTGTGGTTAGTTCAAACACATGTGATCATGCAACCTGGTGCTGGAATCCAACTTGAATCTGGTATTTTTCCATGGGCATGATAAGAGAAAACAAAGGACTCCTGCCCTGGGGAAATTCTATTTAAGGAACAGAAAGCAATCAACATAATCTTCAGATGGCTTTTGAAACTCTTCCCACCCCAAGAGGCTACAGAAGAAAGTGCTTGACCCAGGCCAGAGAAAGATTGACTCTGGCTTGTGAAGAATTGGATCTGATATGATAATCTTTGACCTACACAAACTACTTATATAACTAGGGTGAGGAATATGTTTTGTAACTTCTCTTTGTGTAATAGGCTTAAATGGCATTTTTATTTGTTTATTTTGGCTCAGTAACTTACTTGGACTATTTGTTTTTTCTTGCAATCATTTAAATCCTACCTTTTATACTTAATAAAACATTTTATTAGTGTAAATAATTATTACCGGGGGAGAGGGTGCATATTCTCTTTCATGGACAGGGGAGTGAACCTTATGTATTTTCTCTGTGTAAAACATTTAAACAGAGTAAGTTGGATTTATTTGGGGTTTTGGTCCCATTTGATTGTTGTCTTCCTGGGTGCTATCAAGTCCTTATAACTAAGCCCTCCCTTATTTGAGTAGGTTCAGTATCTGTGTTACTCTGCTGGGGGAGTGGAAGGCTCTGACCCTAATTCTGTATCTTTGCTTGGGAATACCATAGCTTTTGGCCCAGCAAGATTGGGTGGAACAGTACCCCACAAGACAGATAGGTGTATTCAAAGGTATGATCAGCACATACAACCCCCAGGAGACCTCTGTGATCCAGTCTGTCACATTCACAATCACTGGTAGCCAATAGATACTGTTCTCATCTGCTTTCACATTTCGCTGATTGTATTTTAAAGATTTGCTCAAGTGACAGAATTTGTATCCATTTCTGTAACATCATTTTCCAATAGTGATAAATGGGGTGTTTGGCTCGCAGGTTTCTTTCGACATGTATAGAAAGAGAAACTTTATGAAATTCATATCAGGTTTTGAACTTCCCCTTGAGATCTGGTAGAAAGAGATTTGTATTGTTAGGTTTGTTTCTAGGCTCTCTTCATTTCATCAACATGCTGAAATAATTTCTATAACCAGAGATGGTTCTATTTCAGACTTCCCAACAATAAAGTGAAAAACTGAAGCTTTGTTAGATGATAGATCCATTTTCAGTGAATCAAATAGCATAAAGGACTGTAAAAAATAGATTATATATTTCACGATTAAACAATGGGTGCATTTTTTCTCTTGGTACAAAACCAAAACTAAACACTATTTTACTGATTACAGGCAGTCCCCGGGTTACGTACAAGATAGGGACTGTAGGTTTGTTCTTAAGTTGAATCTGTATGTAAGTCGGAAATGGCATCCAGATTCAGCCGCTGCTGAAACTGATCAGTTTCAACAGCGGCTGAATCTGGACACCAGTTCTGACTTACATAGGGTATGTCTACACTACCCCGCTAGTTTGAACTAGCGGGGTAATGTATGCATACCGCACTTGCTAATGAAGCCCGGGATTTGAATTTCCCGGGCTTCATTAGCATAAGCGGGGAGCCGCCATTTTTAAATCCCCGCTGCTTCGAACCCCGTGTAGCGCGGCTACACGGGGCTCGAACTAGGTAGTTCGGACTAGGGTCCTATTCCGAACTACCGTTACTCCTCGTGAAACGAGGTGTACCGGTAGTTCGGAATAGGCACCCTAGTCCGAACTACCTAGTTCGAGCCCCTTGTAGCCACGCTACACGGGGTTCGAAGCAGCGGGGATTTAAAAATGGCGGCTCCCCGCTTATGCTAATGAAGCCCGGGAAATTCAAATCCCGGGCTTCATTAGCAAGTGCGGTATGCATACATTACCCTCCTAGTTCGAACTAGGAGGGTAGTGTAGACATACCCATACAGATTCAACTTAAGAACCCCAGGCGTCCCCAAGTCAGCTGCTGCTGAAACTGATCAGCAGCTGATTCCAGGAAGCCCGGGACAGAGCAACTCTGCCTCGGGCTTCCTGTAGTCAGCCGCTGGTCAGTTTCAGCAGCGGCTAACTTGGGGACGCCTGGGGCAGAGCAGCTCGGGTGCTGCTGGGTTGGTCCAGTAGCGCGGCCGCTCCTCGGCGCTACCGGACCAACCCAGGAGCACCTCAGCTGCTCTGCCCCAGGTGTCCTGATTCAGCCACTGCTGAAACTGATCAGCAGCGGCTGAATCAGGACTCCTGGGGCAGAGCACCTGGGGTGCTGCCGGGTTGGTCCAGTAGCGCCAAGGAGCGGTGCTGCGGGACCAACCGGCAGCGCCCCACCTGCTCTACCCCACGCTGCTCTACCGGCAGCGCCCCAACTGCTCTACCCACTAGCTGCGTCCCCCCCCCCAGCAGACCAGGGAGACGCGGAGCAAAGCGGCGGAGGACCCGGGCCGGACCGTGGCACTTCCAGATCAGCACCGCGGTCCGGCCCGGGTCCTCCGCGGCTTTGCTCAGCGTCTCCCTGGTCTGCAGACCAGGAAGACGCTGAGCAAAGCCATGGAGGACCCGGGGCCGGACCCACGGCCGCTTCCAGATCAGCTGGAAGTGCCGCGGGTCCGGCCGGGTCCTCCGCAGCTTTGCTCAGCATCTCCCTGGTCAGGGAGATGCTGAGCAAAGCTGCGGAGGACCCGGCCGGACCCGCGGCGCTTCCAGCTGATCTGGAAGCGGCCGTGGGTCCGGCCCCGGGTCCTCCATGGCTTTGCTCCCCGACTCCCTGACCAGGGAGATGCTGAGCAAAGCTGCGGAGGACCCGGCCGCTCCAGTCCTCCAGGGCGAGAAAATCCCCGTTCGTAACTGCGGATCCGACATAAGTCGGATCCGCGTAACTCGGCGACTGCCTGTAGTTTATAAAAGCATTTAAAAGGAAGATGTATAATAGTTAAAAAGAAAGAGGGTTTGTTTAATTCAGAACTCCTATATGGATCTGTTAATTCAACTGATATTAGTGAATTTTGGAACTTGATTACCCCTAAATGGGTTATATTTTAGTCATCCAATATTTTGTTCACCCTCCAATATACAAGACCTAGAAATAATGTAACTAGTTTGTGTATGTCAAAGATTATCATGCACTGACTGTAAATGCATTGTATTAATAATACAGACAAAAATGGAGTTCAAGAACTTGGGAGGAATGCTATTCTACATGTTGAGTACAGTGTTCCATCACTAAAATTCTTCAAGAGCAACTTAAAAAAAAAACCCACAAAACACATGATGTTAAAAATGCTCATTAGTGCATGTAATTAAATAGGATTAAAATGGTTTGTAAAAGGAAGCAATTAAGAACTAGAACATATTTCTCGCACTTGAAATGGGTAGTCATAAGGGAATAAAACTCCAAAAACATTTATCAACAATAAGACAAGTCCCTACAATAAAGGCAACATATATACTGGTGAGATAACAAGTGTCTTCTAGCCACCAGCAACACCAGAAGTGTGGAAGGAATGTCTGCCTTCCCATATTTGTATCTCTTCAGAGCCTCAAGGGTAAAGAATGTGCAGATCAGTACGCATTATGTCAGACAAAAGACAGGTGTACATCCTGAGCTCTTCCATGGAGATATTTTTGTACCTTTGCTCCCAGATGAGATAGCATCTGTCAAATACAATCTAATCAGATGAATTTATGGACTACTCCTTGAAATTATAAATGCTGTGTAAAGCAGTATGCTCAATAGAATCTGTACTGAAGAGTTATTAGACACATGTTATTTGGATAGATTAAAATCCAGATATTTCAACTACCCAATTTTTGAGTATGTATAAGGGGAAATAATCTACTTGAAAATTGTGCAATTTCTTTAAATTTTATCTAAAACAAAATTTTGCTCCTTTGCTCATTCAAGTTTGTACCTTGTTTTACTTCATCTGTGCTCCCATCAGCTGGCCTCTGAAATAAATGTATCCTAGGCAAAAGCCTCCCAAAGAAGCCCTAGCAAAACTAAATTATAAGCACACAAGCTTCAGGGATTCTGCCATTACTGTCATACTTCAGAAACTGACATTCAAATAGTAATTACATGAAAATTCCTGAATGCGCTGGAGATAATATGTTCTGAACCCAGAAAACTACTGAGACCCCTTCCTCCAAATTGACCTCTGAAGAACTTGATTCTTAAGGGGAATATAGGTAGTGCAATGTCCAGCTCTTAAATACTGAGACATTTAGTAGAATTTACAACCCTAAATTAGGGAGCTGAACTCCTCATACAATGCAAGGGGAGAGTAAAGTGCTGTAAGGGGGTATATACCGCATCCTGTCTTTAAAAGAGATACAGTGGACCTGAGAAGCCAATTTACCCATTTGGTTACACCTGGAAGATATGCAGCCCCATTTAAAGATAAGTTGTAGCTGGGAGAGGAACTGGGTGATTTCTATAAAGACAGAAAGCTGGGAACAGAAAGCGAAGGTAGAGATTAAAAAAAATCTGCACCTGTTCTTTGGCATTAATTAGCAAAAAGATCAGAAAGATCAAGGAGGATTCCTATACTGAGTAATGAAATCTGTCAAGAAGCCAGGAGAGAAACAGCTAGTCACTGAGATGGAGGAAACTCTAGTAATAAAATCAGCTCTAGACTTCTGGGGGAGAATCCTAGGAGCTGTTCAAGTGAGGAACAGAGGGGTGTTCAAGCCAGAAGACAGCAGAAATAGGTTGAGGTTTATTCCACTTGTATATGAGATAAAAATAATTGAAAGCCTTCAGAAAAGAATGAGAGGACTGAGAGGTACAGAGAGCTGTAGATTTTTTTGAGGATACTAAACTGTTTTTGGACTTTGTTACCCTTGAAGGGGAGGGACTGAAATGTGAGCTGGTCAGAGACTGAAGTCACAAAAAGAGGCAGACCATTACAAGACCAGAGTAACTGTCAGCAGGTGATACTAGCGAGGAGGCATAAGGTAGTGTTCCAGCAGTCACTTGAGACAGCCTTTCTATCTGTCCCTAGAAAGATTCACAAAAGCACACACTGAAGCTAGTCAATATGAAAAATCCTAGGTGATGGACTTAGGCATCTCCCAGGTAAGAGGGAAGCAACTGCCTTTAATATGGGTTCACAGCTGTGACATCTCTTCTGGGGTTAGATTCCTAAGCTAGGTCAGCCCTCCTTTGTGGACCAACCAGGGTAATAGAGGTTTTGAAACTCCTGGGCTTCACAGTTATTTCTCTGTGTTCTCCTGGGTATATGATTTACAGATGGCAAAACAGCTTTTTGAAAGAAATGCAAACCCTTGTGTCATGATTATGAGGGTTAGCCAGCAGCCTGGGGATTAAGGGGTTAACTACACCTAGCCAGGTGGAGTGATCAATAGGAATGTACGTGGGACTTTTCAAACTGGGACAAAGGAATTTGGGTTTTTTTTCCTTTCTCCTTTTGTCTCTCTGGGAGAGTTCTCTGCAGCTACAGAGAGGGACAAGCATGTCTCTCTCTCTCAAAGACACCATTCTTCATTTTCTGTAAGTAGGGTAAAGTTTAGGTAGTTTCGTTAGGTTTTATTGTTTTATGGATTGGGTATGGGATCTGCAATGTGGCACTGTTTAAAAGATGTTTTGGCTTTTCTTTGTATCTAAGTTCTAGGCCCATGGAGTTTCTTCATGAGTATATTTTGTTACCTCCCTATCTAGTCATTATGTTTGCAACAGGAATATTGTTGTAATAATAAAAGTTCTTTCTTTTCCTTTTTATTAACCTGGCAGTGGTTAATTGTGTGCCTTGATTTTTATTTTAGGGGTAAGATTTCCCGAATGATCTTTCCCCTGATTTCTTTATCAACATTTGGGTGGTGTCAGCGGAAGTTTTATTCCCAAGATCTAGTTTTTTAAGATTTGGGGGGATGTCATTAGAAATATCAGTTCAGTCATGGTTAGGTTACCCGGTTCAGACCTGAAGAGACCATCACATCTGGTCTACCATCGTTATTATAGTGGAAGTGAAAACCAACACATACGTGTTAAATACAACTGAAATGAGTCCAAAGTATTGCAGCTCACTGAAGACTACATTATTATATGTCACAGGGACAAGATAAGAGGCACCTGTGTCAGAGGCATCTGCAGTGGCCGGGAAATAATTGAGTACTGTACTTTCAAACAGCCAGGGCAAATGACCCAAATGTGCATGGCTCAGAGAAAGGAAATCCCTCCCTCCTTCCCCATGCTCTCACGTCTAGTTCATTGTCAGTGTGACCTATGGTAAAATTCTCTCTTGACTCCATCTATTGTGATCATTTTGATCCTATGCATATGAGCAAGAAAAAGATAGCCACATGCAATCACAGACTGTGGCCATTTGTGATGCTTCAAGAGAATAAAATTTTAAAAATCTGTTCCAGACTACAGTTGGGAACCTCTTTCTGACCTTTTCCTCTTGAAACACTGAAGCACGAGCTTTCAAAATGTAAAACATAAATAAGAAGTGATCCCTACTATCACAAGCAAGCACATCATACAATCACTTTCAAGTCTATCCAGCTTTCTTAAAACTATTTACATTATTTACCTCACTACTTCTGTTGAAAGGCTGTTTCCAAACCTCATTTTTCTGATAGTTAGCAACCTTTTTTCTAAATTCCAGACTGAATTTGTTCATGACACAAATGGTTATAAATTGGCCAACATTGCCCTTTTGCTAAAATAGTTCTTTCCCCAGTATTTACTCTTCCATTGTTTCCTTCAGACTGTATCCAGTTTTCTAGTTGGATTATGTGTAGTCCTTTTACTAACTGTAACACGTACTCCAATCAGTGTTTGCATTTTCTTTTCCCTATTGTCCATCTTCTAATCTTGTGGCGTTCCATTATCTCCCTCTCAATTTCGAGTCAAGTACTTGACTTTCTTCCTCTTGTGTATTCAAACTGGGCATAGAGATTAAATGAGTTTCTCCTAGCAGTCTGCTTTTATCTCCTAATTTAAAGCTCTTATCAATTATGCATGTCTGGATTCCAGAAAGTTAATATCTCAGGTACTTAAGTGGAGACCATACATTAAGAGTCTTCTGTCTGTGAATTTCTCTCAATCGTTGTTCATCTCCAAATTTCCCTCAAAGTACAGATGGGGATTTAAGGTTCTTTCTCCAAATGAAGCACAATAGGGATTTAAACTTTGGGGGCATGTCTACACTACAGCATTATTTCGAAATAGCTTATTTCGAAATAACACGTCTAGACACAAAATGCATTTTGAAATAGTGTTTTGCTATTTCAAAATAGTGCATCCACACTGATAGGATGCTGAATCACATTTAAGGCTATCCGGAACCAGTTCTGGCAGGGCATCAGGTCAGGACTTAGCCTGAAGGATCAGCAACACAAGGTATCTGAGACCTGTGCATAAAGGGACCCCGGACAGCCAGTTCTGAGGTTTCCCTGCTTCCTTGCCTACCTCGCTGAGGGACATCAAAGCATTTTTTTCTCTGCATGCTCTAGTTGCCCTCACTCAGGACACCACATCACTCTGCAGCATGGAGCCGGAGCCGCCCCGGGCTCTCTTTGGTGCTTCTCCTGGATGTGTTGCTTCAAGCATGGCAACACATTCTGGAGGCTGTAACAGTCTCCCTGGTTTGTCACACTGTGGGCTTGTGACTCATTCCTCCCTCACATCCTTCCACTTACCCCTCCCTAGCCTCCCTTCCTGCTATATAATAAAAGACATGTGTTCATTACAACAAAGCCTCTTTATTGAACAAAGCTGGGGTGGGGAGGAATGAAACTGAGGTGAGAACGGGGAAAGAAGGTGGGAGAAGGGAGGAGAGAAGGTGGGAGGAGGAGGAGGAGAAAACTTGGGAGGAGGGAGTTGGCAGGGGGAGGTGAGGGGAGGAAGGGGGAGGAGAAGCTCAGGGTTGAGGATCTCTCTGGCCCAACTGTCTCCCACCAACATGGATGCAAGGGCCTCAGCATTCCTGGGGGTGTGGGGAGGAAGAAGAGGGAGGGGGAGAAAAAGTGGGAGGAGGAGCGGTAGCTGGGGAGGCAGCAGGGGCTGGAGCAGCAGGAGGCAGCAAGCTCTGCCCCAGGTTTGATGACCACCTTGATGGCACAGACCATCCTGCCCCCCAGGATGCAGTCAACAGCATCAAAATAGGGGCAGGGGTCTGGGTCTGCCCCTGGTTGGCAGCTGCACCCTTTGGCCTTGGCATATGCCCGCTGCAGCTCCTTGATTTTCATGCGAATCTGCTCCTGGGTTCGCATTTGGCCTTTGGTGGCCAGGCTGGCAGCCATCCACCTGTAGCCAGTTGCGTTCCTCCGCTTAGTGCGGAGATCAAGGATGTTGGAGGCATCCCCCCAAAACCTGAATTAGGTCCCTGATCTCTGCACTGGACCAGGCATGTGCCTGCCTTTTCCGGCCCCTAGCAAGCTCCTGGGAGTTGGCAGATGGTCCTGGGGAGTGGTGGAGGGCTGGCTTGCACTGGCTGCCTGGCTTATGCTGGGGCTGTGGGGTCAGGTGCAGTGACTACTGGTTTTGGGTTAACAGGCTTGGAGCTGGCACAGACACTGTGGCCAGAGTCTGCCCCTTTAAGGGATCCGGAGGGGAGGGGGAGGAAGAGGTGTTTTCTTGGTTGTGCCCAAAGTGGCCACCAGGGCACCCTGGGAAGAGCTGGAGGCCCTGCTTATTTCGAAATAGCAGTTTCGAAATTGATGTTATTCCTCGTGGAATGAGGTTTACCAATTGTGAAATAAGCCCTCCACTATTTCGATTTAATTTTGAAATAGCAGTTTGGCTCTATAGACGCTGGTAAAGTTATTTTGAAATAACAGCTGCTATGTTTGTTGTTTCATGCTAACTCATGGGTTATTGTGTAGAAAGAGTTACTTTGGATATCTTTTTTGTGAGAATTAGGAATCTTCTGAGTACAGCTACCAGTTCAGGTCTCCAAGGTCAGACATGTAGGAGAAAGAATTCTCAAACTATTCAATCAGAATTTAGATGAGGTAGATACTGAGCAGCTCAGTGGTGCAAGGAGGTAGGCAGCTGTGTGCATAACCACCAGCAGAAATTTAGATGTTTGTGAAGTTAGATAGCAGATAGGCAGAGGTTTGATGAATGCCAGTGGGGCCTAAATGTTAGACTTAGGTCTATATTCTGAGTTTACAAACCTAAATCTTCTGTAATCATATCCCCTAGTATAGTGCGTGCTTCATTGTTCCAACATGACATTTATTTTCTACAAAGTTCTAAAATGTAGATCCTACAGTAGATTGGCTTGACAAAAATACCTTATAATCAAACATCTGGGTATACTCCTGTACACTCTTTTCTGAAATATTTGTCAGGAGAGATCACATTTTGCCAAACAGAAATTGTTAGGTATTGTATCTCATTCAAGCTCATGAAGAGCTTGAGTATTTGCCACAGCTTTTCATCCATTGTCCAGGGAAAAGATAAGTGTTGCTAGTAACTCTGAATTAGTTTAATTATTATACACTTGTGTTTCTGTTTTAACACATCTGTTCCTATTGGATTTGCAGAAGAAATGTTCTTATGCCACTCTATTATCTGTTGAACCATTAAGGTTCCAACTCAGTAAACATCTTCTAGATAATAGGCCACAAGTGTTATACTTGAATAGCTATTAATACCTTTATTGATGCAGGATTATCATTAGTTCTCCATGAACAAAAATGGGGGCTATATCTGTCCATTCATCCCAGAGAACACATTCAACGAGTCTATAAAACCCCTCAAATAAACACACAGATGAGAGAGAATAGTTGTCCCAGATTAGTCTCCTTAGACCACTGTGAAAAATTGAGGCGATCATGTTATGTCGTGGGGAGTTTCACAGCATAGGAAGAAATCAGTGGAAAGGCAGAGAGCTGGAGTAGGTGCAAGTGTCCATTTTATTGCATAGCACAGAACTCACTAGAACAAGCCCAGACTAGCTGGGCTGACCCCAGTGACCTACTCAGTTACCATAACAACAAGATCTATATCTACAACCCAATATACAACAGATCATGAGTAAATGTAGATTCATGAAGGTAGATCCACAACAGGTCTTGATGTTGTACTATTTAACTTTTAGGCATTCTGCTGAGAGTGGAATCCATGGCACTGAATTAAGCACTCAGGTGATCTATATAAGAGAGTGGGGAAGTTGAATAGTTGTTAATTCACAGAAGCTGGAGCAGGGAACGGAAAAGCTAGCCATTAGAAAATGTGAGGGAGAAGGGTGGGGGCTCTCCAGAAGCTTAGTGTACCTGTTTACTTGGCATTCTCAGTTGTGAAGTCACTTCTGGAGGTTCCCCCAAAAGAAAGCCAATATTACTGAATGCAACAATTATGCAGCCCATGTGATTCACCTGTATTCTAGTGCCTGCTCTAAAGATAAAAGATTGGTGATTTAAAGCTGAATGTCCCACCTTCTGGGTGAGTATTGTGACTATTGGAATATTAGGTATGGTGGAGATGGGCTGAGGGAAGTGTATGGTACACCTTCAAATGTATTTTCTGTCAGTTTGGCATGCCCAGCACATCCCTATCTGACTCAGTTCTATAGGGAAGATAATCTAAGTCCTGCATGAGTCTGGCACCAAGAAGCTCAGTGGCACTAGGAATTTGGCAGTTCTGTGCATGACTATCAACAGCAATATAGGTGTCCAGGGAACTTTACCAATAGAAATTTTTATTCCTAGGAAATTTAGGTGATTACAAGGCTGGACAGTGAGTAGGGCATCATAAAAATTTTAATGGCATCTAAACATTGAATTTAAGTGCATAAAGTAGTAGTGAGGGGCTTTGGGCCCCTCCAGAATCCACCCTACCTCCCTATGTTCAGGGGGTCCTTTATCTTGTGTTCCTAATGTAGGAGCCAAGTCCATCCCAGAGGCAGTTTCTGTTCGCTGCCTAGCTCCTCCCAGAGCGGGTGGGGCTTGAACCTGCCATGTTAGGCTCCCCAGGCAAATGCCCTATACCTAAATTACTCCAGAACCCAGACTTCCTCACTACCTTCAGCAGATCCCTTATCCTGCTTTCCTAATAATCCTCCTTTCAGCTGGGTGTCCCACACTTGAAAAACGAGAAGTGAATAATTGGAAAATGATGCAGGGGAACTAAGCTTAATTACATGTAAAAACAAATAATCAACTTCAAATTTATTTCATGTTTGGCTTTGATTTTGGGATCTTTGGGGTGGGGATGTTCATTAATCAAAGTGATCTTGCTCGCTTTTCTGCTATGTGGAATAGGCAAATATGACTGCTTTGATTTCATCACTGAGTGCTATATAATGTATTGTTTGAATCTGCAAGAACAGATAGGTTCATAACTTCATTTTCTGAATGTTATGAAAATCTCCATAATAACTTATTCTGTACAACATTTTAGAGTGTTTTCATTTGCACTATCATTATTTTCTTCATGTACTAACTGTAACAATGCCCGGCACAGACATATATATGCAGCAATATGAAGAAAGACTTGAGAACTGGGTAATAAGATCAGATTGTTATACTATTCCACTGTAAATATGTGAGATATTTCATCATAAAAATGATCTGACATTTTTGCTTCAAGCTTCTGACTGCACACCTAGTCATCAGAATGATTCTTCCATAATCTAATAAACACTGGGATAATATGGTATGTCTGACTGTATAATGGGACTGTTTTTATTTTCTAAAGGGCGTACCTGTCATTTTAATTGTTTTTTCCAATGACTCTTGTAATGGTGTTATCAGTTAATACAATTATTAAAAATATGTTCATATCCATTCTTGTAACTTACCAGTACCTAAGTTATTAGATAAACTATATGTAAAGTGAAGGTTACTGTTACCTGAAGCAGCAGGGCTAACAGCTTGGCTAGATTGGGGAGGGTAGGACTGCTCCACATCCTGGAAGGCCTCAGTCCTGCCCAGAGTGCACCATGCAGCACTCCAGCAGCAATTTAAAGGACCCAAGGCTCGAGCTGCAGGCATTGCTGCTGTAGCAGTGGCAGTGGCTGGGAGCTCTGGGCCCTTTTGAATTTCTGGGCCCTATGGTAGTTGCCCCCTTTGCAGCATTAATCATTATTATTAAAGGACATGAATGTTTGCTTGGATCAAATCCTTGCCAGTTGAAAAAGTTAAACTTTTCCTCAAAGCTCACTTTCAGGGTCAAAGATTTCACAAAGAAATATTCTTGCAAGATAATTCATATGGATTTACTGAATGGAAAAAAAAAGATCTTATCACCTCTGGTTAACTGTCTATCATAAATCTAATTGCCATGCTCTTCAGAGAAATAAAATAATAAGTGACTATGGTCAAATAGGGTTGCATCTAGAGAGCTATTTACAAAAGAGAGATAACCTTCTTTAATCCACAGAATTTAATTGGAATAAACTGTCTATAAATCTAAACCTCACAATAGGTTTATATTAAAATGTCTCACATAGGATTGTGAGTGGTAAGTACGTCTATAGTGTGTTGCTGTACATGTGTCACAAAATAGAGCCATGTTGCTAGTGAATGACACGATGGCTGAAGGGGAGCAACATACATTTTTCTTCCCCTTGCAGAAGCTTCAAGAGAGAGATGAAAGCACTCCATTTGGAACATTTTTCCAACCTGTGCAGCCATATCTTCTTGCTGTTGGCCTGCCAAAAAACACTGACTAATGCACTATGGTGCTCTGACTGATTGGAGTATCTGGTTCCTCTCTCCAGCAGTATATAGACCTTTGTCTACAATAGAAAGGGTTTGCAAGTATAGATATACCTTTCCAGGGGCATACACTGAAATTACAGTTTCACTGCTTTTGGCGGGACACCTGTTGTTATGCCAGTGCTTGGTTCAACTCCATCAATAATTATAATGTCTATAGATGAGATATGTTTTTATCCCAAAGAAATATTTAAAAGAAAAAAAGATAATTTCTTACTCAAGCTCAGGATTGTGAATATCCAAAATTTATAATTGGCCTTAAATAAGAACCTTCTTTAACCAAAGCATCTGAGTCAAGCAGAATGCAGTCTGTTGGCTGATCTTATACATATTGTTTCAGGTTAGTTTTGGTCTCGTATTAATATAAATCAAGTGTAATTCCAAAAATCAATGGTGCTACATTGATTAAAATGAATAAAAGTGAGAACTCAGAATTATGCTGTGGATCTTTACTCTACACACTACAGAACTGCAGAAATGACAATGGGATCAATTAATATTAGAGCAGAGTAAATTTATATCATTATTCTCCACTGGGATTCTTAACATTAGCGTCATGTTAATTTATCAAAGACTCCACAAATATCATGTACCCATGCAAAAGACTGCTACTAATACCACTATTATTAGCAACAAATTTAATACTGTTCACTAAAGCCAACTAATCTGTTTCAGGTTGTGACTGAACTTAATATTTCTTCCTTAAATAGATAAGGTATAAATTGTTGGGTAAATGGGACCAAATGTATTCTAATATAATTTCATTTCCTTCTTCTAGGATGAATAGGTATAACTAGCTATTTAATGAACTAGCTTGCATACTTTAATATCAATGATTAAATGTTAAAATAATAAGTGTTTATAATAAATGTTGATAATTTAGGGAAAGATTGAAACTTTACTTTTTGGAAATAGTGACCATAATATAATAACATTTAACATTCCTGTGGTGAGAAGAACATCTCAGCAGCCCAACACTGTGGCATTTAATTTCAGAAAGAGTAACTGCAAAAATGAGGAAGTTAGTTAAACAGAAATTAAAGGTATAGTGACTAAAGTAAAACACCTGAAAACTTCATGGACACTTTTCAGAGACATCATAACAGAGGCCCAACTAAAATATATACCCCAAATTAAAAAACACAGTAGAAGAACTGAAAAAGAGCCATCATGGATTAACAACCATGTAAAAGAAGCAGTGAGAGATAAAAAGGCATGTTTTAAAAAGTGGAAGTCCAATCCTAGTGAAGTAAATAGAAAGGAACATAAACACTGCCAAATTAAGTATAAAAATGTAATATGAAAAGCCAAAAAGGAGTTTGAAGAACAGCTAGGCAAAACCTCAAAAGGTAATAACAAAATGTTTTTTTAAGTACATCAGAAGCAGAAAGCCTGCTAAACAACCAGTGGGGCCCCTGGACACTCTGGATACAAAAGGAACACTTAAAGATGATAAAGTAATTGTGGAGAAATTAAATGAATTTTTTGCTTCAGTCTTCATGGCTGAGGAAGTTAGGGAGATTCCCAAACCTGATCCGTCCTTTGTAGGTGACAAATCTGTGGACTTGTCACAGATTGAAGTGTCTTAGAGGAGGTTTTAGAACAAATAGAAAAACTTAACAATAACAAATCACCGGGACCAGATCGCATTCACCCAACGGTTCTGAAAGAATTCAAATGTGAAATTGCAGAACCAACAACTGTGGTTTGTAACCCATCCTTTAAATCAGATTCTGTACCCAATGAGTGGAAGATAGCTAATGAAACGCCAATATTTTAAAAGGGTGCTAGAGGCAATCCCGGCAATTATAGTCCGGTAAATCTAATGTCAGTACCAGGCAAATTAGTTGAAACAATAGTAAAGAATAAAATTGTCAGATACATAGAAGAACATAATTTGTTGGGCAAAAGTCAACATGGTTTCTGTAAAGGGAAATCACGTCTTACTAATCTATCAGAGTTCTTTGAAGGGGTCAACAAACATGTGGACAAGGGAGATCCAGTAGATATAGTGTATTTAGATTTCTAGAAAGCCTTTAAAAGGTCCCTCACCAAATGCTCTTACTTAAAATAAGTTGTCATGGGAGAAGAGGGAAGATCTTTTCATGGACTGAGAACTGGTTAAAAGACAGGAAACAAAGGGTAGGAATACATGGTAAATTTTCATAATGGAGAGGGGTAACTAATGATGTTCCCCAAGGGTCAGCCCTAGGACCAATCCTATTTAACTTACTCATAAATGATCTGGAGAAAAGGGTAAACAGTAAGATGGCAAAGTTTTCAGACGATACTAAACTGCTCAAGGTTGTTAAGACCAAAGCAGATTGTGAAGAACTCAAGAAAGATCTCACAAAACTAAGTGATTTGGCAACAAAATGGCAAATGAAATATAATGTGGATAAATGTAAAGTAATACACATTGGAAAAAATAACCTTAACTATACATACAATATGAGGGGGGCTAATTTAGCTACAGCTAATCAGGAAAGAGATCTTGGAGTCATCGTGGATAGTTCTCTGAAGACGACCACACATTGTGCAGCGGCAGTCAAAAAAGGAAACAGGATGTTAGGAATCATTAAAAAAGGGATAGAGAATAAGATGGTGAATATCTTATTCCCCTTATATAAATCCATGGTACACCCACATCCTGAATATTGTGTACAGATGTGGTCTCCACAACTCAAAAAAATATACTGGCATTAGAAAAGGTTCATAGAAGAGCAATCAAAAAGATTAGGGGTTTGGAACAGGTTCCTTAGGAGGAGAGATTAAAGAGACTAGGACTTTTCAGCTTGGAAAAGAGGATACTAAGGGGGGAAATAATAGAGGTATATAAAATCATGAATGGAGTGGAGAAAGTGAATAAGGAAAAGTTATTTACTTGTTCCCATAATATAAGAACTAAGGGCTCCAGCACCAGATGATTAGAATGGTTAACAAGGAAGTATGAACTCAGGCATCCTTCAAATTCAGGATGGTTGGAGAGGGGCAGAATTGAGAATTCTAAAACAAAAGGCATACACATGTGAAGGAGATCTATGAAGGAGATAAACCAGCTGCAGTCACTGCCGGGATCTGATAGAGCATGACAATGGAAGCAGTTTTAAGGTAAACACCAATGAACAATTAGATTATTCCAGCATGACACTGCAAAACTCATAGACTAAAGTTGGGACTTACAACCCTAAAGGAGGGGGTGTGTAGCCATGAAGTTTTGGCTTAGTCCTGTGAAGGCAACTTTAGAGCATTGGACCACAGCTGACAGAACCTAGCTCTTTCTCCATTTTCAGCATACTTGGCCACTAGGAAGGCATGAGCACAAACAAGACTGGTAACTATAACACCAGCTGCAGGACTTGTGTGTACTAATGAATGAATGCACATGTTGTATTTGCCATACATGTGGTATGTTACCTTTTCCCCCTGAAAAAGTTCTTGTGTGCTTCTTAAAGCATAACATTTTTGGTGGAGGATGCTGGCAAAAGGTAATAATATGAGGTACATTTGACTTGGGGTAAATGACTGGTCCTTTATTAACGAGAGTAAACTGAATATTGTGATTTATAGTGTAAGAGGCCATCTGTCAAAAAGACAGACTTACTTAGGTGGCAAGTCTGGTGGCAAGAAGGAGTGGAGTACTCAAGAGAACTGTTTGGCTCCATGGTGAGACTGCTATTGTGCTTGAGGAGTTCACACCTGATTGGTGATATGTAAATATAGAACTCAGAACATATTTGGAGGTTTGACCTACTTCTTAACGATCTAGTTGAGGTTGGTTGGTACATGTACAGATGACACCCTTGTTTACCAGGTTTGCCTGTTGCTTTGTGGTGTGCTTATTTAATAGTGTTATTTTTCTGACGGTATGTGTGGTTCGATCATTCTACTAATATGCTTCTTGAATTACTTGTGTTCTCATATGCAGCTCTAGTTCTCCTTTCTGACAGTTCCCTCCCCAATGGAGCTATCCTGCAGGATCTAGGTTCCCCAGAGCTAGCTTCTTCCCACCCTGGAATCAGATGAACAAACACCCACTACCAGAGCATGTCTGAGAGGACTGGTTAATCAATACTCACAGGCTGACTCCTTTTCTGATGGAACGTTTCTCACTTGGAAAATGCTATTTTGTCAAAATCAAAACTTTCAACAAGAAGGTGTAGATATTAAAAATTCATTTTTTAAATAAAAAATGTTGATGAAATTGAAATATTTTGAATATAAAACATTTTGATGTTTTGTTTTGAAAATATTTACTTTAATTAAAAAAGTCAACAATGACATTCAGGAGGTCTCTGATGTGGTACTGAGTATTCTCTGTCTCATGGGTGCTAATTCTTGCTAAAATGCTTAGGGTATAACTCAGAGGTAGGGAAACTCTTTCATGTCAGGGGTCGCTCTCCTGTAGGAAAATCAGTCTGGGGCCCACACACAAGTGAAAAGCAAAGTGAAAATACCCTGACTGATAAAAAAAGATACTCCCCTCACACAACAGAGGCTAGGTAGGCACAGCCTAGTAGATTCTGTGTGCTCCATTCCCATGGGTGGGTGGTGAAGAGACTGGAATGTCAGTGCAGGCTCCCCAGTGCTCTTGGGCCAGATCCAGGCAAGCCGAGGGCTGAATCTGGCTCCCGGCTGGAAGTTCCCCACCTCTGGTCTAAATCATCACCATAGGTGGATTTAAAGGAAATTTCCTTTCTAGTCAGACTGACCTTATTTATTTCTTCACTTTGATCTTTACCCCCATTGTGAGGGGACTTGCCACGATTATCTGGGTATATTTCATTTAATCATTATCCTAGCATTCCCAGGGTAATTGAGTATTACTACACCTCACTCCTTCCTATTTGCCTATGGCACATAGTAGTCAAGTCTCCTGTGTGTCTCATTTGTTGTCTCTATTGTGAGAGTGATGGATGGCCTGTTATAAGCCAGTTTACATGATCTAATGTCCCTTCTGGTCTTAAAATCTGTGATTCTGCAACTGGGCTTGGAGGCATATTTCCAACTACTGTATCGACATACCCTACGAGATTTCTGCATGAAGAAATCCTAAAGGCTATAGAACTGCTATAGCAGCTTCAACATTCCCCTGCTACTGTTTGTAAGAAACAGGACATTATAAAATCCTCAGCAGTTAAAATGACCTCTTGATTGTTTGTTAGTAACCTGTGCTAGTTGCCATCAGAACATGCTCCATGGCTAACTCATTAACAGAGACCTCCTTAGGGTGTATAGGTTCTGATGTGGTACTATTAAACGAGTGTCCCAATGAGCAACAGCAGCCCTAGGGATGAGGGAAAGAAATGATTATTTTTAGATGTGGTTTTATAATCTTCAGCAACACACTAATGAAATATTTTTAAATTCCTGTAGACTAAAACAGCACATTCAAAACAAGGAGTATTCATTGTTTTTAAAGTTACAGACTAACACAGCTACCACTTTGAGACAGTACATTCAGAAACTGACAATACATACCCGGGGTTGGCAAATGTCTACTAAATGACTTCATTACCACTTTGGTTCTTTCATAGGTTCAATGTTTTGTAAGTTTAGAGGGTTTTTTCTCTTTGTTAGTTAACTAGTTCCTCTGCAGAGGAAGCAGAATCCCTGAAAAATGGATAGGAAGAGACAGGTGAGTGGATCCAGTCATGCTTCTAATTTCAGGTGTCCTATGCAGCTGTGTATTTTGTGAAGAGCTAGATCTGAAGAGCTAAGCTTATGAAAGAGAAGATGAGCCTCTCAATTGTAGATGAGTGACTGTGGCATGCTATTAAATAACATGTTTTCTAGGCGTATGTCTACACTACAATGTTAGTTCGAACTAACAGATGTTAGTTCGAACTAACGTTCATAGGCGCTACACTAGCGCTCCGCTAGTTCGAATTTAAATCGAATTAGCGGAGCGCTTAGTTTGAACTAGAAAAACCTCATTTTATGAGGATTAAGCCTAGTTCGAACTTACTAGTTCGAATTAAGGGGTGTGTAGCCCCTTAATTCGAACTAGTGGGAGGCTAGCCCTCCCCAGCTTTCCCTGGTGGCCACTCTGGCCAACACCAGGGAAACTCTATTGCCCCCCTCCCGGCCCCGGACCCCTTATAGGGGCACGGGCTGGCTACGGTGGCCGTGCCAGGTGCAAGCCTGCCAGCACCCAGCCAGCAGACCCTGCACCTGACACGGCACAGAGCCACCCACCCAATGTCCCCCAGCCCACCCCCTCTTCCCGGGACCAGGCTGGCGGCTCCCAGGAGCTTGCCCGAGACCGCAAGAGGCGGGCACCTTCCTGGGCTAGTGCGGACATCGTGGACCTCGTCCACGATCTCCGCACTAGGCACAGGAAAGTGGCCGTCTAGGGCAGGAGAGCTGCCAGCCTGGCCACCCAGCAGCAGGTGTGCATGAAAATCAAGGGGGTCCACTGAGACCCCCGACCCTGAGCCCTGAGCTTACAAAGGCCGTACTGGGTAAGACCAATGGTCCATCTAGCCCAGTAGCCTGTCTGCAGAGAGCTGCCAACCCTAGGGACCCTGGAGAGGATGGACCGAAGACAGTGACCAAGCCATTTGTCTCGTGCCATCCCTCTCCAGCCTTCCACAAACTTTGGGCAGGGACACCACTCCTACCCCCTGGTTAAGACTACTCCATGGACCCAACCTCCATGACTTGATCTCACTTCCCTTTAAACTCTGTTCTAGTTGTAGCCTTCACAGCCTCCTGCAGCAAGGAGTTCCACAGGTTAACTATTTGCTTTGTCAAGAAGAACAACTTTCTCTTACTAGTTTCAAGCCTGCTACCCATTCCTTTCCTTTGGTGTCCTCTAGTCCTTCTTTATGGGAACTCATGAAGAACTTTTCTGAATGCACCCTCTCCACCCAACCCCTGCTTTTAGAGACCTCTATCCTGTCCCCGCTCCATCTCCTCTTTTCTAAGCTGAACAGTCCCAGTCTCTGTAGCCTCTCTTCATCTGGGACCTGTTCCCAACCCCTGATCATGTTAGTTGCCCTCCCCTCTCCCAGACTTTCTCTTCCCCTCTCCCACCTCCTTTTCCCAGTCTCCTCCAGTTTTGTTCAATAAAGACAGAGTCAATGTTGGAAGAAACCTTATCTTTATTTTGTACATCAGGAAGGGGGGCTAGGGAAGGGTAAGTGGAAGGAGGTGAGGGAGGAATGGGGCACGAGCCCCCGATGGGGAGGACTGTGCTGGCTCTGTGGGCTTCTGGGGGTGGAAGCTCTCCTGCAGCCCCCAATTGCCCCCTCTCCCCAGATGGCAGCCTGCGGCAAGTGCAGCCGGGCTGATGGCCGAGTGCTGTGATGTGCCCAGTGTGGGCATTTCGGGCACTCCAAGCCAGGACTGGTTTTCAAGCGGGGCACCCCTGAGAACTGTCTGTCCGGGTTGGGGGTTGGGTCCCTTTAAGCGCAGCCCTCGGCTAGCCTGAGACAGCATCTCCACGCTCTAAGTCCTCCTCTGATGCCCTGCCGGCACTGCTTCCGGCCATCCTTAAGCTCTGTTCAGGGTCCACTCAATGTGGACATGCTAATTCGAATTAGCAAAACGCTAATTCGAACTAGTTTTTAGTTCTAGACGCGTTAGTTCGAATTAGCTTAGTTCGAATTAACTAATTCGAACTAAGTTAGTTCGAAGTAACTCTGTAGTGTAGACATACCCTAGGTTCCTTTAATTAAAATAAAGGACTGATCTGTTCCTAGATTTCTCTATGGAATGCAGAGTAGTAGCAATGAATAATAGCAGTCCATTTTAAAACATTATGAATCGCTAGCCTATACTTGGAAAATCCCATAGAACTGGGAGAAAAACTAATGTTTTTTTCCTAATATTTAAAAAGTGTAAAACAGATTAATTGGATGATTTGGGTCCTTATAAATCTGTCAGCCTGACATTGGTCCTGGGTAAATATGGATCCATCTCGTACTGAAAATAAATTAATAAACAGAAGAAAGAGGAAGTCAAAGTTAGAAGAATTTCAGACTAGAAATAAAATGCTAACTTTTAACAGTGAGGGTAATTAGCAATCGGAAAAAATTATTAAAGTTTTGTGAAATTTTTTGGGAAAAGCTTGGAAGGGGGGAGAGTGTTGCCAAAACTGCAGATTCAAGCTGACTTAAATATTTTGCAATTCATGTCAAATTCACCAAATTATTTTGGTGACAAATAAAAGAATACACACATATCTAAAAATTTAAATTCATGATTTTTCCTATTTCTGCTGTACCAATGTTGTAACTCTAGGGATGTAATAGAAGGGAATAAATCAGCTTATTTTGAAACTCTCAAAAGAATACTCAATTTGTCATCAAACTGTTGTTATAGCAATCTTCATTTGAGGGACTAAGGAGAGGAACCCTTTTGTATTGTATTCCTTTATTCATGCTCCGTCTGCCTTGGAAATGCTTTGCAAATCATTTAAGAAGATAAGTAACAACGTGTTGTCTCTGCAAAACACTTTAAATATGAATAATAATTTTGATCTTGAACTGTTATTTATTATTACTCATTCACATAATTGTGTCTCACTAACTTTTAAACTCAGTGATAGGATTTAGCTAAACATGACCTAGTCTTGTAAGATTTGTTTCCCTACCTATTTCTAACTGTAAAGAGTTTTTGCCTGGTTTTAACTCCTCCCACCAAGCAAAACTCCTATTTAACTTCCATGGGTGAGAGTTCAAGTCCTTTGCGCCTACCTTTAGAAGTAAAATGCGAAAATCTTCATCCTAAACAATGATTAATTCACACATTCTTAGTATTTCAGAATATCAAATAAATTTTTAGCCTTATATCAAGATCAAGCAATTGGCTGATTTTTCCTAGATTACATTCAGGCTCAAATATCAGCAACTTTCTTGGTTCAACATGAATCTGTTGTATTTATAGCACTTTTTCCATTCTGTGATTTTTAAAAGTTTTTCTTTTTATATGAATCAAAAGTCCCCAAAATGAATGTAATATTTCATAGATTTGGCAATGTGATGCATGGACAAGATTAGAAGGATTTAAAGTTTTAAATACGTTTTATTTGTACCTATTAAATACTGGGAAGAAACATGTTTATCTATAATCTTTCCCTAACTATTGCAACAAAGATTATGCACCATATGTTGTAAAATGACGTGTTCCCTTCAGGCCTCTGATACTCCTCTTCTTTATTTTTTAGATCAAGCACCATCTAGACAGGTGGTTGTCTAACCTGTTCTTAAAAATCTCCAATTATAGAAATGTCACAACATCACTAAGCAACTTATTCCACTGGTTAACCACAGCAAAATGCAGGACAATGTAGCACTTTAAAGACTAACAAGATGGTTTTATTAGGTGATGAGCTTTCGTGGGCCAGACCCACTTCCTCAGATCAAATAGTGGAAGAAAGTAGTCACAACCATATATACCAAAGGATACAATTAAAAAAAGGAACACATATGAAAAGGACAAATCACATTGCAGAACAGGAGAGAGATGCAGGGGGGGCGGAGGGAAGGAAGGAAGGTAAGTGTCTGTGAATTGATGATATTAGAGGTGGGGAGAGTGAGATGTTTGTGAGTTAATGGTATTAGAGGTGATAATTGGGGAAACTATCTTGGTAATGGGTGAGATAGTTCAAATGTTTGTTCAGTCCTTTTTGGAAAATGTCGAATTTTAACATGAATGACAGTTCAGAGGATTCCCTTTCAAGTGCAGATGTAAAAGGTCTTTGTAGCAGAATGCAGGTGGTTAAGTCATTGAGAGAGTGTCCTTTCTGGTTAAAATGGCAAGAAACTGTTTTTTCTTTGTGATCTTGTCTGATATCTGTTTTGTGGGCATTAATCCTTTGGCGAAGTGTCTGAGATGTTTGTCCAATGTACATAGCAGACGGACACTTTCGGCACATGATAGCATAGATTATATTTCTGGATGCGCAGGAATATGTGTTCTTGATCTTATAACTCACTTGGTTAGGTCCAATAATGGTATCAGCAGAATGAATATGTGGACAAAGCTGGCAACGGGGTTTGTTGCAAGGGAAGGTACCAGGGTTGCATGAATATCAAGGTGGTCCACTGAGACCCCCGACCCTGATCCCTGAGCTTACAATGGCCATACTGGGTCAGACCAAAGGTCCATCTAGCCCAGTAACCTGTCTGCCAACAGTGGCCAACCCTAGGAACCCTGGAGAGGATGGACCAAAGACAGTGACCAAGCCATTTGTCTCATGCCATCCCTCTCCAGCCTTCCACAAACTTCAGGCAGGGACACCACTCCTACCCCCTGGATAATACCACTCCATGGACCCATCTTCCATGAATTGATCTCACTTCTCTTTAAAATCTGTTCTAGTTCTAGCCTTCACAGCCTCCTGCAGTAGGGAGTTCCACAGGTTGACTATTTGCTTTGTGAAGGAGAAGTTCTGTTATTAGTTTGAAGCCTGCTACCCATTCCTTTCCTTTGGTGTCTTCTAGTTCTTCTATTATGGGAACTAATGAAGAACTTTTCTGTATGCACCCTCTCCATCCCACTCATGCTTTTATAGAACTCTATCATATCCCCCCTCCATCTCCTCTTTTCTAAGCTGAAAAGTCCCAGTCTCTTTAGCCTCTCTTCATATGGGATCTGTTCCAAACTCCTCATCATTGTAGTTGCCCTCCCCTCTCCCACCCTCTCTCTTCCCCTCTCCCACCTCCTTTTCCCAGTCTCCCCCAGTTTTGTTCAATAAAGAGAGATTCTATTTTTGAATAAAATTGTCCTTTATTTTGTACATCAGGAAGGGTGGCTAGGGAGGAGTAAGTGGAAGGAGGTGAGGGAGGAATGGGGTATGAGCCCCCGATGGGGAGGACTGGACTGGCTCTGTGGGCTTCTGGGGGTGGAACCTCTCCTGCAGCCCCTTAATTGCCCCCTCTCTCAGATGGCAGCCTGTGGCAAGTGCAGCCGGTCTGATGGCCGAGTGCTGTGATGTTCCCAGTGTGGGTACTCCGGGCAATCCAAGCCAGGACTGCTTTGCAAGCGGGGCACCCCTGAGAACTGTCTGTCCGGGGTGGGGGTCAGGTCCCTTTAAGCACAGCCCTCGGCTAGCCTGAGACAGCAGCTCCACGCTCTAAGTCCTCATCTGATGCCGTGCCGGCACGGCTTCCGGCCAGCCTTAACCTCGGTTCAGGGTCCACTCTGTGTGGACATGCTAGTTCGAATTAGCAAAATGCTAATTTGAACTAGTTTTTTAGTCTGGATGCGTTAGTTCCAATTAGCTTAGTTCGAATTAACTAATTCGAACTAAGTTAGTTCGAATTTGCGCTGTTGTGTTGACATACCCTGGGGAAGTGTTCGGGAAGAGGTTTGTTTGGGGAAACATCTATCCCGCCCTGCTTGGCTAAGGAATACTCTCTAAACCAGAAAGTAACAAAAGGAAGTTGTCTGAGTAATCCTTGGATGTCTGTAACTAAGAATGTCCATTTGCTTACATAACTTCTGAATCCTGCTCCTGCTCCTGCTCCTGCTCCTGCTCCTGCTCCTGCTCCTGCTCCTGCTCCTGTCCTCCCATCCCAGACCATTCTCTACTCCCAGTTTCATCTGTCTTGTATTATGGTAGGCCCTCGCTCCTCCACTTTACCCCTTAACACTGTTTCCAGCTCTGACCTTTGTCCCTGTATCTGATACTGTCTTGGGTTTTGACCCTCTTTGATCATTAAGACTGTCCACGCTCTGGTTATTTTAGAGTCAAAATTTTGAGCAGTGTTAATTCTGGTTTTAAATGATCATTTGCACATGCAATTCAGACTCCTTAAAGACAGAACTGTATGGGGAGATTTTGGCAAATCCAATAATGGTCCTGCACCACTATTGCTTACTGCTTAAACTTTAGCAACCAAGCTAAAAGGCCCAAATTAGACCTAGAATGCATCTTCCACATGACCACAGTCAGGGAGAGGAGAAAAAGGGAGTTTGGGTGCCGCAGAGAAGGCAGCTTGACCCCGCATCCTTCCTGAGGCCCAAATCTCTAGTGAAATCGCTGAGCTATAAATTTAGAAAAACAGGAAATTTGTCTAAATGCCCTAAGACATATATATCTATCAGAGCACCTGAACATGGAGTCTCTGTAAAAGAAAAAATACATCTGGTGAAAGTGATGATCAAAAGAAAACTTCTTGCCTAACAAGTTTTTGAGTGACATCTTATTGTAATACTAATGGATAAATAGAGAAGGAAAGTTGGAGTTGTGGGACAATTTTGGGGAACACTTGGAGGGATGCCTCAAGGACTCCTTGAGGACTCTTCTCATCTGGATGCATCTTTGTCCCCACCGGCAGATGGAAGCCTGCCTGGTGTCACTTGAGAGCCACACTCAACTTTGGTAATTATTGTGGGTGGGGGTGTTTTACTAACCTGTTGTGGAAGTGTGGAAGTACTTGAGACTAAGTAAAGTTTAGCTTTAAGTAAAAGCACTCTTGTGTTGTCCTGTTTATACCATACATCTATCGGTCGGACTACCGTGTTTCCCCTGAATTATTTCCTGACACCACCTCGCAGAGAGTAAAAGTTATCAAGAGGTTTGTGTTGAAAGAACCCCAAGTAACAGTCCTATTGAAATCAATCATTTCAATACATACACGATAGCATACATAGATAATTTATATGCAGAAAGCTATGTATGCACAAAGAGACAGAGATCACAACTAGAATTTCATTGCCTTTTGCCAGCTCAGTATTCCTTATTGTAGAGGTATCCAAACTGATGCTGGGACAAAAGGTGGTCTACAAAGATGGACAAGTAAAACATGACTTGATGAACATCACATAATGATGGTTCCTTCTTATTACAGCTCTTCAAATGCATTGGATATTTTCCTAGTGTTTCTTTTCATGGAAGTCATAAGTGACTGTATTTGTCACAAAGAGGTTATGAGACTGTGCTTAGGAAGCAGAAGAACCCCTGGCCACTTTGGCAACCAAGGGAAAAATTGTTTCTAGCATACCAACACTGCACCCACTCACCATAGCAACAGAGAAAAACCCAAACCAAAACTAAAACAGTCAGCTAGTCTAAAAGACAGAAAAAAACCCCAAAGCCAAGGAAGGCAGTGCATAGCTGGATATATCCCCTGGAAGATGGTGCCCAAAGAGACTTCCTGGTTTGCCCACCCCAAACAGTTGTCTTGATAAGTCAGAAGGTCCAGTCAACTGTCTTTATATTACAATGTGGTCCACATTAAAAGAAAATTGGATACTCCTGCTTTATCAAACATAGGCCATGAAAAATGAAAAAGCTCTGTGGACTAGTCTTGAATGAGTCTCCTGCTTTTGTTGAAGAACACACTCTATGTACTTCTCATTTAAAATCTGCACAGCTCTTTTATGTGTTTAGAGGAAAATAATTCCCACTTCCCAAATGTAATTGAGCAATTAAGTAGTACATGGTCAGCAAAACTTTATTACAGAGCCAACGCATGGTCATGTTCTTTTGACTATCTCTGAAGACTCTTAGGTCATCTTGAAACACTGACCATTAACATAAAATTAAGATAGACACGCATAATATTTATAACAAAGAATAGAGCCCTAAGGATTTTTTTTTATCATTTCAATATATAATGGGAACAATTTCACTCTCCATCAGCTTAGAGAGCATAAATTATTTTTTTGGCTGCTGCTACTAAACACACTTTGGAGAGGAATTAAAAATATAGATGTCGTTATCGTCTTAATAATTTTCTGCTTTTTTATTAGTCCTTGTTTTAAATATGAATATAGAAATGGCTGTGAAGCACTGATTTTGATCACAACTCCTTACCTGAAAAATTAAGACAATGTTATCTGATTTTGTTTAGTAAGGGATTGAACAACGATTTTTCCGCATTCTCTTGACTAAAAAACATAAAACTAGAACAGAGAAAACTTCTGAATGTCCATAGTTACCTCTTTGAAGGGCTTTTGAAACATTTCTGTAGATCTTCTATAAAATTTAGGGCTAAGGTTTCTCCTTGGATCCCTATGTTCAGTGTTCTTAGACTTTCTATCTTTCTAGTTTTCAGATCTTCTCCTTTATCTTGTAATTATTTGCTCATCTCTCTTTCACCACATACGTATACTTTCTATTTATCATCCATTTGTCTAAAAAAATATACAGTATTTAAACAAAACAAAAAGCCTAGTAGGGTGTGTGTGATGGTAGGGGTGGAAACTGGGAATCCAGTGAGACAGGATCAGGGCCATGCTAAGCAAGTAGATAAAGTGTGAGATCTTGATGCCACTTTCATATTCAGGAAAGTTGCTGAATTCCTTTCACTTCATTGAGTCTTAAGAGCATATTTAGAGCACAGGAGAAAATGTTTTGCTGAATTAGGTGGGGGCTCTCATTAAGGCTGTGTCCAGACTCAGGGGTTTTTTGGGGAAAAGTAGCCTTTTTCCGAAAAAACTTCACCTGCGTCTAGACTGCAGCCGCGTTCTTTCGAAATTAAATCGAAAGAATGCGGCTTTTCTTTCGACGGCGGTAAACCTCATTTCACGAGGAAGAACGCCTTCTTTCGAAAGTGCTTCTTTCGAAAGAAGGCGTTCTTGAATGTAAATAGGGCTTCTTCGAAAGAGAGCATCCAGACTCACTGGGTGCTTTCTTTCGAAAAAGCGGCTTGCTCTTTCGAAAGTTCCGCGTGCAGTCTAGACGCTCTCTTTCGAAAGAGGCTCTTTCGAAAGTATCTTTCGAAAGAGGCTCTTTCGAAAGAGGCTTGCAGTCTAGACATAGTGTTACCGTCTCTAAAACCTCTAGCAAAAGCAGGCTTGTCATGCAGAGAAAAGGAAATCTGAAACAAAACACCACCTTACAGGGTTCCTTTATATGACATCAAGAAGCACAATCATGATAAATCCATACAAAAAAGTTTTGTGTGTCACCTTTTAAAGTGTAAAAACTCTGATTTCTAAAAGTATCTGCAGGTCCTGGGACTTTGGCTAGTTACTTCATAAGCAGAGCCCTGCAAATCTGCAGATAACTACTGATATCTAAACCTGCGGATGTGGAAGCAGATATCTACAGCTCTTTGGTGTAGATATGGATGCAGATGGGTATAGAAATTTACCTAGAACACTGTAAATTTGCAGATATCCACCTTATATCCATGGGTATCTGCATCTATGGATGTCAATGCGGATATTTGCAGCTCATACAAATTCTGTATTGATGCAGGACTCTAGTCATAAGTTGAAATATATAAGCAGAAGGAAACCTATAGGCTCAAAAAAGCAACTGTGATATAACTGGAAAAATTATATCTGTTTTGAGTCAATGAAAAAGGAGTCACAAGTCACCTCTCCCCAGAATGATTTTCTCTGTTTCTCCCAGATCACACAAACTGAACTAGATTTAACATTTTTTATTTTTCATTTTAAAAAATACCAAAAATCTCCTGTCATGTCACAGTTCACAAGTTAATGCTCTACTTTCACTGAATTGTGGTGTTGCAGTTGCCATTTCAGATCATTTATTGAAAGGCGATTCATATACCATCATGCACATTTAGCAGAGGAAAGACTGATTGCATTTCATAAAATTGTTGTAATATTGACAGGACACTTGATGGCTAATAGCTGAAAAAATAGTTGATTAAAAGATTAATGGAAAAATCTTCCTTCTGCAAAACTAGGTTATAGTGAAGTACTCTGTGAAATTTAGGTTTAATTTTTTCTTTACATTTTGATAATTTCAAATATTAGAACAAATATTTGAAAATACAATTTCAAATGGAACAGACATTCCTTAATAATAAAGGGTACGCCTACACTTGCTCCCTAGTTCAAGCTAGGAATGCAAATGTAGGTGACCAAAATTGCTAATGAAGCAGGGATTTAAATATCCCATGCTTCATTAGCATTATCTCACCAGCGGGTTACTCCATTCAACAGCTGTTTCGAAACATGCCTGTGAGATCATGCTAATGAAGCTCGGGGATATTTAAATCCCCACTTCATTAGCAATTTCGGTTGCCTACATTTGCATCCCTACTTCGAACTAGGGAGCAAGTGTAGATGTACCTTAACAGTAATCCCACTAAAGGCAATGCGACTTCTTGCAGCAGATAGCAATACACTAGCAAGAAGTATGTGTAGGAGAGAAGCCATAGATTTCTTTTGACCACTAGAAACACAATTATATTATTTTTATTTTACATCATATAAATGAAGCAGTATGGTGGTTGAATATTTTATAATTGACAGCTTATATTAAAAACACTGCTCACTTTGAAAATGTACTGCTTCGAGTAATGTAAAGAGGCCTTGGCACAAATAAGTATCAGGACAAAAAGAAGTTATTCTATATTTAATTTGCAAACTAAATTTTTGTTGAAATATGGAAGTTTACAGCAATGGGAGATTAACATGATTATAAGTCTTTGATAATATTTAACTAATTTTTAACTAATATTAGCATGAGATATTTTGTTTGATGATCTTTGCAATGAAAGAGAACCATTTCAACTGTAGAGTGCTTTGCACAATACAGTCCTAGTCCAGGACTTGGTTCTGGGGTTTTAAGCTAATACAAAAGACAATGAACAAGATGGGTCTGTGTGTGTGTGTGTTTAATTTTCTTTTCACTAGATATTTAAGAGGACTGGTGACTTACAAGACAGAGTTACATACATGATAAATAGCATGTACTTTCTAGAGCTTCAGGGGATAGCCGAGTTTGTCTGTTACAGAAAAAAAAAACAAATGGTCAGGAAGCACTTTTATAGACTAACAAAACATGTAGATGGTATCATGAGCTTTTGTGGGCACAGCCCACTTCTTCAGATGACCGGATACTGTCAGAATAGATCCATCTGTTACTATTTACCATGGCGCGATCAATATGTCAAACACAGGAGACATCGTTAGTTCCAGCTTTCATTTCTACTAATTGCAGTTTTTATGAGAAACTTTTCAAATGCAGAATTATTCAGACTGGCACATTATCATGTCCACCTCTCTATATTTAATAGCTAATATTTTTACTTAGTAAAACACAGTTAGAAGAAGCTGTCTTAGTTTAAAATTGTTCAAAACAGGTTAGTCTTTCCCTGAGCAGAGGGTGTTTGTAAAGACAATAAAGTTGCTTAGCTAAAAATTGGATTTTACACAGGTATTGAAAATAATTTTAAATATATTTATACCTAATAGATTACTCGGTTTACAGATCCTCATTCTCTTCAGAGAGAAGGTTCAGATGTGATTTGACCACAATTTAGAAGTATCAATACGTGAGAAATATGTCTGATAATAATGGAATCTTTAATGTGGAGCCTCCCCAGAAAACAGAACAAGATCTAATGTTAGAAACTAAAGCTAAACAAATTCAAAGGAGAAAAAAGGCTCACATTTTTAACTGTGAGTATAAGTAACTATTTGGACAACTTATCTAGGGACATTATGTACTGTCCATCACTTAAGTCTTTAAACAAAGACTGGCTGGGTTTCCAAAAGATACATAACCTGAGCTAGCATGTCTCCATTACACTGATCTATCGGAAAAAGGTACATAAATTGCAGAGCAATTCCTCATGGGAGGAGGAAGACAGAGCTCCCAAAAGACTGCAGCTTAGACATGGCTTCTGTCTGAGGCTACACGCTTCATGCAGGAATCATGTAGTGATATTCTATGTGCTTTGTGCTTTGTTATGCAAAAGGTCAAACCAGAAGATGGCAACATTATCACCCTTTTGTCCTTGAAACGTATGAAGTAATGATCTGTTACCCTATTTAATATAACCACTTAAAGATGATAGGCCCAAATGCTTCTATCACTTGTGAAGAATTTGATTCAATTCTCATTGAATCCATTGGTAGTGTTGCCATTGTTTCTAAGAGAAGACTTGATTCTAAAAGTTACAAAAGGTCTTTTGAAACATGCTTTATATTTTTGTATCCTTTGCTTCTTTAATTCTTTGATATTTTTATAACATTTTGTCCCATATACAACATACCATGTATCTTTGTACAAGCAATGCTTTAATTTCAGGTAAAATAAGGATGTTTATGTGATCAATAGGGTATCAGTAGGTTCTTTAGAACTCATTCAATGAAAGCACAGCATGTTAGATGTTAAAAAGTGACCTTGCAGTGGAGGAAAGATTATTTTTAAAACACATTTAGGATTTGCTGTTCTGAAGAGTTCAGACAAGTCATTTAGGGTTCAAATTGTCCAGCTGTGCATAGCTGCAAAGGAGTCTCATTGCCAAAAGATAGTAAGTAAAACAATAGGAATAATAATAATTAGCCTGTATATTGTGCTCTATATCTACAAATATTAACTAATTAATAGAGAGGAAAGGCCTCATGTCAGTGCTGACAATCTGCCCATCTGGTCACATAAATATGTGCAAATGTCTGAACTATCATCTGGTTGAACCCTCAGCCCTTTATGCCTGCATCTTTAAGCAGGGGAGAGGAAGTGTTTGGCTGGCTGGCTGGCTGAAAAGAGGAAACAGTGCTTTATGGCTCAGGGCATGGGGAGAGATAAAAATTGCTGTGAAAGGGCCAGTGTAGTCACTGACACATCCCCTAGGAATGCAAGATTTAAAAGGGGCAACTCTGGACCTGGAGCCTCCCTTTCTAGTAGGCTAAAGTGAAATGGCTATCCACATCCACACAAGAGAATGGATGAAGCTTGTTGGCTGGATTGTATTCCAATGGCCCCATATAGCCGTTATGCAAGCACATTACAGTTAACATTCTCAGGAATCTAATTAGGGTATGTCTACACAGCAAAGTTATTTTAGAATAACGGTCGTTGTTCTGAAATAGCTATGTGAGTGTTTACACAGCAATTCTGAAGTAATTTTGAAATAACAGACAGCTTATTCCAACTTCTCTAAACCTCATTCTACAAAGAATAATGTGTATTCTGAAATAGCTATTTTGAAATAAGGAGTGCGTAGACGCTCCACTTCTACTATTTCGAAATAGCCCCTCATAATGGTCATTCTAAGTTATTCTTCCTGGGGTTCTAAATCAAGGTAGCATGTCTAAATTAGGGAAGCCTGCCTCTGACAAATTTTGAGGCTTCCCTGCAGTATAGACATGCTCTTTCAAAATAAGCTATTTTGGAATAACTATTCTGGAATAGCTTATTCAGAAATAACTGTGCAGTGTAGGTAAGGCCTAAGTGCCCTTGCTCAGAGCAGCAGTCTTGAAAGCAATTTTGACACTTTCAGAATCAGCAAACTAATGTCTGGGTAATGTACAGGTACTGTGTGATGAAGCTTCCAACTCTCATGTGAACCAGCAGGGGCAAGAAGGGATATTAAATTTGAGATAGTCAATGACTGCTCAAGGAGACAGGAAAGTATGTGTTATCTTCCGGAAAGGCAGTAAGCTTGGTTCTGTCCCATGGAATTTGGTTGTTACTCATTTGCAGTCTGGGGCCAAAACAGCAGCAATACAGCTGAGTATATGGGTACAGGAAATTCTGACAACTGGGTGTTGATATTAGGAAGCATACAACCCATAAATGCAATCTAGGGTGATGAGTCAACATTACTGTGTTGTGATTCCATTCCAGATATTAGAAGACTGGTAGAGGTTGTGTGGATTTGTGGACACCATTCTTTTCTTATGCACAGATGCAGTCCTCCAATGATCTTGAGAGTGGCAACCAGATCCCATGATGGACCAAATCAGCACTGGTAAGGAAGGAGTATATTATAGGACCAGCTGATGCCACTGCTGTGTGCCACAGGGGCCCCTCAGCAATCACTAAAATGATATGGCACACACTGGAAAACACTCTTTGGGAACGTGTGAAGGGGTTCAGCTACTGCCCAGAACAAAAAGGGACTTGATTAAGACACATGTTGTCAGACATGCATTTAATCAGGGTCTGTCTGGGAGCCATAGAGCATTTTCTGGGTGTACAAGGCTCAACAGATTCTAGCAGGGAAGTGGCCAAATCCCTTGTAGTCATAAGAAGCTTAGCAATTTGGACATCCTGGGCACTGAATTATTCGGGGAGGATGGGTTCCTCTGTAAGGCTTTGGAGCTCATTTGGTTTTTGCTCATATTAAAGACTGGCAGTGAGAGCTGTTTGGAAACCCGACTGGTTTTGGGAGGGTGACAAATTAATTGTTTGTGCCTCCTTGTGGCAGAAATGTGGCAGAAATGTACTGCAGATACCATAGGAGAGTGACTGGATAAATGGCTTGGAAAAGATTTTTTTTTTAAGTGTTAATTAAAGGAACAAATAGGGAACAGTTGAGTCCTCCTATGATTGGCGTGGTGAGGAACCAACCTCCCCCCAATTCTTATAGCCCACCTTATCCCTCCTATGGAGAGAGGTAGATAGCAAGATCCTGACAATGAATTTGCTAGAGGGATCTGGATGGAAAAAAGAGGGGGAGTTGGTAAACACCCTGTGGGTAATTATGGATTAAGCATGGAGTTATCTACACTGTACACTGTTATTTTCCAGGTAGTCCCAGACAGTTAATAGTAAAGTTGCAGCCTGATTAAACGTATGTCAAATGGCTCCTGTCCTTCTTTTGATATAGTCAGACAATGCCAAGGATTTTTTTTTTTAGTTGCATATTCCCTGAACTTATATGGAAATTATTAACATAGTTGAGAAATCCTACTCTGTTGTAACGTTTCAGATGCCCACTCAGGGTAATATTAACTTCCATTTATTCTGGCTGCTGGTCATATGACAAACAGTGTTATAAATAGGTGTCCCTTAATGCTTATCTGTTGAAAACCACAGTACAATGGATTAATATCAGAGTACTGTAAATGTTACACTGCACAACATGAAGTTTTATTAGTTATGAGTACTTCATTGTGATTTCCTTAGGCAGAAAAACAGAGGCTAAGCATTAGAGACATCTAAATTTTAAGATGGTTGCACTTTAACAATAGATTTTAAGTTAGGTGGGAATATTTGTCCAGATAATTTGTGAACACTTTGGTGTTTGGGTTCAATCATTGTCATGCTCTGACTTTAATATTAAATATGTTTTGTTAGAAAGAGCTTTTCCAGCCAAAAACCATATCTCAACATTAAATATATTTCATAGATATTGCTTTTCCAGCCTGCAGCTTAAAATGTTCTAAATGTTTTTAAAGCTGGGAGTGTTTTTTCCCCCTCTGAGACAAAAGTTTTAAAATAAGATAACTTTTTATTGATTCACAAAGAAAAAATACAGTGCTAGATTTCAGTGTTGCCACTGTCTCATTTAAAAATACCTGTTTTTTTCCTAAGTGAACCCTGCGATGCAATGATGATGTAGCAGCAATACAGTGTTCCCATTCCCATTACAAAAAGGCATGAATTTGTATAGAGCAAAAACCATCCTTAGAATTTCATTTTCTTGTGTTTCCAGACAGCAGTTCAATCAAACAAAACAAAACGCTATCAAAAATGCATTTCATATTGTATTTGTATTCTGTGACATTCTTTTTAAGAAGAATAGAATGTGTCTCTGCATGATAACATAATCATACTTTAAGTGCTCTTTTGAAAAATGTCCTCAAATCACAAAATGATCTGTTCCACAAATGCAAAGAATCAATTGTATCACTCAGAAATTTGTCATCACTATGGTCATAATATAATAGCAGACAACATTAAAATATTAACTTGCTAAACTTTTCTAAGAATGCTTGCAGGGCGGGTCATGTGTTTTTTCCCTCTAATTTCATACATCTTGTCAAAACTTTTGACAATGTTGCATGGATATAATTTTTGTTGTATATCTTTACTTTAAAAAAAATCCAATTCTACTGTATTTTAAAAGCATTTTGTTGGGAAATACAGTCATGGCTTCCTGAAAACTGTCCAAAATATAGCTGCAGTCATCTGGATTCTGTTCTGAAAAGGCTATAGTACTTGTTTCCTGACATTTTCAAAGTTCAGGTGATCCTGAACGATGATTAAAGGTTATCTCTAGAGGATACTGGAGATGACAGTTTCACCATTTTGCTATAGTTCAGAGGTAACACATTCGCTCCATTTTCTTCCCCAATCCAGACCTCTATTTCACAATTTTATTTTTTATTTTTCTCTCTTAAGAGCTTGATTCAAGCTCTGAGCATGCTACTTCTATATGGAAAGCAGAACAAGCTGCCTTTTTATAAGTCAGCTTCAATGCACTACCATGTCAATTGATTGGCATGAAATCAGAGCACTATGAAAAATACGCTGTTTGGCAAGCACTTACCAAATATGCCTTTGCTGTTTCTTGTTCTCTGTTTGAGCCAAATCCCATTTTGCTGATCACTTTTCACAGAACTTTATGTCTAGAAAAAACAAAAACTCGGGCTACGTCTATACTGCAACCTTCTTCTGCAAAAGCTTATGTAAATAAAGCGCGGCAATATTCTACTCTGTGCTTCACTTGCATAAGCTTTTGTGGAAGAAGGCTGCAGGATAGACGTAGCCTTAGTAATGTTCAAAGATTAGTGACACTGGCAGATCTAAATATTATGTAATAATGATGGTTCCTATACAAATTGATCTTACTACTGCTACTCTTTGAAGGCTGTTTCAGTTTTTTTTTCTAGATTTGTATATCTGCAAATAAATTTGATCCTTTCAGCTGTTTTCTAAGATTAACAGATTTTTAAGACCAGAGAGCAACAATTAGGTATTCTTGTTTGTCCTACTACATAACTCAGGCCAAAGAATTTCCCTCAAATATCAGAGTAGAGAATCTAATAACTTGTGTTTGATTAAAGCATATATTTCAGAAAGATATCCAGTAATATTTGAAGATAGCAAGAAATGAAGAAAATACCATTTCCCTTTGTTAGCCCCCCTCACTAAAATATTTAAAATGTATATGCGTCTTTTCTAATTTGAATTGGTCTCAGTTAATTTATAGTATTGAGTCTTATTATGCCTTCCTCCACTAGATTACAGACCCCTTTAGTACCTGATACTTTCTTCATGTGAAGGTTAAATCACCTCTTGATCTTCCTAAACAGTTTGAGCTCCTCAAATATCTCACTCTAAGACAATTTTTCCACATCAAATAATTGTTGTGGACTTTACCCACCTAGTGCAAATGGCATTATTTTAACTAACAATAGTAATATCCCCTGGAGGGTGAGAAGAAGAGAAAATTGTTAGAGGGCTTCCTTTGAAACATGCTAATCAATAGAAGGATCCTGGCAGATTACCTTAGCCCTCCCCAGTCAATTTATAAACCAAAATATATGGTTAATATTGTAACTGGGAAAAAAATCTTAGCTTAGTTTACTATAATTGTTTTTATATAACGTAGGCAGCTGAATAGGTACAAGTCTTCACAAGGGTTGCAAAATTTGATGGTTCTTTTTTTTTCCAGTCCCCCGCCCCTGATATAATATGGCTTACTCCCACCATAAAAATGCTGAACACTCTAGCCTGATTGAGCAGAGTGTTTAAGTATGTCCTTAATATTAGGTAGATGAGTAGTCCACTAATTGCAATGGGCTTTATCAGGGGAGGTGAAGAATCATACTGGGAAGAAAAAAATTAGTCTCTTGAATTTTTTTTTTAAATCTTCCTTTTGGTTGGTTGTGGGAAAAGTGTTTTTGCAAGATGAATTTATAATGTCTTTACGATTCTAAACTGCCCTACCCTTCCCCCATTTCTCTCTAAGCTCCCCTCTTTTGTGCTGGAATCTTTAAGACTAGTTTGTATTACATTTTTCCTTTTGTATTTCTTTCCATACACACATAGTTCCAGTTTCACTGCAATACTTCAGGGTAGGAACTCCAATGAAAAGATGAAAACGGGTTCTCTGCTCAGAGAGAATTATGAAAATGGATAAAACTGGCCTTAAAAAAGAATGATTTTTCTCTCCTGTAAATTAATGCTAATATATTAGTTTAAACATCCTTCCTTTCAAAAATGAAAAGCCATGCTACCACTATGCTCTAAGATTTTAAAAATCCCTTTAGTTTTCTAAAGATCTTTGGGCAGAACTCCAAACCATTTGTATTACCCAACTAGCTGCACAGTTTTTGAAATTCTGCCGGCATTCTGAGCTTCCTAACTGTCAAGGTGGTTAAACACTGGAATAAATTTCCTAGGGAGGTTGTGGAATCTCCATCTCTGGAGATTTTTATGAGTAGGTTAGACAAACAACTGTCAGGAATGGTCTAGGTATTGCTTGTTCCTGCCATGAGTTCAAGGGACTAGGCTTGATGACCTCTTGAGAGTCTTTCCAGTTCTCGTGTTCTATAATTCTGTGATTCTATGATCAAGTCACAACTCCCACTGACTTAAATAGTCCATGATTTTAATCAATGTGATGGGGAGCAAATCTCCTGAAAGAACAATGGCAGGTTCCATTGGAGGATGAAAAAGATGAAGTGGCCCCATGAGACCTCCTTTCTTCTTTTCTGAAGAATATCGCTTTCCTGGGGTTGAAGAGGAAAATGGTAATAAGGAGCAGCAGCACTAGCCTATATATCCCCCCTCCTCCAACCACAAAATTTCATTCCAAACATCAAGATTTCTTATGAAAGGGAAATGCCAACTTAAGCAGCATTACTTCCTGCTTCATGCTCTGTGAATGCTTTCAGTGAAGCAAGAGTATAGCAGCAGTGGCAACAATCAGTGACAGCATGGCATCCAGTCTGCCTGCACTATAAGAGCAGCCCAGGAGGACACAGAATAGATTACTTTTACCACTTCATCATTTATTCTTCCCACACACCCACTGTATATTTGAGGGTGGGCTACTACCAGCCCATGGGCTGGATCTGGTCCGTCAGGTTTATCTCCTTGTAGGCCCCTACCACTATATTTACTCGCATGGCTGCCGGTAGTGGCAATGACAGCTTGTGTTGGCTGCGGATTGCCATTCCCAGTCTATGGGAGCTGTGGGATGCAGTGTCACAATCTGTCTGCCCCATTGGCTGGGAATGGCAATCCGCAGCCAACGGGATCTGTGATTACAGGGTACCTGCAGCTGTGCAGGTAAATATAGCAGCAGCAAGCCTGTAAGAGGCTATCCTGGCAAACCACCATTGTATTGCCCACACCTGATCTACTCTGTACTCTCTGAGAGTATGTCTACACTAGCCCCCTAGATCGATCTAGGAAGGCTAATGAGGGTGACTGAAATTGCAAATGAAGCATGGGATATTTAAATATCCCGCACTTGATTTGCATGTTCCTGGCCGGTCGCCATTCCTTCTGCAATGAGATTTACCAGCTAATTCAAGTTAGGGCTTTATTTCAGAATCCCGTTTCACTGCCGCATGTAGACACGGGCAGTTACTTTAGGTTAGTCAATTTCTAAAATGGCGACCGTCCGGGAACATGCAAATCAAGCGCAGGATATTTAAATCCCGTGCTTCATTTGCAATTTAGGTCACCCTCATTAGCCTCCCTAGATTGATCTAGGGAGGTAGTGTAGACATACCCTGAGTTCTGTTTACTCTGGTCCACTGAAACTGCAAAATGAATTTTTTGGTGTTCTTCCACTACTTTAGCACAAGCAGTAAGAATATGGTCTTTTAGTATTGCCTATGCTATAAAAATTTATGGTTGCAGAGTTTAAGAATAAGAACATCTATTTTTAGAGGAGATAGAAATACATCAGATTGAGGAGTAATACTTTTATTCATTTCGATTTGATAGTTTCTGGAATTTACAGGACTGTAATTTTCACTATCATTCTCCAGCATAAATATAATGCTTGCCATTTTAGCGCTCTCTGTGTGATCCTGTATATACTTTTGGTAGTAGTAAAACTGCAGAGGTCGTCATTCAAGAAAGTAAGCTGTGTGTGAATAACTAGCCATCATAACTTAGCTGTCATATTCTGTGTTGTCTCACTTACATTATGATATATAACTCTCCATGATTTCAATTTTATTTGTCATGGTAGTTTACAACATGAGAGAGAGTGTATGTTCCCCGTGGTTTAACATGACACTAAGCTTAAATTTAAGCCTATGAATGGAATTTTCAATGTTATCTAGTTTGCATGGCTGTAGAGCTGCAGAATAGAAACAGACAGACATGCATTACATACGCATTAATCAACATCAGCATTTATTTATATAGGATTTGCTATATGTTTCAGCCCTTCAGGTCATTTGGGACTACATTTTTGAAGAGGTCCATTCTAATTGTGACCCAGTTTTATTCTCATCTCTTATTTTGATGTCTAAAAACAAGTAGTCCTGTGGCACCTTAGAAACTAATAATAGAGTATCATGAGCTTTTGTGGGCAAAATCCACTTCTTCAGATGAGCTTGAGTGGAGAAAAAAAGCTTACAGACTAATGCAGCTACCCCGTAAGACATTTTGGTATCTAAGTGAGAGATGAGCCTTTTTGAAAAAAAAGTCATCCTACTCTTGCAGCCTACCTCTACGTGAATACTATACATGAAAATAAAGCCTGTGAACTTGTGTATATGAGAAAGCAGCCATTTTATTCCTTGTAATGAATAGTTTACGTCTTGAAGAATGAGAATTGATGAGATATTTTCACTTTCATTACTGAATGTTATAATTTATCACAAAATTATATAGCCCTTTTACAAAAGTCCAGCTACATTATTTCTCCCTGACCTCACGTGACAATGAATTGCATCTGACTCTTTTATATGTTAGTTGATATGCTCAAGAATTATAATAGATTATGGACACAGGATATGTCTCTGAATAAGCCTTGCTAGTGACATAGATAATCCCTGTCACTCATGATCATCTGGATGTTTTATAATTCCATTTTGAATTATTTCAATCAATCATTTTAACTTTCTGAAATGTTTCTGCCCTGTAACTGACCAGTTTTAATCCATAAGTTAGGACAGATCCTTACCTGGTATGAACTATGCATTTCCATTCATTTCTATGGAGCTATGCTGATTTATACCTAATGTGGTACTATCCTCTCCCCCATGAATGTGTGTAATATAATCTATATATGTATATCAGATCCAAAACCTGAAAACACTTTGGGGCAAGTGCCAATTTCTTGTTAGTTGTTTGTACAATGCTTAGCACAATGGGTCCTAGTCCATAGTGGGAACCCTCAAAATTAACTCAATACAAATAAATAATAGTACTAGTCCAAGGGTGAATAATGGATGTTTCTGGTCAATGGTAAATCTGAAATAATTTTTTTAAATCATTTCACATCAAATCAAAGCCAAAATCTTTATCAAACCAAAGTTTAAAAGAAAATGTTGAGCTGAACTAAAGCATTTCAATTTTGAACATTTTCAATTTTTAATGTAAACGTGTAAACGAAACATCAATTTAAAAATTTCAAAGTGAAATTTTAATTTTTGTCAGGAATTTGTTCAAAATTGATTTTCTCACCAAACAGTGTGGTGAAATCTACATGAATTCATTGAATCTTTGAATCAAAAAATGTTATTGGCTATATTCATTGGACACTTAAGGTACTTCTAGACTGCAACACAATTTTGAAATAAGTAGTGCTATTCTGAAATAACTTATTCCGTGTCTACACAGCAGGTAGTTATTTCGAAATAGTGTCAAAATATTGTCAAGCTGGAGGACTTCTTACTCTGATTCCTGTAACCCTCATTATGTGAGGTATAAGGGAAGTCAGAGGAAGAGTTCTCTATTTCAAAATAAGTACTGTGTAGCCACTCCCAATTTTGAAATAAGCTATGCAATTGACACAACTCAATTTGCATAGTTTATTTTGAGTTAAGCCCTGCAGTGTAGACACAGCCTTAGTGTCTGATTCAATTCCCACTTCCATCATTGTTAGTTTGAAGGTAACTCACTGAAGTCAGTGGAGTTACACTGTTTATACTGGATTAAGTAAATGATATCAGAACTAAAGCATTGAGCTCTCTCTTCTGAAATCTTGTGAACTAGTGTCATTGAAGGATGAGAATTACAGTGATTAGAGATAGGTAACCTCTTCCTGGAATAGCATCTGTCATGAAACACTTAACTAGAATTGTCTCTCAAATTGTAGCCTGTTGAAAGGATTGTAAAACAGAATTGACTGTAGATATTGGGATGGTGAGTGACAGTAAAATTTTGACAAAAGAAAGGTTACATAGTAAGTGACTCAATTTTGAAACTTGTAGGTGGAAAACGAAACTGTACTGTTAGCTGTCATAGTATTGGCTCATTACTTGATTTAATGTTAACTGGCAGCAACCAAGCAAATTGCTGTTGATATTAAACTGTAAAGATTAACAATCATCCAGAACCATCATTAAAACTAGAGCAACAGGAAGTCTGTGTTTCACTCTTAACTGTCATAGCTCATTTCAGCATATTGTGCCAGATCATTACGCAAAACTTTATGGAAACTTATTAGATATTAGATTATTAATATTTGATTAACCATTTGGCCATATCTGTATTTTTAAAATTTATTCTGTAGGGCATTCTATATACAGGACATAACAATGGGAGTCTTTGCGGAGGGGATTTTAAAACACTCCAAATAAAAATTAAAGATAATTTGTTAGAACCCATTTGACTGCAGCCACATAGGTTTGCTGCAGTCAAATTAGGCTGCTGTAAACTATTTCTTATCCCCCAAAATACCCTTTGGAATAAAAGTCCTCCCTGACAGGTATAGAACCAAAAAATCTAGTACTATGATTCCCAAAGAAGAGGACATTCCATGTTGAATTGAATGGGGTGGGGGGAGGGGAGCTATAACATGATCTAGTTATCCTGCAATACTTTAGAGAGCCATTTCAGCAAGGGTACATGTTAGGGCAATGTACAAGGATTGCTACATTTCCACCTCATCAAGTATCCCAGGAAAGTGGGGGCAAATACTGTTATAACTCTGTCTGAGATAATTCAAAGGCAAGGGTACCAAACTCAGGCCAGACTGCTAGGAACCAGAGCACAAATTCCTAACTGACTGTGCATTTTATACTTAGATTTCATCAACCAATTATGGAGTGTAAACTTGTCAGGTCCTATAACAGTCTTAACGTGAAGATGCAGAGAGTGGGTACTCTGTTTTCTCTCCCCACCCAGGTGAGTTTACCATTGTGATAAATGGTTATTTATACCAAGAATCACAGCAATATTCATGTTACTTGCAGTCCCAAATGACCAATCACTTACCCCAGTTCACTTTCACCTTTGATATCACACCTAACCAAAGCTTATAGACAACCCTTTAATTAACTATACAAAGATTTTTTAAATAGGAAAAAGAAACAAGCTCTTTCTAGGTCTGAGGTCCCCTATAGCTGCTTACTGAATAACTTTTTGCCACTTTCTCTCTCTTTGAATCTGGGTGCACACACTTCATGACTTGGCCCTCTAGTCAAGTCACTATGCATGTTTCCTCCCTAGCAGTCTTAAGTACTCTTCTCAGTCACTTTGCCTATGATCTCATTTCCCCAGTAGGAGAAACAAGGTCCACCCTTTACTCTAGGTTCCAGTTCAGGCAACCTCTACTTAGCAGCCGAGTTTGTACCACTGTGAACCTTGCTGTTGCCTCCCTGAACCCCACCTACTCCTTCTGGCTACACCCACTCTTGGGATATACCAGCTCAAATTCCTTCCAAGGGAGTAACTGCTGACTAATTTCGATAGCCAAAATCACAATTCTTCCTCCAGAAAGTGACTGCAGATTATTTCCCTATAGGCCCATTCTGCTACCAGCTCCCTGGCTTTCCAGAAACCCAACCTGTTACTGCACAGGTGAACTTCCTCTAATTAGGGCCTACCTCTCATTTTGCAACCTGATAGATTGGCTTATTTGGCCTCCATTAAGCCCTTTGGGGTGAATGTGGGATCAACATCTCTGAGTCTAAGAAGGATTGAGATAACCTATTTGATCTGAGCTGCAATCTCAGCTGATGGGAGGAATCTACTAACCTTAAAGGGATGGGGAGAGGAGAACAATGATGCCCTTTGTCATTTTCGGTGTCCCACAATAGCAATCCGGTGTCCATGGACCTTTCCTGTTGCGCAGGACATAACACTTCATCAAGGTCAGCCCTTCATACTACTTAATATCTCTCCTGTTTGACGATTTACACAGTTGTAGAGACTCACAATATAACCTGTCAAATACTACCCTGCAACATGGGATAGAGATTCTAGTAGTGAGATTAAAGCATGCAGTAACTAACAAGTATTCAATAAAATTTAACCACTGAACACATTGCTATAATTCTAAGAACTATTTAGCTATACTAACATATAGGTAAGCCAGACCGATCCCAGCTCTTTTTGTGTTTAGTTGAAACATGGAGACTTTGGGATGAACTGTCACCTGGTCTGCCAGAGTTCCCGAGGTTTCTGTACCAGGCTTTGCACTTTCTTTTGTGTGAATCTGACCTGTAGTGCATTATGTTTTATTTACATAAAATATTATCCTTTCCTGCCTTTTCAAAGAAGGAAAGAAACACATGAAAACAAATAAAGTGCAGTTTCAGACATCTGTTTAAATTAAGGGGAGCCGTGCAATGTCTGTCAGTTTGGCTTCCTCTCTTCAGTTTCTGTGTGTTTTGTCCCATAGGATTTCTTTCCACAACGAATTCTGACACTAGTCTTGTTCAGTGTTATTATTAAGACTCTATTGAAGCAGTTCTGCACTGGGCACAGTGAGGAACCTTATCAGCACTGATAGCCCCAGAACTCCCAGGAGCTCACAGACACAGAGGGGAGCACATCTTTTGCTATGCTGCACCTGTTCACAGCCAGGTGCTTCCTAAAGAATGTCTGATCACATGGCATACACCTCAATTTGTATTTGGTGATTGTATCCTTCATTGAGCGTCTCCAGCAATGGGAAAAATGAAACCCACACGTACCCTCAAATGCAGGAAATTATGCTATATTTAAGGTACACATCTATGTAGTTTGTTTAATCTATTTTTCCTTGTTTCTCCATTCTATCTAAGGGGTTTATACTGACAGTCACACATCACCATAGTAAAGGAGAGCCTTTCACTTAAACTTAAAATCAATGGCAAAATTCCATGGACACTTTATAGAGTCTTCAGCACTTCTTCTTTCAGGTGTAAAAACTCTGCTTTTGTTTAGCTTCTGTGGAATTTGTTTTATTCTTTACATATATACAAGCAATACTCTTGCTTGATTATGTCCTGAGGGTTTAGAGGTAGTTCTTCAGCTGGTACAAATCAGGATCATTCCACTGATGTCAGTGGAGCTATGCTAGTTTACACCATCTTGTTTAGTTTGGAAAAAAGAAGATTAAGGGGGGACATGATAGCGGTTTTCAAATATCTAAAAGGGTGTCACAAGGAGGAAGGCAAAAATTTGTTCCTCTTGGTTTCTGAGGACAGGACAAGGAGTAATGGGCTTAAAGTGCAGCAGGGGAGGTTTAGATTGGACATTAGGAAAAAATTCCTAACTGTCAGGGTGGTCAAATATTGGAATAAATTGCCAAGGGAGGTGGTGGAATCTCCCTCTCTGGAGATATTTAAGAACAGGTTAGATAGACATCTGTCAGGGATGGTGTAGACGGAGCTTGATCCTGCCTTGAGGGCGGGGGGCTGGACTCGATGACCTCTCGAGGTCCCTTCCAGTCCTATGATTCTATGATTCTATCTGAGGAGTTGCCCTGATTTTTTAAAAGAACACCAATAAAGTATTAAAAATATTAGTTTGTCCTGCTGCTCAACTTTAGAAATTGCACTCTTACAATTTGTGTAAAAGTGTAAAAATGATGACCTTAGCACATCCCTAGCATGAAGCTCTGAACTTAAGGAATGATGGCAAAAAATAGAGCAGTTTGAATTATTTACAATATTTTGGCTTATGCACCAAATTCACTCTGCTGTAGCTTTTCCTTGTGTAGCTTAGTATCCCAGGTTATAATGGTTCAGGAAAAGAAAGCTGATGCATTGAAAAAGATTAAACACAAAGACATTAACATAACTTAATGATCTTCTGAGCAAGGACACTGAGGGCAAGCAAAACCTGTAGAGAGGTCAATTACATTTAAAAACTAGAAGATATTTAATTATGTCAGTTCCAAGTTCAAGTAACTCAAATCTCTTTATAAGCCCATAATATTTAACTCAGCGTAAATGCCTTCTCAAAATTAGCATCCATCACCAATTCATAATATATTCTCCAAACATTCTTATTGCTTTAAGAGACATTGCACTAATTGGTTAAGTGTAGTCTATATTAACAAAGGAGAACTAACTACTGTACCTGTGACAAGTCTCCAGAAATTAACCTTTTTAACATAACAAGTGAGACAAATTATTATGCAACACTGTTTTTTTTCCTGTGTAATTAGTTAGCATAATCACATTATTTATACTAAAAGAGTACACTCAGGTATCTAATGCTGCAGAGATTACTTGTGAAGAAAATTACCAAACCTAATCCTTTTTCAATGCAGATTTTTTTTAGTTGAATGCATAATTCCTATAACTCTTTGCCAAGGACTTCACTATAAAACAGAAGCAAAAATGACATAATGGATTTGCACAGATAGACGCAGTTACCTGTTTACTATGGGCAACATTTTCAGAAGTTATTAACAATTCTGAGGGTCACATTTTAAAATGTATTTAGACTCCTACAGATTCAGGAAGGTGCTTTTGAAAATCACACTATAGGCCTATGCACTAGAGGCCTGGACACATTAGAAAGTCCCGCTAGTTCTCTCTGTGCACATTTAAGCAATTAAAAATCTGGTCCTACGTTCCTCAATTTTTGGAGAATAAAACTAAATAATATTATCGGGATCTGATTGGGAACAGGTACATAAACCACTCTTCTCTGTTATTTAGGTTCCCTACAGTCTCTCTCAGCCACAACTATACAGATATAAGATTTAAGAGGAGGAAAGCCCAGCAGGTGAATGCTGTCTGAGGGGAGAGCAGATAAGCTTGAGGTAGCTTGAGGAACTGGAAAGTCTGAGAGAGGCTAGGAAGTCTAAAACCAAAGCTGTGATGCACTAGCAGCAGGAAGCTGGTGAGGTCAGATTCAAGAAAAGACTATGCCCAAGCAGAGCCAAAGGCTCAAGGCTGAACTACAACTTAGCACCTGAGGAAAATACCCAAACATTAAGGGCTAACTGTGCGGAGAACAGAAGGAAGGAGCTCATTGAAGGCAAAGGCCTGTGGAGACTCTAGATAGAAAGACCTAAGCAGGAGAGAACCTAAACCTTAGGTCACCTGAATTTCATGTAATAGCTTCCTAGTTTGACAAATTAGAAATCATTGTTTCTTGTCTACAATATTTTAGATATTGGCTGTGTCTACATTGGCACCCTTTTCCGGAAAAGGGATGCTAATGAGACCAGTTGGAATTGCAAATCCGCGGGGGATTTAAATATCCCCCGCGACATTTGCATGAACATGGCTGCCGCTTTTTTCTGGCTCGGGGTTTTGCCGGAGAAAAGCTCCAGTCTAGACGGGATCTTGCGGAAAATAAGCCCTTTTCCGCAAGATCCCTTATTCCTACTTGAATCCAAGTAGGAATAAGGGATCTTCCGGAAAAGGGCTTATTTTCCGCAAGATCCCGTCTAGACTGACGCTTTTCTCCGGCAAAACCCCGAGCCAGAAAAAAGCGGCAGCCATGTTCATGCAAATGCCGCGAGGGATATTTAAATCCCCCGCGGCATTTGCAATTCCCACTGGTCTCATTAGCATTCCTTTTCCGGAAAAGGGTGCCAATGTAGACACAGCCATTGAGATCATGGGGAAAGTTAGAAATTTAAATCCAATTAATTCTAAAGAAACAGCTCTCTGAACAATGAAAGTTGCAATATTCAAACAAATGAGGGAAAGGAGACATTTCTTGCTAGCTGTTTCATGCAGGATACCTGAATTCTCAATTGAATTAGATATGGTGGACTCAGGGTAGCTGGTTATGTGCATAACAGACATAGTACAGAGGAAGTACAGGAGTTATCTTGTATATTATTAACTGCTGCTTAAGGATGACCAAAAAATGCTTCTAGTATAAGTTGGGTGGAAATTGTTGTGCATGACTATTTTAGTCCAGTGCCTAGTATCACAGAAAGTGACAGAACATAGAGGAAATACAGAATAGCAATGAATATTTCTCTAGGGTAAGTTCAAAAACATATGGGAAAACAAGCTGATTAGCTTCAGACAGTTGAAGAGTCAGTCATGTTAAAAATCAAGTGCAGAACATCACAAACCATTAAATTCAACACAGTTACCCCTGAAATGAGCCAAATAAGTTACATTTGGTTAAAGCAGATCTTCCAGAAAATCATCGAGACTTGATCTGGAGACTCCAAAAGATGGGGAATCCACCACTGCCCATGTTAACTTTTCCTGTGATTAGTCCAACCTTGCTGGACAGGAATTGGAATTTCAGGTCTATGAAAACTTGATGTTTCAGAAACTCTTTATCCAATAAAAGCTAAATAAGAAAGACTTACTCCTCTCACCGAATTTCAGAGGCAAGGCGCTAAAATGAAAGGTGCTGTAACACAGTGTTTCTCAACCAGTTGTACAAGTATGCTTAGGGGTACTTGAGAGAAGTCTGAGGGGGTACATCAACACAACTGAAATTTGGAGAAAACTGAATTTTTGTTTTAAGTTTTACAGCGCTTGTTCTTTTTACACCCAAAAATTTCATCGCCCACCCCACTACGATTAAGTTGTTTAAACAAATGTGTTGCAACAGAAGAAAAAAAATTGTGTGCCTGAAAACTGTGGGTACTGGTGGTATTTACATTTAATTTTGAAAAAGGGGATCCTAATAACTTTTTTAAAAGGGGGTACTTTATATAAAAAAAAGTTGAGAAACACTGCTGTAAACATATAAAAGACAGTTCATAAGTCTATGCAAGGTCCTTTCTGGGTATAGCTATATGACCCCCTCCCCCACAAACCCAGAACAATTGTGACCTTAAGTGACAGAGGCCAGGTGTAAAGATATGTGCGTGTGCCATGACATGCATGGACTGGATCTTGGGCTTGGGGGCTGAAGGAAAGGACTGAGTTCCAGAGACCAAGTCCAAACATCTACATGCATATTTTTGATGCTGTAGTGTAAGCCTGAGTCTGCAGATCCAAACTCTGCCATGAACTATGGTGCTGGAAAAGGGAAATCCAAGGGACCTGGCCTGTCCACCGTTTGCCATGAGATTGGCCACTGCCCCTTTTCTTGTCCCATATCCCTGATACCCAGCCATACCAGAAACTGGGTCCTATTTCATGGAGTCCAAGCAGCTGTGGGTAACCATCTGACTCTAACTACCTGGAGCAGCTCCCATCCTGTTTCCCTGCCCCAGACAGATAGAGGGACCATGACCATCTAAGAGGGTGTCTCTTATCATAGCCTGGCTGTAGATCTTCGGCCCTTGAAATCTTGTCCCAAGGCCAGGGTGATATCCCTCTTTGGCTCAATAACTTTTCTATTGTGGATAAATACTTATTAATTACTGTCCAGAAAGTGTCAGAATGATAGTTGTCCACTAATTAAGGCCCCACCTTGGTTTTGGAATATCCTAGGACTTGTCCCCCTGTTCTAATCACTCTTTCATTATTTCATGTCACATCTTCCAACACATTTTCACATATCCCAGGCAAGTGCTCTAACCACTGAACTATAAAGTGGACTCCTCCAACTGACAAAATACCTCAGATGCCTAACTATAAAGAGAGTTCCTAGCTATAAGTTAGAAATAAAGGCAGGTACTTATCACAAAGAGAAATGTGGAGTTTAGCTCACAGCCCTCACGTTGTCTAGATTAGGCATTTGTGAATTGCAACTAAGGTGCTTCTCTCTCCTTATTCCTTGGATAGGGGACTTGGTACCTAACTCAGACTTTGTGGATCATAGAGAATTTCCAAGCACCTAACTCATTTTGTATGTTCAGGCTTATGTCACTAAAGAGAGAAGTAACAAAATTAGCATCCGGTGTCCTCCTGACAGTGAAGTAATACTAGGCAATATAATGAACTGTCTAACACCAAGCAGGGATGCCAAATTAAGCAGCAGGAGAAAAACATTCTTTCTCAGGAAACCGTTAACGTAAGTGGAACTGAATGGTAAGTGAGAATTCTGGTGTAAGAATGTGGACTCCCATTGGGTCAAAAAAGCATGCAAGTGAAAAATGCATTTCAGTCTGCTTAACAGCCATTGAATCATGTGCATGTTCGTATTCTTATCAAATGCGTAGGAACATTGAAAACATTTGGCTTAACAGAGGTCAGAGTAAGGATGGAGATCTGTGGGCTCTCCCTGCTGCAATGGATAATGTAGGTGAACAGGAGAAACTGGTGAATCCAGTCTAAATCGATATTGAAAAATTGCCTATTTTCTTGGTTTTTACACTCTGCTTTGATGGGCTACAAAATCTCATAACCTAGGCTAACTATATCTCAATGAGTGTGAGGATAATTGGGATATATAGACTGTAATCAAAATAATCTTTCTTTTGCTGTGGAATCCAAACTTCTCCAAAGAATTCCTTCAAGAAAATATGCCACCATAACATTCTGCCTTGTACACTTTCACATTCCAGTCACGCATATAGTCAGGTAATACAGATGCCCTTCATGGTTTATGGCGGAAGCATTTAATTATTTCCAGGTTTAGATTATTACAAGTTGTTATGCCCATTAGGGTTGCCACCTGTCTAATTCCAAATGGAGCAAATAGTTTACTTTTCATTGAAATTCATCAACCCACCCACAAGAAGCAGTTTCTGGATGAACCCCAAGCATTTGATGGTAGCAAGCCTGTGACTCTCTATATTTAATTTCTGGGGAAGGGAATTTTCTCCACAGAAAAACAAGAATGTAAAGATTGTATCTGGGGGTATGTCTACACTACAGCGCTAATTCGAACTAACTTAGTTCGAATTAGTTAATACGAACTAAGCTAATTCGAATTAGTTAATTCGAACTAAGCTAATTCGAACTAACGCATCTAGAACTAAAAACTAGTTCGAATTAGCGTTTTGCTAATTCGAACTAGTGCATCCACATTAAGTGGACCCTGAAGCGGGGTTAAGGATGGCTGGAAGCAGTGCCGGCAGGGCATCAGAGGAGGACTTAGAGCGTGGAGATGCTGTCTCAGGCTAGCCGAGGGCTGTGCTTAAAGGGTCCCGACCCCCAACCCGGACAGACAGTTCTCAGGGGTGCCCCGCTTGCAAAGCAGTCCTGGCTTGGAGCCCAGAGTGCCCACACTGGGCACATCACAGCACTTGGCCATCAGCCCGGCTTCACTTGCCGCAGGCTGCCATCTGGGGAGAGGGGGCAATTGGGGGGCTGCAGGAGAGCTTCCACCCCCAGAAGCCCGCAGAGCCAGTCCAGTCCTCCCCATCAGGGGCATGTACCCCATTCCTCCCTCACCTCCTTCCACTTACCCTTCCCTAGCCCCTCTTCTTGATGTACAAAATAAAGATAACATGTCTTCCAAAATGGAATCTGTCTTTATTGAACAAAACTGGGGGAGACTGGAAAAGAAGGCGGGAGAGGGGAGGGCAACTAAAATGATCAGGGGTTGGGAACAGGTCCCATATGAAGAGAGGCTAAAGAGATTGGGACTTTTCAGCTTAGAAAAGAGGAGACGGAGGGGGGACAGTATAGAGGTCTCTAAAAGCAGGAGTTGGGTGGAGACGGTGCATACAGAAAAGTTCTTCATTAGTTCCCATAAAGAAGGACTAGAGCACACCAAAGGAAAAGAATGGGTAGCAGGCTTCAAACTAGTAACAGAAAGTTGTTCTTCACAAAGCAAAGAGTCAACCTGTGGAACTCCTTGCAGCAGGAGGCTGTGAAGGCTAGAACTGGAACAGAGTTTAAAGGGAAGGGAGGTTGGGTCCATGGAGTGGTATTAGCCAGGGGGTAGGAGTGGTGTCCCTGCCCAAGGTTTGTGGAAGGCTGGAGAGGGATGGCACGAGACAAATGGCTTGGTCACAGAGCGCTAGTGTAGCATCTATGAAAGTTAGTTCGAACTAACGTCCGTTAGTTCAAACTAACTTTGTAGTGTAGACATACCCATATAGACATTCTCCCATCCTTCCCCCTCTCATACAGTGAGTCATTGACAGACATACGTGTGATAATGCAAATATTTAAGGATTCAGCATACTGGATCTGTAAAAGCTATGAGTTAGACCTGCTAGGTCCAGCACTCTCAGGACCTAACTGGTCCTGGATGATGCATTTTGCTAGATCAAGGGAGGTAATTTCTGGCCCCTCTGCCACTGCCCTGCCCTCACCTCCCTGTCCTGACGCAGTCGCCAACAACCTCCCACTCTGTCACTGGCTCTGCTGCCCTGCCATCCCTTCCAGGCTTCCTGGCCCTGCTGGGCAGATCTGCTGCCATGAGCTGGGCTCCTAGCCCTACTGGCAATCCATAGCCCTGCCAGCCCACTTCTCTGCAGGTCTCCTAGCTCCTACCGGACCACAGATGTTGCCAAACCAGAGTCCTGGTTTAGAGAAGTGTGACCTCTAGTATCATCTTCCCTGATATGTATTTTCCTTGATAAGCACAATGGGCAGAGTTTTTGAAAAGATATATTATCTTCTATCAACTAGAAACTGTTGCCACTGCAGGTTATCCAAGCCCAATGGCATTGGAATGGGGGTCTGAAGACAACAGAGTAGGGAGGAAGGAAATTCTGTGGAAGGGTCTCTTGTGCTATTCTCATCTTATTTTCTACAGAGGTTATAGGGTCTTAAAAGTTGTGCAGAACATTAACATGTGTATTAGTTGCTATACTAGGTACTAATACATAATACTAGTTACCGGATTTTTAAAAAGTTTTAATATTGATGAGCCAGCCTTTTGACAAGCTGTAACTTATGTGAGCCCTTTGGTCAAAGCATGTTTTAGCTTGATTCCCTTTCAAAGGGAACACTTCAAATACCTGTGTATTTGGCTCTCTATAATGCAATGTCTAGGTGTCTCATGATCTTTCAGTGCATCTGCACCATTTGCTTGCCTGAGCATTTACAGACATGGAGACCTGCAGAGCCCAGTGGCCATGATTCATCGTTCTCAGCCAGTTGAATCTTTGGAAAGTGGGGGCCTGGCCCATGCCACTTCCTACAGGTCCCTTTGGCCAGGAATGGAGAGGCTCACAGCTGTGCCTGTAGACCTCAGGTAAACAAATTGTCTCATGGTCCACCAGCAGCTAACCCTGATGGACCACGTGTGGCCAGTCTGCGGTAGGTTCCCCACCCTTGGGTTAGATATTGTGATGTGTTCAGATACTATGGAGGTGGGGCCACAAAAGTATCAAAGGCAGAGAGGGAACATCTCTATACCACTGCTATCCATTTGCTTGGTTTTGGCCCCTTCTTTTCACCCCTCTCTCTTTTCTTACTATAACCTCAGCACAGAGGGCTTTGCTATGTTTTCTTTGCATTCTTTTCTCAAAAATCCCTTTCCCCCACCCTACAGAAGGATTCCATTTGTATTATTATTAGACAATCTTTCTATTAAATGGCCTCTGTCTCTCATGGGATTTTCAGCTTTCATACACACATGAATATACGTATACAAACATATGGGTATGCATTGTATTTTTATTGGAAGAGTTGGAAAGTCTCCTGAAAAGTTCAATTTGACTGGAATGGGTTCCAGAGGCTTCAAGAAGGTTCAATCTTAAGCCGCTGGTGTTTGAACATGGACATTCAACTATGTGGAGTTGCTATTGCCATCGCCTATTATATTGCCAAGTACATCGCTAAATGTGAACCTAAAGGCTTGAAAGAAGCCTCAGAGACACTATTGATCAAATCAGAAAGGAGGAAAACAATATTTCTCAAAAGTTGTTTAAAATATGAATGGCAATGTTAAATCAATGCCAAGTCTCCATCTGTGAGTGTGCTTTCCTTCTGTGTGGCCTGCCTATGAAAGGGAGCATGAGAAGAGTCATTTATGTTAACAAAAGAAAGCCTGACCTTTGATACAAAGTTGTAAGAGTGCCAACATATAAAATGGTAGACAACCACAGTAATCTAGTTTTGTCCACTTTAGACAATGCAGATCTCCAAATGTTCACAATCACAGTGAAAGATACCTTCAATGAGCAGAAAAGATGAGTGCCTAACCTTTATCAAGCTGTCCCAACAAAGATCAATCAAATGGCAGGCATTTCAAAGACTATTGTAATACATCTGGGTGCAAAAGTTATGCTTTGGTACAATGCTGACCAAGAAAAAGGCTTGGTCGTTGGCAAAATTGGCACCATCACCAATATAATATGATTCTACTTCCACTGCTACAAAATTCACGAAACCGATTTCCCTAAATTTGAAATTGAATTCAAAGGCGATGTTGCAATGCACATCATCGAGCCAATCACATGTCAATTTCAAGTGATTTTTGGATATGGCTTAGTGGAATGGCGAATGCATTCACGCTTATGAAGTCACCATCCACAAACTACGAGGGACCACAGTGGATAGAGCAGTTGTGAACCTTGGCTCTCAGTACTTTGCACCAGCGCAACCATTTGTTGTGCTCAGTTGACTCCTTTCTTTGGAAGGTATAGCTATCGACAAAATTGATCCAAACAAATTCATGGGTGACAATGTTCATCATAAGGACAGCTTAGAAGAATTACAGCATCTTCGAAGCCTTTCTCCTTTTAATCAACAAAACAATTGATCCATCACCTCAATTATTTATCCTTGCCTTAAACACACTGATTGTAATTAAAAATGTAAATACCTAGTGCAAAAAGCATTTTGTAAAACAGTCTAGCTCAAAATACATAAGCATATCAAAATGAACCTAGTTCGAACTAGGGTGGCTAATGTAGTCATTCGAACTTGCAAATGAAGCCTGGGATATTTAAATGACTACATTAGCCACCCTAGTTCAAACTAGGATGGCTAGTGTACCCTTATAGTAGAAACACACTAGATTTAAGATAAAAAAGACAAAAATAAAAAAAATATAAAACAAACTTTTAAAAAATACAGTCTTTCTAAAGGCACACCAAAAGACTAAAAATAATAAAAAAGTGCATCAAAAAGCCAAGAATAATTTCTTAAGCTAGCAGTGTAGGAGGAAGATTGGGTGGATAAGTACGAATCAAGGTATTTGCTAACTGTTAGCCAATCCAATCTTTTGGAAGAGATCATCCAAAAAAACTTCTTGCGCAAGAGAGCATCCACACCACAAAAGCACATCGAAAAATCAGTAAGCAGTGATTGCTATGGACAGCATGGCCACCAGAACACCTGTGCTTTTTCCTCTTCCCTCTTCTTGCGCAACCCCCCCTTCCCTATTCACACACCCCTTTTTGAGCAAGAACTCTTGCTCAAAAAGGCATTCTTCCTTGTAGAAACAGGAATACCAAATGCACAAAAAAACCTCTGTTCTTTCAATTCTCTTGTGCAAAAATGCACTTGAAGTGTGGACATAGCCAGACACACAGAGAGAGAGTGAGAGTAGGAGGATGGTTAAGATGAATAACTCACATTATAAAACCAGAGAGGTACCTTCTTCTGGGAAGGTTTGTATATACTGGTTCAAACTGGGTTTTCCAGAGTGCAAAAAAGGAAGTGATATTGGTATGAAAAGTCTGGATTTACACTGATTCAACTTTCTTTATGATTCAGCAAATGAACAGGACTGAGAGTCTGGGAATGATGCAAGAGTTGGAAAGATATTGCCCTTCTAGTGCCACATAAGACTGACGAGTGGCCTCTTGGAAACTTTGTGTGTATAGCAACTTTTATTCGCCCCCCCCCCCCCGCCCCTTTTAATGTTTTTACTTAAGAATAAATATTCTTGCTTAAAAAGGGTTGTGTGGCAACTTATAATTTCTGGCAATGTACTGTTTGTAGGCCTCAGAAAAAGCAAAACGCCCAGAAAAAATAACAGAAACTTGAGCTGAGAGAACAATTTTGTTCTGTCACAAATTGGTCAGTCATTTGCAGAATCGTGGCAAAACCATTTGAAGAAAGGTGGGGATTTTTTTAACATGTCTAACAAACCAGCAACTATAAGAAGTGGGCAGATTGTTAAACAAGGGGTATTTCTAAACTACAGATTTTTTTGGAAAAACGGACATTTTTCTGAAAAAACTTCAATTACATCCACACTGCAATCACATTATTCTGAAAGAAAATCAAAAGGACAGAGGGGTTTTTCCAACATTGGTAATCCTCATTCTATGAGGAAGAAGCCTTTTTCCGAAAGAGTTTTTTCGGAAAAAGTTATATGGGGATGGAGAAGAGGGAGTTCTTTCAAAAGAAGAGGAAAGAGGAAAAACACAGGCTCCCGGGTAGCCACTCCGTCCATAGAAATCACAGCTGAAATGAAATATAGTGTCCATTCAATGTGGACACTATCTTTTGAAAAAGAAAATTGCTTTTTCGATGCACTTTTGCAATGTGGACACTGTCTTTCAGAAAAAGTTTTTCGGGAAGATCTCTTCTGGAAAAGTGTCTTCCAAAAGAAGTCTGCAGTCTACACATAGCCAAGAAGATGTATGATATTTAATTTGGTTTTGTTTATTGTTGGTAACCGCAGGAAGTTGGGGGCCAGTTTGCCTAATCATTCAAGAATTGTATGTGTATTTCCTAAATAAAGAATGTTAGTACCTAAAGAAGGACATAAAACTTTTGATGAACTAGCAAAATATGTTAAAATAAAACCATTTAAGTCCAATACCTAGTCAAATAGTAGAATTATTTAAGTTTAATTTGAACTGAAGAAAGCATGGGAGGCAACAAGGGAATTTCTGGCAGAATTCAGGAAGCTCTCTCAAAATTGTAATTATGGTATGACCATGACACAAATTCTAGCAGGCAGATTAGTTTGTGGAATTAATGATGGCAAAATGCAAAGAAGATTACTGTCTGTTAGCTCTGAAATTGGCCCAGGCTATGGAATCTGCAAATACAAATGCACATAAGCCACAGAAGCCTGGGGAGATGGAAAGAGCAGAAATGAAACACAAGGTATGGTGCATAAAATCGCAAGAAATCTGGGAAACAGATCCAATCAGCTGGCAGACAGTATAATTATTGTGGAAGCAAGTATACCCTATTGGGCTGCAGATTTAAAACTGCGAAATGTCACATTTTGCAAGTTGGCAGGACACATCTGAAAAGTGTGTTTAATCAAAAGCAGGGAAGAAGGCACACAAAACCATGATTAAAAAGCAAAGTAATAGCAGTGATACTTTTCATGTACTTGAGGGCAAAAGAAATGAAAAAGAACATAATGAAGCAGATTATACTATATGAAGTATAACTGAAACAAATATTCCTAAAAGAGGTCCTATTCCTGTTGGATTATCTGTAAATGAAAAAAAATATTATTTGAACTTTAGCTTGACATTGAAAGTAGTGTGACTATTATGAGTCCAGAAAAGTAGGAGTCTTTGCAGAAAAATATCAAATCACTTCCAATGGGAAAATGTAGGATACTTTTTAAATATGTACACTGGAAAAAACAATAAAAATACTGGAAGTTACCAGTGTGAATGTTTACTACCGGACCCAAGTAAGGCATCTACCACTGATAGTGGCTGCACACCCTGGCCATAATTCACTTAGGGCATGTCCACATAGTAGGGCAAAAGCCAAAATAAGTTACACAACTTGAGCACTCTTTCTCCAACTTTTCTTACTCCTCATATAATGAGGGTTACAGGAGTCAGAGTAAGAAGTCCTCCAGCTCAATATTATTTCAACAGTATGTTGAAATAACTACTTGTAGTATAGACATGGACTATGATATTTTGGAATGACGGTTATTTCAAAATAACACTGCTGTGTAGATGTACCCTTAGTAGTTGGCTGGGGTTTTTCCCCCCACTGGGGGTGCACCTAGACTACCCTAGACTTCCTAAAGAAGATATGTAAATTCGGCGCAAATTTGCATATCTTCCTCCAATCCCTTTTTCTAAGGAGTTTTTGTTGAAAAAAAAAAAAAAAAGTCTAGAGGGGGTTTTTCACCTTCCCCCCCTTTTTCAAAAGAACCCTGTAACCTCGCTTTTGAGGAATAAGGGTTCTTTCAATAAAGGTGGGGTTTGCGCAAAAAAACCCCATCTAGATGCTTTTTTTCCCCAAAAAAAACCTCCTCAGAAAAAGGGATCGGAAGAAAACATGCAAATTCGGCACAAATTTGCATATCTTCTTTTGGAAGCCAAGGGTAGTCTAAACGTGCCCTGGTCTGAAAAGGAAAAGTGCATCCCTTGAAATTGGAAGCAATTTTAAAAGGTACTATTTTAAACCCAAATGTCATAGCTCTTTATTTCAAATCCAGATCTGTACTCTTTGCCAGGAAACAAAAAGTTTAAATAGAGTTTAAAAGAGTGTAGGCAGCTGGTATTTTTAAAATTACATTTTTTTCTGAATGGGCTTCTTCAATATTACCAGTGTTGAAGCCGTCTGGCTACATATGCATATGTGGTAACTATATATTGACTATAAATAGGATTTCTCTATTAGAACAGTTCCTAATACAAAATCTGAAGATCTAAATTTGGAGATTTAGCAACAGGACAATTCTTCACAAAGTTAGATATGAGTCATGTCTACCATTGGATCATTCTAGAAGAAGAATCCAAGCAGTTTGTCACTGTAATTTCTCACAGAGGACTGTTTAAATGTAATTGATTATCCTTTAGGGTGTCCTCAGCCCCTGCTGCTTTCATAGCTACCTCAGAAACCAAATACTTACAAAATTTAGTGGAAGTATTAAGCAGGCTAAAGGAAACAGGTCTTCATCTAAAGTTGGGTAAGTGTTTCTTCATGACACATAAAGTGATATTCAGGTCATATAAAGTGGATGACCAGGGAATACACATAATGAAAGAGAAAGGTGACAATGCAAGTACCAATGCAAGCATATATATGTGTGGCTTAAATAAAGACTGTGAATATCTAAAGAAGCTATCATATATTTAAATTTACAACATGACATGTAATATATATTTAATTAAAATAAATGAAATTCTCAGGCCAAAAAAGAACTTATTTATTTAAAAGTATATTTCCTACAGTAAATAAAAATATTTCTTTAAGAAAAAAAGGAAATTGACAGATTAAACCTTTTAATGCAAAGTAAAGTTTATGACAGTAAAACTTTTTGTGTGTCCATATTTAATACAATTTGATTCCACTTGTTACTTGTCAATAGAATCAACATTTTTATTATATATTAATTTGTCCTGTGAAACAAATCCAGTCAAACAGAATCAATAAATGCAGAATTTTGGGTGGCTTTGATTCACTATTCTATCCTAATTTTCATATATATATTAAGTACAGCAGTGTATAGGTTAATCTCAAAATATCTGAGCTTGATATTTGGTATCCTAGCTCATAAAATGATGATAAAAGATGCATCATTTTGGTACCCAGTCTGTTGATTGAAACTTTTTAAACAGGAGAATAATTAATGAGGCATATAACTCAGTGAACATAAATATTGAGTCATGCAATTCTGGTATGATTTTGTGATGCTTTCACGATCCATGAAATGGAACATTTTAGTACATAAATAAAGAATAATACCCTTTCCAAATAGCACATTTTCCAGCCATTTATTTGTGCCTATATTCACAAACCTTTCTTCTTAGTTATCTAGCACCAGTATATAATTATATATAAGAATACCATAAAATGTATCAGCAATATTTGGAAAAATGTTCTAGTGCTTATAAGAGTGACTGTGTGATGTACTATCTAATGTGTTATTCTTAGAGATATGGATAATGGCCCTTGTGTATATTATAAAGATACCTGTAGTAAAGTAATATAGAGTGCTCTAATTGTTTTGTGGTGTATATGTATAATGCAATCATATATTGAAGCTTTTCACTGCTTTGAACACCTTCCATTACATAAGAGCTTTATAAAACCTCCATCTCAAATTCTGAGGGCTGACAATAATTGATTTTGCTTTAATTTATCTAAATGTATTTCCTATGCACAAATCCAAACTCCAAATTAGATCCATGGGTCTTTGTTAGCTGCTTTGTGCTTTCTTGGGCAGTGCAAAGCATTCATATAGTTGTCCTATTAGACAATAAATAACTCCTTAACTGCTGTTCAACTAGAATAGTGGCCTATATTATCTTCAACAAAGGGGATATATTAGGGAGGACTTGCACTCTGGTGTTTTCTAGCATGTGGAATGCTCCTCTAGACAAACTGGACTGAACTCTTAGGCTACGTCTACACTGGCCCCTTTTTCGGAAGGGGCATGCTAATTTTGAAAGTGGGAATAGGGAAATCCGTGGGAGATTTAAATATCCCCCGTGGATTTAAATAAACATGTCCGCCGCTTTTTTTCCAGCTTGGGGAAAAGCCGGAAAAAAAGCGTCTAGACTGGCCCGATCCTCCGGAATAAAGCCCTTTTCCGGAGGATCTCTTAATCATACTTTGAAGTAGGGCAGGGAACTGAAGTGCAAGGATTTGACCCAGGGTAGGAGGGTAATGTGATTTGGGGCAGGAGATTGGGGTGCCAGATCTGGAAGAGGGTATGGATGTAAAAGGGGGACAGAGGGTTTGGGTTTTTGGGGGGGGGGGCAGAGAGTTGGGGCAGGAAAGGGCTGCAGTGCCAGCTGCCAAACTACCCTGCCTGCGTGCAGAGCTTAAAATGTTTCCCAGCCTGCCTGCCTAGCCACGTGCTTCATGAATATCTGAGCCCAGGAGAGGGGGTGTGATTCTTTTTTACTACCTGTTATTCTAACAAGCAGCTCCCATTGGCCGGTTTCTGCCAGAAACTGGCCAATGGGAATGTTCTGGGCGCAGAGTGGCTCCTAAAGCTCCCCGCCCCCTCAAGTTTCTGCCTGGTGTGTGGTGTTGTGGGGGAACCTGTCTGGGGCTCCCCGCTGCCTCTGCAGATTTTTCTAATAAGCCATATATGCAGTGTCTCTCTTCATCCAATGCTTTGTATTGTCTTGCAAGGTTATGACTTCATAATACTTTTAACCTGTGACTGTTGTCCCACACTCCCACAGCCAATTGGTAGCAGGATGATGAGGCAGTCATTTCCAGCAGAACTGTGTGAATGAGCATGAATGCTAAAATTCACACAATCAAATATCTTCTCTGACTATTCATGGAATCCAAATCCACTGGCTTAAATATTAATGGAAAACAAACTAAAAGACACATGAACATGGCACAATCAAAACAGGAGCAGGAATTGACAAAAATTGTGGAATTTTTCATGTGGTCACCTACCACTAACTATAACTTAGGGTATGTCTACACTACAAAGTTAATTCAAATTAACAGCTGTGAGTTCGAATTAACTTTCATAGGCGCTACACATACAAACCGCTAGTTCGAACTTAATTCGAACTAGCGGAGCGCTTAATTCGAACTAGGTAAACCTCATTCTTTGAGGACTAACGCCTAGTTCAAATTCAGTAGTTCGAATTAAAGGCTGTGTAGCCACTTAATTCAAACTAGTTGGAGGCGAGCCCTTCCCAGCTTGCCCTGGTGGCCACTCTGGGCCAAGCCAGGGAAACTCTTCTGCCCCCTCCCGGCCCCAGAGCCCTTAAAGGGCCACGGTCTGGCTACGGTGCCCATTCCAGGTGCAAGCCTGCCAGCACCCAACCAGCAGACCCTGCACCTGGCACGGCATGAGCCAGCCACCCGCTGCCACCCAGCCCTCTGCCTCTTCCCAGGACCAAGCTGGCGGCTCCCAGGAGCCTGCCCAGGGCCACAAGAGGCGGGCACCCGCATGGCCTAGTGCGGAGATCGTGGACCACATCAAGGTATGGGGGGAGGCCTCCAACGTCCATGACCTCCTCACTAGGCACAGGAAAGTGGCCGTCTAGGGCAGGATAGCTGCCAACCTGGACACCAAAGGCCACATGCGAACCCAGGAGCAGGTTTGCATAAAAATCAAGTTGGTCCAGTGAGACCTCCGACCCTGAGCTTAGAACATAAGAACATAAGAACGGCCGTACTGGATCAGACCAAAGGTCCATCTAGCCCAGTAGCCTGTCTGCTGACAGTGGCTAACACCAGCTACCCCAGAGGGGATTGACTGAAGACAATAACCAAGCCGTTTGTCTTGTGCCATCCATCTCCAGCCTTCCACAAAGGCCAGGGACACCGTTCCTACCCCCTGGCTAATAGCACTCCATGGACCCAACCTCCATGACTTTATCTAACTTCTCTTTAAACTCTGTTATAGTTCTAGCCTTCACAGCCTCCTGTGGCAAGGAGTTCCACAGGTTGACTATTTGCTTTGTGAAGAAGAACTTTCTTTTATTAGTTTGAATCCTGCTACCCATTCATTTCATTTGGTGTCCTCTAGTCCTTATAGTATGGGAACTAATGAAGAACTTTTCTTTATGCACCATCTCCACACCACTCATGATTTTCCTAAAATCATAGAATACTAGGACTGGAAGGGACCTTGAGAGGTCATCGAGTTGAGTCCCCTGCCCTCATGGTAGGACCCAGTACTGTCTAGACCATCCCTGATAAACATTTATCTAACCTACTCTTAAATATCTCCAGAGATGGGGATTCCAACACCTCCCTGGGCAATTTATTCCAGTGTTTGACAACCCTGACTGTTAGGAACTTTTTCCTAATGTCCAACCTAAGCCTCCCTTGCTGCAGTTTAAGCCCATTGCTTCTTGTTCTATCCTCAGAGGCCAAGATGAACAAGTTTTCTCCCTCCTCCTTATGACACCCTTTTAGATATCTGAAAACTGCTATCATGTTCTCCCTCAATCTTCTCTTTTCTAAACTAAACAAACCCAATTCCTTCAGCCTTCCCTCATAGGTCATGTTCTCTAGACCTTTAATCATTCTCGTTGCTCTTCTCTGGACCCTCTCCAATTTTTCCACATCTTTCTTGAAATGCGGTGCTGAGAACTGGACACAATACTCTAATTGAGGCCTAACCAGCGCAGAGTAGAGCAGAAGAATGACTTTGTGTGTCTTGCTCACAATACACTTGTACATCCCAGAATCATGTTTGCTTTCTTTGTAACAGCATCACACTGCTGACTCATATTTAACTTGTGGTCCACTATAACCCCTAGATCCCTTTTTGCCGTACTCCTTCCCAGACCTTCGCTTCCCATTCTTTATGTGAGAAACTGATTGTTCCTTCCTAAGTGGAGCACTTTGCATTTGTCTTTATTAAACTTCATCCTATTGTAGCCAGGCAGGAACCCTCCCTGTAACATCCATTTTTGTTTGACTGGATATGGCAGGCTGCTGTGACCATGAATGGCTGTAAACAGAGATACGCCAATTGCTGACCAAAAGGCTGCAGAGGTGTGCCTTTGACTAAAACCCATATTGATACGAACAGACAGCTGTCCGGGGGAGGGGGGGGGAATCTCTCACCCAGCAAAAAAATGTCTAGTAATCACAATTTAGTTATCTCTCTTGCAAGTGTAAATTATTTGAAACTTGCTTGTAAGAACTGGCACCACAAAATGGACCAGTACAATTTGGCATCTTAAGATAAGAAAGAGGATACAGGCCCCTAGGGGTATAAAGATGGGTCCAGCAGCACATTTACTCTGAGTGTCAATCTATCATCTATCTGCTGGTCGGGTTAGGTGTTTGACCTCCCGAGGTTCCACGGGGACACCCACCTCGTATTCGTCTTTCCTAGGAATTGAGGGACCGGCCCTGGCTTGACCCCCTGGAGTCGAGAGGCACAGAAGGGCATAAAAATTGTAGCTGGATGTGGTCCTTTGTCTTAAGTGTACACATAGACTTTAAAGAGCTCTAAGATTAAGCTGTCACTTGGTACCATTATTTCTATTTTCTATCTTTATTTTCTTTGGAACCATTTTTAAGATCTATATTTGCTAGCAGTTAAGAAAGAGAGCAATAGCCATTGTAACCATAAGATCTGTATTTGCTAGCAGTTAAGAAAGAGAGCAATAGCCATTGTAACCATAAGCTTTTATAAGTCTTTTTAATAAATCTGTAAGGGTATGTCTATACTACCACCCTATTTCCAACTAGGGTGGTAATGTAGGCAACCAGAGTTGCAAATGAAGCCCTGGATTTGAATTTCTCGGGCTTCATTTGCATAAAGCCGGGCGCCACCATTTTTAAATGTCCGCTAGTGCGGACTCCGTGTGGACTCACAAGGAGCAACAGTAGTTCGGTCTAGGAAGCCTAGTCCAAACTACCTAGTCCATGCCACGTGTAGCCGCACGGCACGGAGTCCGCACTAGCGGACATTTAAAAATGGCGGCATCCGGCTTTATGCAAATGAAGCCCGGGAAATTCAAATCCTGGGCTTCATTTGCAACTACCCTAGTTCGAACTAGGGTGGTAGTGTAGACAAACCCTCACTGTTTACGTTTTAACCTGACTCCTTCAGTTGCTGTAACAGAACCAAGCACAATTTAAAAGAACTTTAGCTGGTCATAAGGGACAGGTATAGGAGTAGCTTGGGCGTTTGGATCATGCCACTCCCAGGTGACAGATCCATTGGGGCATCTCTCAGTCTTCCCTAGACTGCCCGCTGCGAAGGGATCCTGTATCCTAGCAGCTAAAATCTGAGATGTAATAAGCTCTTCCTATAAACTCTAGGGAGTCTGTCAGCGTGTTGGCTGCTCTTTGCGACGGGACCCTGGTCCTAGCGGTAAAGACACGGACGTTAAACTTTTCTCAGTAACATACACACACACACTGCCCTGACCATTTATCTCAGACCATTTCTCCAATTTGTCCAGGTCATTTTGAATTATGACCCTATCCTCCAGATTAGTCGCTATACCTCCCAGCTTGGTATCATCTGCAAACTTAATAAGCATACTTTCTATACCAATATCTTTTTAGATCATTCAAGATCTCGTGGTTAAGCCAAGGTGGTCTTTTGCCATATTTTCTATCTTTCCGACACATGGGAATAGCTTGTTTTTGGGTCCTTAACAATGTCCCTTTGAAAAACTGCCAACTCTCCTCAGTTGTTTTTCCTCTCAGTCTCGATTTCCATGGGACCTTACCTATCAGCTCTCTGAGCTCACCAAAATCCGCCTTCCCAAAATCCATTGTCTCTATTTTGCTGTTCTCCCTTCTACCCTTCCTTAGAATTGTGAACTCTGTGATTTCATGATCACTTTCACCCAACCTGCCTTCCACTTTCAAATTCTCAACCAGTTCCTCCCTATTTGTTAGGATCAAATCTAGAACAGCTTTCTCCCTGGTAGCTTTTTCATCCTTCTGAAATAAAAAGTTGTCTCCAATGCAGTCCAAGAACTTATTGGATAGTCTGTGCACCGCAATGTTATTTTCCCAACATATATCTGGATAGTTGAAATCCCCCATCACCACCAAATCTTGGGCTTTGGATGATTTTGTTAGTTGTTTTAAAAAAGCCTCATCCACTTCTTCCACCTGGATAGGTGGCCTGTAGTAGACTCCTATCATGACATCACCTTTGTTTTTAATCCCTTTTAGCCTAACCTAGAGACTCTCAACATTTCCGTCTCCTATGTCCACCTCCACCTCACTCCAAGTGTGTTCATTTTTAATGTATAAGGCAACACATCCTCCCTTTTTTCCCTGTCTATCCTTCCTGAGCAAGCTGTACCCTTCTATACAAGCATTCCAATCATGTGTATTATCCCACCAAGTTTCTGTGATGCCAACAATGTCATAATTGTAGTTTTTATTAGCACTTCCAGTTCTACCTGTTTATTTCCCATACTTCTCACATTTGTATATAGGCATCTAAGATCCTGATTTGACCTTGCCTCCCAGTTTTGCCCTGACCCTCCTTTCTCTCTGCCATTTTATATACCTCTATCATATCCCCTCTCAGTCTCCTCTTTTCTAAGCTGAAAAGTCCCAGTCTCTTTAGCCTCTCTTCATATGGGACTTGTTCCAAACCCTTAATAATTTTAGCTGCCCTTTTCTGAACTCTTCCCAAGGCCAAAACATCTTTTTTGAAGTGAGGTTCCTCATTCCAGCTTCCTCCTCCCAGATTTCCTCCTCCCCTCTCCCACCCTCTCTCTTCCCCTCTCCCACCTCCTTTTCCCAGTCTCCCCAGAGGTTAATTCCCCCCCCCCCCCGTTTTGTTAAATAAAGAGAGTTTCTATTTTTGAACAGACATGTCCCTTATTTTTTACATCAGGAAGGGGGGTTAAGGAGGGGTCAGTGGAAGGAGGTGAGGGAGGAATGGGGCACGAGCCCCCGATGGGGAGGACTGGGGTGGCTCTGTGGGCTCCTCGGGATGGAAGCTCCCCTGCAGGGCCTCCTGGATCCTGACAGCTCCTCGATTGACCCCCCCCGGATGGCAAGTGCAGCCGAACTGATGGCTGAGTGCTGTGATGTACCGTGAGGGCACTCAGGGCACTCCAAGACAGGACTGCTTTGCTGTCCCTCATCGAGTTAGACAAGCAAGCAGGGAACCCTGAGAACTGTCTGTCTGAGGTGGGGGTCGGGTCCCTTTAAGTACAGCCCTCGGCTAGCCTGAGGCAGCAGCTTCACACTCTAAGTCCTAACCTGATGGCCTGCCGGCACTGGTTCCAGCCAGCCTTAAATTCGGTTCAGGGTCCACTCAATATGGACATGCTAGTTTGAATTAGCAAAACACTAATTCGAATGAGTTTTTAGGTCTAGATGCACTAGTTCGAATTCAAATTAACTAATTCGAATTAAGTTAGTTCAAATTAGTGCTGTAGTGTAAACATACCCTAAGTTAGTTCCTGCACATTTCTTTTGAGAGTTGAGTTTTTTTGGGCATTCCAGGAAATTTCTAACTCCTGTTGGAAAGGAAGCTTCTGAACTGCCATGAAAATTTATTGCTGGCATGAAAAATGTGAAGTCAAGTAGAATATCACACAGCCACAACACACAGAAATAACCTAGGTCCAACTGTTTCAATGTCTTTGAATGTTAAAAGGACATCCAGATGCATATGTTGTTATAATGAGAGGAGTAGTACACTAATAAGATTTGTGTTTCCCTATAGACAGTGTTAGAAAGGACACCAACTGTGTCATTCAATAAATATGTAAAAGACAGTTTTCATGCAAGACTATGGGTCTTGTGATGTTATTTTCGAAGCGTTAGATCCAATTTATGGGGAAACGACACAAGGTACACAGATGTCTAAAAGACATCTCTCTCAATAAGTGTTTTTTAATCTTTATCTCATTTTTAAAAAATTAACAGGATTGCTAGGAAAATATGCGTTCTATTCCCTTTGTTGTCTTGCAGCAATAGCACCACCTGCATGTTTATATCAAAATAAGGTATTCAGAAAAATTAGTATTTTATTATACCTTTCTTTCCCTATATCTTAAATGATTTAGAAACATGTATGTTCCCTTCATTCAACTCAAGACTGTCAGTGGTAACTGCTCTTGCACTGGAAGCTGTGATTCTAAGCAATTGTTTCTTTGCTTATGGGCAGTCACAGGCTGCTGAAATTGATGAGCGTGTTCCTTGCCTTCCTCTGAGGCCAAATGAAGAAACACTTTAATGCCCCTTTTTTTAGTGATAGCTGTCACAATGGAAGCCAGCACCAACAGAAAGCAAACATAGGTACTGAGGACTAGAAGAGGCTGTGTTTATCTGTTTGTCAGAAGCAGCCAGGAAGAAAGCAAAAAAGCAGTATACACCAAAAACATGTTAGTAGCATGACGCTATGAGGGTGTGTCTAGACTACAGGGTTTTTTCGAAAAAAGTGGCCTTTTTTTGAAAAAAACTGTACCTGTGTCTAGACTACTGCTGCATTCTGTTAACAGTAAATCAAACGAATGTGGCGGTTTTGTCGACCGCGGTAAACGTTCTACGAGGAATAACGCCTTTTTTCGGAAGTCATCTAGTCTCCCTTTCAAAAAAGCGAGCTGCTTTTTCAAAAAATCTTCTTGTTGTCTAGACTCTCTTTTTCGAAAGAGTCTTGTAGCCAAGATGTACCCTGAGAGAGGCAAGAAAAGGGGCTTTCGGGACAGAGTACTGGATGGAAAGGCAGGCTTAAAACTGTGAGTAAGAGAAGTGTTTTCAGCCATTTGATCCTACTGTGAAGAGAGAAACAGGACTTTCTATACATCCATTGCAAATAAACAGAAATGAATCAAAGAAACACCCAATCGTGTCATCAATTTCTTCTCATAATGGAAATAAGGTGCAGTGACCTAAGTAATCACTAATCACCTAAGTCAAAAGGAGTAACCATTAACTTTATACCTGCTTCACTGTCACTAACTTCCTTTTTTTCAGTTCTTAATTTAAAATTAATTTGAATACACCTTCATAAAAGTTTTAACTTAAATGTGGTATCACTGATACATTATATAATTTACAGACTTCCTCCAATAATAAAGTATGTGCAGGTGAACCTCTGTAACTCCATGGTTCATTGTAACAACAGGGCCTGAATGTGCTGCTTTTCTTGGTGTGCTTTACATTTACTATGTTGATTGTATTAAAGCCTAATTCAAACTAGCTACTCTGTGCCGCGCGGCACAGGGTTCGAACTAGCCGGGATTTAAAAATGGCGGCACCCAGCTTATGCAAATGAAGCCCGGGAAATTCAAATCCCGGGCTTCATTTGCAAGTGCAGTATGCCTATATTACCCCGCTAGTTCGAATTAGCGGGGTAGTATAGACATACCCAGTCAGATTACTCACACAAGCTAAATTTTGCATTTTCTTTTAAGAGCCACATAGTATCAGGATATAAATTGCAAACTTATCTGCATGATACAGATCTGCATGTGGGTTTTGTTTTATTATCTAAGAAAAATAAAATATTTTTTCTCAACTTGCCCCTGCTTTAGTGTATTTAGAGTGGGCTAACATATTATTTACACATACTGTCACATAGGCAACTGAGGATGTAAATGGCTTCAGACATCACGCAGCAAAACTGAAGATACATCCTTCAAGTCAAAAAGGGCCTACTGTATATCTCAAATATCATTATTCTGGAACATTGGAAAGACCTAAGCTGCTGTGTCCAATTGTTATCCTCTTGATGGGATAAATACCCTACACTGGCAGTGATAGGTTAATGGGAACTGGAGAACCCACTTACCTCATTCTGTGAAATGTGTATGGGAAATAGGTATTTAAGGATTAGACCCAGCTGAAAGTATCAGACTGCATACTTCTTAAAAAGAACTGCAGGACAAGAGGGAGAGGAGGCCAAGGAGAGAGAGAGTTAAGTTTCTCTCTCTGGAAAAGGCAACATAGGGAGGTATGAAGGAAGGATATTCTACTGTGAGACTGTCCTTGAAAGGATAGACCTGCTTTAGGGAGAAGAAGAGCCCTACAGATATCCTGTGGTAACAGAATATCCAGGGAAGAAACCTTGAGGGTCAGTATCTTGGGAGGAGTGGACATCCAGTGTGTGTCTAGTCTACAGGGTTTTGTCGACAAAAGTGAACTTCTGTGGATGACAGTAAACCTCATTCTATGAGGAATAAGGCCTTTGTCGACAGAGTTCTGTTGACAAAAGGTAAGTGTGAACACGGGGAAGAATTTATGTCAACAATGAAGACCTCCAGGAAGAAGTCCTGGTGGACACTCCTGCCACAGCTTTCAACTCTATTGTTCCTGCCTGCAGCCATCTTTACCATTCTGGCAGCAACCCAGCTCCAGCCAGGACCCTGAGACTGTGCGGCTCTTTCCGGTCAGGCAACTCAGAGCCATGTCCCAGGGACAAGCTCCCCAAACCCCCCCTGGCCCTTCCATTGACACATCCCCACAGGAAGCCAGGGGCACCAAATACCAGGCACCCTCCTGGTCTGGGCCCAAAGTAAAAGCCCTCTTGGAGCTCTGGTCTGAGGAGGAGGCTCTTCAGGCCCCATAGTCCAAGCAGAGGAATACTGACTTTTACACCAGAATGGCTGATGGCCTGGCAAGGAAAGGCCACCACCCCCGCACCTTAGCCCAGGTCAGAGCCACGGTCAAGGAGTTGCAGCAGGGGTACGTCAGGGCTGGACCAGCTGACCAGGAGGGGGGTGCCACACCTGCCCCACCACCCAGATGGCTGCAGGGAACCCATCAGCACTGGCACACGTATTTGGACCTGGTGCACCAGCACATCTCGGTACTGCAAGGGATGCAGGACAAAATGAACCGGAGGATGAAGGCAGAGGCGAAGTGGCGCAGGCGCTTGCTGGTCGAGTTTGTCCAGCAGCACATTGAGATTTGCGCTGCTATCTGGGAGGCCATGGCCTTCCCCAGTCCTGTGCCTGGTCCTGGTCCTGCTCCTCCTGCTCAGCCTGCTCCCCTCTCAGTCCCTGCTCCCCCCATAGCCCCTGCCATCCCAGACCAACACACAGCCCCACCTTCTGCCAGGCCATCTACTGCCCTAGCCTGCATGTGTGACCCAGTGCGAGAAGGCCTCTGCAGCCAATGTGCCAAGGACTCTTCATCAAAGCCGCACCCTCAGCCCTGAGCCTCCCTCCCCCCTTGCAGGTTGACATTCCCCCTTCCCACCTGTGAGAGTCACTGAGGGAAGCACTTTACTTTGTTTTTTACGATTTGTTTTTCTGAACAAAAGATCATTTTAGTTTTTTAAAAAAACAACAGTGAAATAAACTGTAAACATTTTTTCACCAACACCTGTCTCTGCTCTCAGGGTACGTCTACACTATCCTCCTTGTTCAAACTAGGGAGGCTAATGAGGGCAACCAAAATTTCAAATGAAGCGCGGGATATTTAAATCCTTAGCATGTTCCCAGGCGGTCGCCATTTTGGAAACTGACTAGCCCGAAGTAACTGCCCACGTCTGCACGCAGCAGAGAAGCATGATTCCTAGATAAACCCCGAGAGAATCACGCTTCTCTGCCACGTGCCAAAATGGCGACTGCCCGGGAACATGCTAATGAAGTGTGGGATATTTAAATCCCGCGCTTCATTTGCAATTTTGGTTGCCCTCGTTAGCTTCCCTAGTTCGAACCAGGGGGCTAGTGTAGACATACTCTCAGTGTGTGATGAATGAGAACAATGTGTGAATGTGGGGCTGGGACAGGTTTTGGGGAGGAAGGCACCAGGGGCATGGGGTAATCCCACATTTGGAAGGCCCTGGGGAAAATCATTAGCCTCCTTGGGAGAATTGCTCCCTCAGGGCTTCTTGAATGTGTGAGCCCAGCTGGTGGGCTTGCCGGATGGCAGCTGTCTAGGGCTGCTCATAGTGCCTCCCCTCCACATCAGCCCATGTCCCCACGCAGGGAGGATGGCCTTTCCTTTCTTCTCCAATAGGTTGTGCAGCACACAGCATGCTGTAACCACAACGGGGATGTTGTGTTCCCCCATGTCTAGCCGAGTGAGCAGGCATCTAAATCTGCCCTTCAGACGGCCAAAGGTGCACTCCACCTGGAAGCGAGCCTGATTCAGGTGGAAGTTAAACAGTTCCCTGCTCGCATCCAGGTGGCCGGTGTAGGGCTTCATGATCCAGGGCATAAGGGGGTATGCCGCGTTGGTCAGGATGCACGTAGGCATCTGAACATCCCCGACTGCATAGTTCCTCTCCAGAAAGAATGCCCAACTTTAATCAAAACTGAAGATTTCCAGCAAAACAAATTCCATTTCAAAGAATCAGCATTTTTTGACAAGCTGTTTCATCACATTTTCAAATAGTTCTAACTATGACAAAGACCAGTGAAATTGAGCATCTGGCCTTAGTGAGCAGTGTGTAGGAACCTGCCTGAGGGTTCCACTGGGTTGCGGTGTGCCAGACCGAAATCTTTAGCATGGAAGAACTAGCGCATGGACTGTATTTTGCTCACCCCTGTGTTAGACCTAACACTATATTTTTCTCACCCCCGTGTTAGTCTAATAATCCTGAACATCTCTATGTCCACAGAACTCTGCACAGTCTGGGAAACCATTCCCTTCATACATATAATGATTACATAAGCACATGTAAATCTGAGAAATGAATAAGAAATTATTGTTGTTGCAGATGCTTTTGCCGGGGATTGAACAGGAAGGAATAATTATGGGAGAAGGACATACTGAAATATATTATATTGAAAAATTACTCAACCTCTCAGCTGTAAATGATCATGCCTTCACACATAAATCAGGTAAGCTGATAATGTATAGAAACAACATCAAACATATTTTGGCAAAAGAGGTTTTATTTGTTGAAAACCCTGTATACTGACACTAGTATGGGAACTTACTTGAGGAATGAATCTGCCATGTCCTTCCAGATACTGTGAAGGAGAGATACAAAACCAGCTCTTTATCATATCACATCGCATGTATCTATTCTTTCTGTATTTTGTATAACAATGTACTAATCTCTGATTGATAATATTTGATTAAATAATTCCAATTGAGCCTGTTATTTAGCAATCTTATGTCATCATTAACTTAGTGATATAACAGTGCCCAGGGAAGATGACAGCCTTCATGGGCCCCTGGGCAAGCTATGGGGAACACTGGCTTTGCACTTCTAGAAGGGGCCTCACGCCCCTTTGAATTGCTGGCCCCTGGGGCAATTGTTCCCTTTGCCATCCCATTGGTAGGCCTGACAGCACATGCAATTTATCATTATAACAGTTATAACAGAGAAATATTTGTATTTGACATCTTTCACATGGCCTGTGTATAGAAAATGAAATACTGCATTATCAGAGCAACATACTATACGGTATATTTCTACTTGGTCAAGCAATTAACAGCTTTCAAGAAAACTTCTGAAAATCAAGCACTGGAATGAATGGTTCCTTCAAGGAAGCTGTAAATTATTCATTAAATTCATATAATGGCACTATATTTCTAGAACCATATCTCTGTAAAAGTCAAGATTGCTGAATCAGAAGTACTTTGTTATTATTTTAAAGGATGCTGCTACAATAGCACAGTTACTTCAGTGGGATTACTGCTATAACACTTGAATAATTACCTCCAGCTTTATTGATGCTAACTCTGAAGTTTAGGATGATTTGTCCTTCTGTGAAGCACAGCTGTCAATATTTCCTGATGTTCACTTTGGCTGATCTTTTAAACCTTAAGCATAATTACTTCAAATGCAATGCCTTCTTGCCAAGTACAACAATTCTACTCACAGAAGAACAATCTAAATGACATTTGCAAAATTTTGCTCTTTCAAAACTCAAATTATGTTTGTTACAAAGATAATGTTTGCAAGGGAAAGAAAGATAAATGAATGTAGCTCCCTCCTTTTTATGACTGACCTCTACATTTTTGCATATCCAGAACACTCTCCCATCTCTGTTTATGACTTAACTGCCAGAGAGTGCTTCCTCAGGCTCTGTCAAAATTTTCCCTTTACTGTCAGTTTGTCAAGTTCTGTAGCCTATGCTAATCCAGCTTTTGCCACCTCAATGTTCACTCTCCAATACAGTAATCAGAGGTTCAGAAAATGCAACTGCACACAATTTTGCAAGATGAAAGGGCTGTAAACAATGGCTTTTGGGTGGGGGTGAGGGTAGAATTAAACTATAATAAAGAGTAGTTGTCGAATGTTAATTTAATGAGTAGTTTTATACCATGACTAAATTTGTCCACGTTTAATAAAGTGGACAAACTTTTTAATGCAAGACATATCTTGGGAGCCCCTCCTCCAAGCCTTGAGGTGTTTACCCCCATAAGGTTCAGGAGATAATTTGGACATTCCAAATCTTACTTTCTTCTCATGTACACTAATAGAAATCAAAAGTAATTCCACTGAAGACAGCTGAGTTACACCAGTGCAAAATCAAAGTGAGAAGAAAACAGGCTGTCAGTCTCTCCCATAACACTGTTAGAAACAGCTGGGACTTTGAGTGGTGGGTAATGTGTATGAATATTGTATATCATATGACCTCTCGGAGAGAAGGTCCTATGTGTTCTCATAGATCTCATATCTCCACTGTTCAGGGAATAAATAGTGCTGTAAAGCCATGGAATCCAACACTCTAGCCACAACCTACATGTGGCTATTTGGCCAGTTGAGGGTGGATAGTTCACTATAGAAGTAGCCACTATAGTGTCTACTGCTTCAGAACTGGTTGAACACCATGGATCTAGGAATCCAGGACTATAATAATGATGGTGTTTTGAATGAAAGTGGAAAATCTTTGGCTCTGAGAGATAACCATTTTATACTTGACTCAGAGACGTGATGAGGTATTTCTAAATAACAAATATATATATATATATAAACTAATATTCAAGTTCTTTGTTTATTGTAAATATAGTTTAAATATTTAAAGAGTATAGTTACTTTTTTTGCCTTTCTCTCGCAACTTAACTAATTATAGATGTATTGTAGTGGACAACAGTATATTGAACATTTTCACAAACAATGGTATATTTAATCTGCTTATATTTCATACATTTAAAATTAAAATTTATGGTCAACTTATATCATATGCTCCTTCTAATTCTGTTTACAATGCTAGCTTTGCACTTTTAGGAAAGAAGTAATGAAACAACAGCTGAACTGTTATTTTTTTGAGTACAAATAATTGTTTACATGATAAAGTGCTTTAGCTAAAGCTATGTGTGTTCAGAGTTACAAATGCAAAAACACAGTTTGAAAGACTGAAATAGTTGCCCTGATTTAGAACAATCCCTCTCAACTCCACTCTGCAAACAACGCAGAGATTGATTGTCTGGTTAGCTAGGACCATGAATGTTTGTTTGGTTTTCCTCTCCGCCCCCATCCAATTTATCTAGAGCCAATTGGCAATTGAAAAGTATGCTTCAGGATTGTTCTGGTCTAAATTTCATTGTGATGGAAATTGAAAACTCATGGTTGCTTAACCAGCTGTGTCTGAACATCAGAAAATGGTATATGTATGTAATATGTCTATTCCCAGCAGGGTCTTTTTTCCTCCTGTTGTGTACTTTATTCATATTATACCTTGTGTCTGCAAGATACAATGTGTGCCACTTACTTCCTTGGTGCTTCCTCCTGTGAACGGCTAACAGATATTTCAGCACCATGCACTTTCATATAACATAGAATCATAAGGTTAGAAGGGACCTCAATGGTCATCTAACCTAATCCCCTGAAAAGGTCCATGATATGTTGTGGGTAAACCAACTAAGACAGAGGTCTACTCTGCCTCCTTTTGAAAAGTCCTCGAAAGAAGCTTCTACACAAGGGTAGGGAACCTATGCCCTCCTCAGCCTGCAGGGCTCAGGTCTTGTTTCCCTCCCTTACCTTCCCTGCAGAAAGCACCCTCTGTTGCTCCCATTGGCTAATGGGAGCTACGGAGGGTGCTTCCTGCAGGGAACTGCACCAGGTAGGTGCCCTTATCGTCTTCCCCCCTCTTGCCCAGACACCCAACCTGCTTCTATACCCTACTTCTGACTCGGGCTCCACACCCTCACTCCCAACTGATTCTGCATCCTACCTCTTGCTCAGACCTTGCACCCTCAGCCTGCTCCCTCGCACACTGAACCCCTCATTTTTGCTCCACTCCCGACCTTAAGGTGGGCACAAAATCCACTAGACCTGTACTTCTCAGAAGAGTTAATCCACTCATAGAGCTTGAGCTTGAGGGGGTTCTCATTGTGGATTATACTTTTGGGGGGGTTGTTTTGTTTTGGTTGGTTTTTTTTTTGTTGTTTTTTTTTCTTTTCACTTGTGTGGCTCCTGAATTATTTTTCTGTGCATCAGTGACCCCCACACATAAAAGGTTCCCATCCCTTGTTCTGTTTCATTGTTCTACTGTTCTTACAGTTAGAAAGTTTTCCCCTAACATTTAATCTAAATCTATACTGCAGTTTGAACCCAGTGGCACTTGTCCTGCCCTATGTGGCAAAAGAATAATTTTGCTTCATCTTTTTATGGCAGCCTTTAAAGTCTCTGAAGACTGTTATCAACTGACACTTTAATCTCCTCTTTTCCAAACTCAACATGCCTTTTCCTTCAGCCTTTACTCATATGTCATACAATCCATCTTCTTGATAATTTTCGTTGCTCACCTCTGAGTCCTTTCCAGTTTGTCCTCTGCCTTTCTATACATTGGTGACCAAAATTAGATGCTGTACTCCACCTGGGGCCTGAGCAGTGCTGAGTAGAGCAATGCTATTACTTTTTATAACTTTCAGGCTATTACTCTCTTAATGAAATCTAAAATTGAATTAACTTTTTTTGCAACTGCATCACATTGATATTGTGATTATCCACAGTTCTCAGATCCTTCTCAGCAGTGCTTTTGCTAATCCAGTTGTCCCCATTCTGTATTTGTGCATTCATTTTTCCTCCCTAAATTTAGCACCTTATATTTGTCTGCTGAATTTAATTTTGTTTTCAATAACCAAGCTCTCCAATTTAACAATGGTCCTTCTGAATTCTAGTATAAATCTTTCATAAAGTATTGGCATCCCCCTTGGTTTGTCATTTGTGAACTTGATCACTGTGCTCTCTATACTTATATCCATGTCATTAATAAAGATGTTAAACAACACCAGACCCAGAACAAAATGCCATCTGACACCTTTCTCCAGACTGACATTAATAGTTACTCTTTCTTGCTGGTTGTTTAATGAATTATGTAGCCACTTCATGGTAGTTCCATGAGCCTGCATTTCTGCAGCTTACTGTGTCAAAAGCCTTGCTGAAGTCCAGGTGTATAATATCCACCACATTTCCCTATCCACCCCATCAAAGAATAACCACTCTATCAGGGGTGGCCAACCTATTTAACAAAGAGAGCCAAACCCGTGGCAGAAAAAATGTGAAGAGCCACACCAGAATTGTCGAGCCAAAAAAATAAAATAAAATAAGGAAAGCCCCACCCCAGAAAAAAAAGGGAGGCTGCCCCTTTAAGAGACAAGCTTAGGCTTTTTGGCCATATCAGGCTCCCACCAATGGCACCATTTTGAATTGCCGCCCAGGTGAGCACAGGAGAACCGGGGGCGGGAGGTGTGGGGACCATTGGGGGGGGCGCAGGAGCAGCTTCACGAGCCGCACTTTTGGGGGAGAGGAGCCGCATGTGGCTCGCAAGCAGGGGCTTGGCCACCCCTACACTATATTCTTCTATCCACCAAACCAGTTACCCTGTCAAAGAAGAAAATCAAGCTAATTTAAAACAATTTGTTCTTGGTAAATCCATGCTTGCTGCTAATGATTACCCCTTAATTCCCAGGTATTCACAAACTGAATATTTTATACATTGCAGTAATAGCTTCTCGGATATTGAAGTAAAGCTGACTGGTCTATATTTCCACAACTACCCCTTTTCTGCATTTTAAAAAATGCGTACAATGTTAGTCCTTCGCGATCTTCCAGGACCATTCTCATCATCCAAGAGTTTTTAGCTATTATTGCTAGTGACTCTAACATTTCTTTAGCTAATTTCTTTATTACTATTAGGCAAATAGAATCAGGCCCTATTGACCTGAATTCACTGACACTGGTCAAAAGATTCTGTGCATTTTTTATTTATCCTGTTTTACATCCTTCCCCCTTTATAGTGTATGGCAATATCACTAATTGCCTGGTCACATATTTTTTGTGAGGAAAAACTGAAGCAAATTAGAGATTTATCAGCTCTGTCTTCTTAACAATTGCCATTAGCAGGTCACATTCTCAAGATTTGTCTGACATATTTGAAGAACCCTTTTTTATTGTCTCGGACATTTCTTGCCAACTATAGCTGATTCTTTGTCTTTGCTTTCCTGATTTTGTCCCTGCACACTCATACTATTCCATGCCTTCTTCTGTTTCCTATCTTTGATTCTTTTGGTTTTTAGATGGCTAATAGTTCTATCTGCAACCAAACCTATATTTCAGATAATTCAGCAGTCTCAAATACAAAATATTGAACACGTGTTGCCTCCATACAGTTTTGAAACACTCTGGAGTGCATATCTTTTAGAAAAAAAAACCATGTAGTGCGGAGGAGAACGGCATAAGAAACCAAGTAGGAACTAATTATAATTTAATATTAAATATCAATTATTACATTATTTTTATGGAGAATGTATGTATTTTCTGACATATATAATATTTATATCTTCTTTTTAATAATTAATCCACAGAGAATGTAATGCAATTTGCTAATGTACAAATTGTCTTCACTTTTCTTGCTTCAGAATACCTTGTATACCTTGTATACCTTGTATACATAAAATAAAAGGATGGAAATGGCTTATACAAAAGATGGAACAAAAATTAGCACTGAAGGTTGTTTGCTAGATTCCATCTATTTTATGACATTATTCTAGCAGATTAAGTTTATTTCCTCCATTTATCATCATCTATTCAATAAACATTTTGGACTCTGTGAATTCAGAGGAATTTATATAGTTCCTGTATAACACTCACTGCTATTACTTGTGATTTTCTATCCTACTTGCCATACACAATGTGAATAGAATTACATAGCTTAAGTGAGACATGGTAGATAACAATTTTTAACCAGAAATTAATATATTGATATAATATTTGGCAAAAATAAAAATCTGGAAAATGTGTGCATAGTCATAAGCTCAAACATAAATTTTCCATTTCACAGTTATCCAATGGCAGAATCTCAAATTCTGCATTGGTTGTAACAAAAGATTAATAACATTTAGTGAAAGTTGTACTATTTTATCTTCAAAGGGACATAATTTAGACCTAACAATATAAAATCTCTACAGATTTTAACTAGAACCTTTTGACACAAATACTGCAAGTGGTTTTACTGATCTCCTAACTCCAGAGTTGTTTAACTCAACAATTTTCTGTCCAGCAAATAATCAGTTAAGTAAAGAATAAATGTCTTCCTCAGATATGGAATTTAGAATATTAAACTTAATCTCTAGCATATAATTAACAAATTTTAATGAAAGACCTTTACGGTTAAGGTGTATACATTCTAAATTGTGTATAAGACTAAGAGAATTCCAGTCCCTGACTTAGATTAAACAAAGCAATGGAAAACTAAACCACTGTTTTTGAGTTTGCAGTTCACAAAGAATATCAAAGAATCTACTGTTATATTGGTAAAGAACAGAATAGTATGCTATTTGACATAAAGCCATTCTACTAGCACAATGCAAGTTACACAAGTGTAATGAATGTTCCAGAAATATAAAAGACCAAGATGGGGAAAAAATTGCTACTACTCAAGCTCCACCATTGTTTTAAAAATAACCAAGATTTGTGGAATCAGAACAAGAAGTTTCCACTCTTTTTACAAATAATTTTAGAGAATGTGACCACAAGGTCATGATGTTGAATGATCCCATAAAATATTTAAAATTAATTTCATTTGTCAGCTTCCTTTCTCATTAATTATTAACCAGGAATCATTTCCTTGAATTCATCAGGTCCCTCTTGTCTTAGAAAGGCTTTTCTGCTGGAACTACAGTACCTATTTTACATGCTCCACAAGACTAATGATACTTCAGACTATTCCATATAGCTATCTTCCAAGCAACATTTGGAGTAAGCAATATGATTTTTTTACAAAGCACTTCAACAGGTTTTTTTAATGCAGTGAAACAAAATATTATCTTAAAACACTGTATTACAAAATAAATGTTTAACAACTAAAAAGAAACCTAGTTTAGCCTTTTGTTTACTGAAATACTTCTCTGTTAACTAATTTGAACCTTAATTTTTTTTTTCATATATAAAGGACATTGCTTGTGTAACCACCACTGAGCACATTTTGAACTTGGGACTTCTGGAACTTAATGTAAACCTCTGAAGCTAACTTCGGATCTCTGGAGCTTAGTGTAGGAGCCTCTACTGCTTGAGCTAAAAGCCAGCTGCCTTTCAGCTTAGGCTGTAGAGCTCCCTCATTTTTAATTCTCATTGTAAGTGGTCTAAGTGCCACTATATGGGACAGTGAATCACACTGGGGCTATGTCTACACAGCTTCCCTCTTCCACAAAATCCTATGCAAATGAAGCATGGATTAGCATATTACCGCACTTCATTTGCATAAGTAATTAGGAGCCGTTTTTGTGCAAGAGGTTTTTGCACAAAAGGTGTCATCTACAAAGTACCTTTTTGTACAAAACCCCCCTCTTGTACAAGAGCCATTCTTCCTCATTTTTTCAGGAAGAACGGCTCTTGCGCAAGAAGGGTTTTTTTGCACAAAAAGGCGCTTTGCAGACTGCGCCTTTTTGTGCAAAAACCTCTTGTGCAAAATCGGCTTCTAATTACTTATGCAAATGAAATGTGGCAATATGCTAATCTGTGCTTCATTTGCATAGGCTTTTGCAGAAGAGGGAAGCTGTGTAGATGTAGCCCATGTGTGGGTTACATGTGCACTTGAAAAGTCTAAATTTTTGCTACCTTGTAGCAGGGATAGATGACATGGATTGATACTTTGAGTACTATAATGCTGTCTATTTCAACTAACATTTCTCAGTACAGAAAAAAATAAGATATACAGTAGTGAAACAGCAATTCATAGCATGGTGGTATTATATTTTGTTTCTGATATTTAAATCAGATATAAGAATGTAGTAAGGTTTTTTTAGATGAAATTGTTGTTTTCTTACATTTTTAATCATTCTACCATTGGAAGTTAGATATATCTGAGCAGCCACTGTTGCAAATCTTGACCATTGTATTTAGTACATTTTAGGAATATATGAAAGTAAATAATGGGGCCTTCAAAAAGTTTATGCTTCTTATCTTGGATGAAAACCAGATAATTGCATTAAGAAAGAAAAGGGAAATGTTGTGTTTTTACAAATAGGAAATTAAAATCATTGTTCAATAAAGGGTGAAAAATGAAACCTTCTAAAAAAAGACAAAAATGGTTCATGCTGAAATATCTGAAGCCAAACCATTTCATCATTCTTGTATCTGAAAATGCATAATAGTCTTCTGTACAAAAGATGAAAAATAGGAAGAACAGTTACCCTTGCCATGCTGCTTTGAAAAAGAACTGCTAGAAATGTTCTTAATCTACAGTGTCAAGGATATATTGTGTTCTATTATAGAAGGCTTTACAGTTTAAGACACTCTGAATATTAATTGATATTTGGACATAAGTTTGCAAATGTAGAAAATGAGCATATTATGTTTAGTTGAAATAGACACATACACATGTATAAAGGCAATAGGATAAGGCCTCTCTTTGATACATATGAACAGACCTATACATGATGTAGAAGTATCAATTTTAGCCCCTGTTCTCACCATTATATACTCTCTGAAAACATACAAGGCTGCAGAAGATACATAAGGGGCTGGGGAAAACTTGGCTGGCATAAACATGAATAAGACCAGTAATGAGTGACAGGGCTGAAAGGAACCACGTTAAGAGGAGAATTAGCTGTAGTGATTGGGACTACAGAGATTTTTGAGCTGAAGCACAACAGACAAGCAGCCTGCAACAAGATTATATAAGATAGATGCCATTTTACTCTATACAGTTGCCCAGAATCTGGGGCTACATCTAGACTACGGGGAAACACGTCTGCTCTTCCACTTTTTTTTGCAGAAGAGCAGACGCACCCTTTCGGAAGCCCTGTCTTCTTCGTGCCATGAGAAAGAAGGGCTCTTCCAAAAGAAGAGGGGTTTCCAAAATTTGGCCCTGTGTAGACGGGCCAAATTTCAGAAAAGCCTCTTCTAACAAAACTATCAGAAAAAGATACGCAAAATGCAGTTCCCAAATCGTGTATCTTTTTCCGATAAAACATTGTAATCTAGATGTAGCCTTGCTGTGAAGCATAAATGGCAGGTGAAGACCAAACTGGGAAAAGCAAGCCAAATCCCCGCCCCTTTCCCCCAGAGCCACACCCCTTTCCCAGAGACTATGTTCCTTCAACAACTCCACCCCGCACTGCAGCCAAGCCCCACACAACCTCAGCTGAGGGCCAGGGCTGCCATGCAGCGTAGCTCCAGCCTTCCGCAGCTGCTGGGGAGCCACTGTAAAACTGTGTGCAATGGACTCAGCACTTTCTGGCTGCTGGGAAGCTAGTCTTCTGCACAACATGGCCCAACCTTCCTGAGCTGCCAGGGAGCCAGGCTGCCACACACTGTGACCCCAGCCCTCCCCAACTGCCTACATTACCTGCCACCCCTGGTGTAAAGCCATATTTTTTCCTTTCCTCTAAGCTGTGCCTTCTGTGCTGCATCTCCAGAGAGATTAGCTATTGGTTCTCTGGCCTTCTGGTATGCCTGCCTCAGTTCTCTTGCTTTCATCTGGCACCGCTGCTGATCCTTGTCCTAACTGCATCCCCTTCACCTGCATCTCCTGTGATCTGCGTGTAGTACTTGTCATTTCTTAGAACAACTCCATAAGGGTGTGTCTAGACTACATGCCTCTGTCGTCAGAGGCATGTAGATTAGACACATAGGCAAAGGCAAATGAAGCCGCGATTTAAATGATCGCGGCTTCATTTACATTTACATGGCTGCCGCGCTGAGCCGACAAACAGCTGATCAGCTGTTTGTCCGCTCAGCGCGCTAGTCTGGACGCTCCCCTGCTGGATGCTGGACGCTAGTCTGGACGCAGCCCTTTGTTGGCAGCCCCGGTAAACCTCATCCCACAGGCATGACGACAGAGGCATGTAGTCTAGACACAGCCTAACTGTGCCTGCACAGCCTCTTCTCTCAGAGACCCAGGAGATCCAATATCTCCCATGTATTCTAGGAAGGAGTATTTCTGGAACTTGTAACTGGCATGGTTAGTTTGGTATTTGCACATAACATGGGCAGTTGCATTCAACACCAGCGGTAGAATTTACAATTGTTAGAAGAGTAGTTTAGTGTTGGGGATTATGGAACAGCTGCTGGAAGACTGTTAGGGATGATATAGAACACAGATTGACTACACTGACCTCACATCAACTTTGTTATACTTCCTTAGACCTGCTGAGGAACAAATCCGGACAGAGAGTGGTCTGAAGCACTATGCTTTTGGGGTTGTTTATTGGTACAGATTCTTAAGGGTAAGGTGATAATCACACACATACATCACGTTCATGCTGGCACTTTGGAGGCAAGTTGCAAGTGTGGTGTAGATTACTTTAGATTCCTCAGGTGGCTGGAGAGCTGCTGTCCAGGCATCTGTTTCCTGGAGACTTGGCCATGAGGTTCTTTGTGAGATTCCTTCGGCTCTATGGGAGGTTTCACTTTCTCTGGGTCGGTCCCAGGTTTCTGCTGTGTTGTTACATCTTCTCTGAGAAAGAGACTTCTACTTGGCCGCTTGTCACATTAATTTTTATACTTGCAGGCTCCTTCCTTGCTTTACAAGGTCACGAAAAGGTGTACTGTCTTATCATTGAGTATTCTCATTCACACTTCCACACTCTTTAGTAGATTACATCCATATTCGTAGGAATTCTATTTTCAAAATATAGCTCCCAAGCAAGCACCTGTTCTTACTGATTTTGAAGTAAGAGAAAGCTTCTTAAACTGCATTTGAAATGGTCTAAACTGTGCAAGCAAACATCTGTCTGAGAGATCAAAGAGAGATAAAATACAAGAGAAAGGGGAGGAACAGGTGTTTGTGTACAGCCAGACACACCCCAATATGGGGAATGGGGGATGTGTCCAGGTGGCTACAAACATCAGTATATCAATCATGGCTCAATAACATAGATGGGGAACACCATATGGAACTGTGTTGCCATAAAGTGGTGTTTACATCAGCAGGAAAAAAATATGAGTGTAGACACATGTACAACTATGTTGATGCAAAGTGATTCATGCCAACAAGGCCTTGGATCTGCCCCAAACCAAGGAAGACACAGTGTGTAACTATTAAATTGAACAACAAATTTTCGAAATGTCTAAAAGTTGTGGTTCTGCGGAGATGCTTACCGAAGAAGAGCTCTTGAAACAATTTGTTTACATCTATTGCTGTACAATGAGGTATTTTAAACCTCTTTCTCCTCACAGCAAATCAATTTCTTTTAGAGGGGTCATTTTTGGCAGCCATGTAATGTATAAACAGGTTTTATTTTTCCATTATGGTGTGGCAATTGCTAGGGCAATGGTAAGTCAGGTATACTCAGAGTGCGGTGAAGGGTTGGCTTTTTATCTTTTTTTTTTTCTTTTCTGCCTTAATGGATTGCACAAATGTAACTGTAGTCATGCAAACCAATGGTGTAGTCATTCCGTGGTAGCATAATAAGAGACTTGCACTGATACAGCTTACCTGGTTCCACATTTAAAGTTAAGGTGGATCTTCACAATTATTCAGAGAACTGTCAACTAAAGCGCTCCCTTTTCTGGATTTTCATAAAGACCAGAAGTTGATCTGTTTCCCCCCATCTAGCATGTATGTTCAGGAGCTTATCAGGCCTCAAAATAAGGTGACAAGTAAAGTTATGTGATTTGTTTGACAAAATACCATTTTGGTCAACAGAAATCTATTAGAGGGGGTCTACACTGCACTGTTATTTTGAGATAGCTAGTATTATTTCAAAAGAATGATGCGAGCGCCTACACAACCATTATGTTATTTCAAAATTATTTTGAAATAATGGATGGCTTACTCCAAAATCTGTTAACTTTATTCTATGATGAATGATGCCTATTCCAAAATAGCTATTTCAAAATAAAGCGTGTGTAGATGCTCCACTTCTGCTATTTCAAAATAGCCCCTCACCAGGCCATTCTAAGTTATTTCTCCTCAATGCCTCCTAGGGCTCTAAATCAAGAGAGCACGTCTACATTAGGGGAGCCTGCCTCAGACTAACTTTGATGCTTCCCTGCAGTACAGACAAGCTATTTTGAAATAAGCTATTTTGGAATAACTATTCCAGAATAGCTTATTTTGAAATAATAGTGCACTGTAGAGGTATCTTTAGTGAGTTAGAAATAAGTCTTTTTTCCATTCACACAATAGCTGGAGAAGGAAGTAATAATGCCGTCACCTTTCCATTTTCTCTCTTGCTCCATAACTTGTAGGTTAGTGGTTATGATATTCCCTTGAGATGTTGCAGACCCAGGTGTTAATATCATTCTGGAATGGGACTCAAATTAACCTTTGTGATACATCAAAACAATTTTAGAAATCTCCCAAAACAAAAACAGATTTTTGGAACTGCCACCAAACCAAAAAATGTATCACTTTCCCAGATCTATGAAAGAAACTTCAAAATGGAAGAAGTAGGTCTGGAACAGCATTTCCTTTTCTCCGAGCTGAGGAATGAAAAGCATTCAGGATGTGCCCTCCTCTGAAAACATCAGCTGTGGTCTCAGATGGAAGTTCCAGGGTTTTTGAGAGAATGAGAGTGAGGGGTTCACTTCAGAAAAAAAAATATGAAAAGAAGGAGTCATGAAACTTGTTCCTTTTATCATGAAACTCATGGATTTCACTACTGTGCACCCAATTCCTTTAGAGGTTTTTTTGGTCTTATTTTTGTTTTTTTAATGTTTTCAAAACTGCAAACAAAACTCAAGGAGAGAAGATCAAGCTCAGGGCTGCATTGACTAACACTCAACCCTGAATTGGGTTTTCTGTAGGCTTATGAAATCCTGGTGTTTGATAGAGCTTTGCGGAGTGGGGGGAGGGAGAATGCCTATAAAGACACTGGTCTATACTGACTAAAGTCCATAATGAATTGAGTATTGCAAGTATCTTTCTTCTCTAATTTTACATAAATTCTGCTTCAAAGGCCAAAATATCATTTTCCAATCTTAATATTTAAATAAGTTATGTCTTTGAGATTTTGTGTAGTAATTTGAAGTGTTAGGGTATTGAATATCATTTATCATTCCAATGCTTCTAATCACAGGAGATTTGGTTATGAGACGGACCTGCCAGCAGGCTGCTGACATTATTTAGCTTTCTTTCCAGAAGATAGACCAAATGTAACAATCAGGATGAAATCTTTATGACCTGAAATTAAAGATCATTCTGTAAACTTAAAGTGACCTTTCTTCCAGGAATCCATTAGTCTTAAATTTGTAAAATGTTACTAATAAAAAAGAGACTTTTCACTAATAGACAAGTAAACAGAAATAACTGTACTCATGTACAAGATAATGTTAAAAGCCAAAAGGCTGAAATAGGAAGGAAAGAAACTTCATAAATTGACGATTAGTGCTAATAATTAGATATATGCCTGTGAGTTTTAAAACTATAAATGAAATGGCTACTTTTTGCAAAGTTTCTGGTTCTAAAAGTAGATCCGTTTATTTTAATTCACATTTGAAACAAAATTGTTTTATGTATTATATTTATTTTAGCAGTTATTAAAATCCAGATCTGAGAGTACTAGAGATTTAAGTTCTCTGTTTATTCATAGTAACTAACAACAGTATAGTTTTTCCACCCCACTTTACTTGAGTGGTGGCCTGGAAGGATCAGCTCTCAGGAATAGGTGACTTTTCAGTTTTCATCATTACATATGTAACCTTACTGATGAAACTGCCACAAGAGTGCTAACAAACTGATATTGAGTTTTGTGATGCCTGCTAGGAAATGAAATGAGGCCACAACCTTTTACACAGACCATCACAGATCCATCAGCTGTTACAAGGCTTTGGTTTCTAGTACTAAATCTGGTATGCATAAAAAAGATAAGCATCCAAACTCCTTAAAACATCCAATCCAAAACTAACCATGATACGTGATAAGGTGGGATTTTATGGCTCTTGGCTGAATATATAACATACAATAATTTGTACAACATTAAGCACACTAATAGTCCCTTTGATTTGGGACTATCTACATTGTTACAGTTGAACATCCTGATTAGTGCTTTGTTGGACTGGATCTTCACTTCTCAGAATAGTTTTGTTGCCTCACCAGACGGTAGTCACAGTGAGCAGCTCTCCCAGCATACCATTGGGAACTGCAGCTGTGACATTCTCTTTTTTTCTTAAGTAAACACCTAGGCTGAGATTTTCAAAGCTGCCGTAGGGATTTCAATGTAAGAGGTGGTCACATTATTTTGTAATTGAGATAACTGTGGTTTTTTCAGCAAAACATATTTTTCTTGCAATTTTGTAGGAATAGGTTGAATCATAAAATATCTGAATAATGTTGGAGTTGTAGCTACCAAAAACTGACCATTGAAAATGTTTAATTTGTTAAATTTTTGATAAAAACTAGAAAGTTTTGGAAGAAAATGTTTACAATTTTTAATAGTTTGTATCAGTTTTTAAAGGAAGCTAACAACACATCTTGACCTGCTTTATTAACATCCAATTTCTATTTAATTTCATGCCACTGAAATTGAATGAAACCATCAACATTTACATGGACCATTAGATAGCCAGTACATGTTACATGATTTTGGTTGCTACTGAAAATGTCTAGAAATAACAGTTCCACATTCCACTTCTAGTCTCATATGCTTAATGGGCATTGTGTGTCCAACTCCTTTCCTGATTTTGAAAATTTCAGACTCAGTTTATTATTAATTAAATATATTTCTAAGATCTTACTGTTATTCTCCTCTCCCCTCTTTCTTCCATGGCCTTACACAGGCTACCTACAGAGGGGAGGATAAGGGAAAACTTGGGTACTTTGGCACTTTCTAGTGGCTTCTAAATTACTAGGCTTGGTTACTAACTCTTAAATTATGACATCTTCCCCTTAGAAACAGCTTCTGATTTGCTATTTCTAAGCTTTGGATGCTTCATTCTACTTCACTATCCAAGTCCGTGTTGGTACACTTTGTATAGTGTTTATTTAATTTGAAGTCAAATAAAAAGAAAATTAAATACCGCAAAATTTTAAGTAGCCAACTTCCTTTGTTTATAACCCTCTCCCAGACCCTCCCACAGGTGGACTAGACGATCTCTTGGTCTCCCTTCCAGCCCTATGATTACTGTCGGAATTCAAAACACCAAAAGGATGTTGGAGGGGTTGCAAGCAATATCAAGAGTATGAATTCCAGCAGAACAGTTTGAACTACAGCATCTCAGCTTTTATTAGGATACCCAACCATGACTACAGTGCATCAGTGCAGGAATGCTGAAAGAGTGAAAGATGTAACTAAGACCCCTTTGAGCCTTCTGTACTTTCCATCTTGCCAGAAGCAAGTCCAGTTGCTGTTGCATGTTAGATTAGCCTCAAGGCTGGTCAAAGTCTGCTCTGCCCACAGTTCAGTCCAAGTCATAGGAGGCCAAAAACGAGCACAGGGCAGCACTGATCTAGTTTTTCTCCAGAATACCCCTATGCCATGAACTTTGAAGGGGAGGGGCACCTCAGAGTCATTTCATTGGCTCTAAACAAGCTAGAGAGTTCCCTATCTACACTGGGATAAGACTCAGATAGGGAAATGAGATCATTGCCATTTAGGGTACCTTTGTGCCACTGGAGTATAAAATGGTTCTAAGGTGTCCAATTGTGTGATGTGTGACTTCTGGCTAGCAGGTGAGAGGATGCCCTGTGTCTCCTGGGCCACTTCCATGTCATTGTATCTGGAACTACTCAAATGGTTTGGTGGATATTACTTGTTAGTACCTGTCCCGAGTTGCCCCTTTGGACCACCCCACTTTATGCCAGGGTGCCTTATTTCTGGGGTAATCCCCGGATTCCTCTGGTTCCATCATGGATCCCACTTCAGGCCGCCCTTTGGGGACCTCCCGTTATCACTTTCTAATTACATAAAAACATAAGAATGACCATACTGAGTCAGACCAAAGGTCCATCTAGCCCAGTATCCTGTCTGCCGACAGTGGCCAGCACCAAGTGCCCCAGAGGGGGTGAACCAAAGATAATGATCAAGCGATTTGTCTCATGCCATCCTTCTCCAGCCTCTGACAAACAGAGGCCAGGGACACCATTCCTACCCCCTGGCTAATAGCCTTTTATGGACCTAACCTCCATGAATTTATCTAGCTTCTCTTTAAACTCTGTAGTAGTCCTAGCCTTCACAGCCTCCTGTGGCAAGGAGTTCCACAGGTTGACTATGCACTGTGTGAAGAAGAACTTTTGCTTAATACTTTTAAACCTGCTACCCATTAATTTCATTTGGCGTCCTCTAATCCTTATAGTATGGGAACTAAAGAATAGCTTTTCTTTATTCACCATCTCCACACCACTCATGATTTTATATACCTCTATCATATCCCCCCTCAGTCTCCTCTTTTCCAAACTGAAAAATTCTGGCCTACTCCTCAGTTTTAGTAATCACCCCGGGGTGGGGGAAAAGAGGACCCAGGCTCACCCACTCTCCGAGCCCCAGCCCAGGGCCCTAAGACAAAGGATCCACTTGTCCCTGTCTAGTCTGGGGGGCCATTGCCTGTAACTCGCCAGTCCTTGGGTTCCTATACCCACCCTGTGCCCTTTCCTTCCCCCATTCCCTTAATCACCCTGTTCCCAGGTCCTGGTGTTCTCTGGGTATCCCTGATGTGTTACTCACGCCCATGGGGTCTCTCAGCATCCTCCTGCCAACCTCCCTTCCGGAGGGGCCCTCCCTCTTTTATACCTGCTGCCACCATGTCTCCCCTCCCCTTGGGGTGACGTAGGGGTATGTCACTTCCCATAGGCCCACCTCCCTGTGGTCCTCTTTGGGCCACCGCTGATCAGACGCTCTATGCAGCGTCAGCTGTAGATCAAAAGTGCCATCCGGCACCGGCCACCAATCAGCTCATTGGGACCATGGTGCCGGCTCTTTGCTGATCGCCGTGAGAGTGCGGGGCTGTGCTGCCCCATCACACACCCCACCCATCGGTTCCATACTTGGGGTTTCATCTTTCTGCCTTTATTCCTCCTCAATCTTTGAAAGAAAGTCTGTATTTTGATGCTTTTTCCCCGGCCGATAGATTACCTCAAACTTGTATGGTTGTAGAGTCAAGTACAGTCTGAGGATTCTCTGGTTAGTGTCCTTCATTGTCTGAAGCCAGCGGAGCAGGGCATGGTCCATCATCAATATGAACATATTTCCTAAAAGATAATAACGTATGAGGTCGACAGCCTACTTTATTGCCAGGGCCTCTTTCTCAATTGTTGAGTAATTCTGTTCATGCGGAAGCAATTTATGGCTCGTGTACAAAATTGGGTGTTCTCCTTCCTTCCCTTTTTGGGCTAATACTGCCCCTAGACCTACTTCTGATGTGTCCATTTGAAGTATAAAAGTTCTCGAAAAATCCGGCTGGGCCAAGACAGGGGATTGGGTTAGTCAGTCCTCTAGGCTCTGAAATGCTTGTGTACTTTGGTCTGACCAGTTCACCCTTTTGGGTTGTGCATTTTTTGTCAAGTTTGTTAGGGGAGTGGCTATCGTAGCAAAATTTGGCATAAACTAGCTATGCCCAAGAATTGGCGTACTTGTTATTTAGCTGACGGTACGGAGTAGTCTCTTATTCTTATTTTATCTAACAGGGGTTTTAATTCTCCCCATCCCACTGTATACCATAAATAGGACACTTCCTTCTGCCCCACCTTACATTTACCAGGATTGGCTGTCAACCCTGCCCTCTCTACTTCAGTCAGCACTAAGTGTTGTAGGTGTTCTTCCCAGGTAGTGCTAAAGACAATGATGTTGTCAATATAGGTGGCAGCATATTGATGATGTTTGTGTAAAATCTTATCCACTAATCATTGGAATGTCGCTGTCATCCCGTGCAAGCCAAAAGGCATTGTTATGAACTGATACAACCCCCAAGGGATTGAGAAGGCGGTCTTTTCTCAGGCCTCTGGGGACAAGGGGACCTGCCAATACCCCTTGGTGAAATCTAAGGTGGACAGGTATCGAGCATTCCCTAAGTAATCTAACAATTTGTCCATCCTCAGCATAGGGTAGGCGTCAAAACAAGATGCCGCGTTAATTTTTCTAAAATTGATACAAAATTGCATGGATCCATCAGGTTTAGGGACCAAAACAATGGGGCTTTGCCATTCACTAGTCAAGTTCTCAACAACCCCCCACTCCAATATAGTGTGTTCCACATCTTCCTGGGAAGGGGTCACACACCTGCTTACCGGCTTCAGTGGATATCTCACACTGAACTAAGTTTGTGCATCCTGGATGGGTAGTCAGCACCTTTTCAAAGTTCCGAAGCACTTGCTGAACTTTTTCCTTTTGTCCGATGTCAGCTCCTCTCCTACCTGTACTGGGGTTCCCTCTCCGCTAGCTCCTCCCCATGGCCCTAATTCAAGGGGGAGAGGCCAAGGATCGATCAGTAACCCCTCCCGTGGATTCAAGTTTTTTAACAAATTTACATGATAAATTTGGGTACCCTGTCGATCCGCTGCTAGCTGTATCTCGTAGTCGACTGCCCCTACCCTCCTACGGACGTCAAACGGGCCCTGCCACTTTGCCAGGAGTTTGGAGTCCCATGAAGGCAACATTAATAATACCCGATTGCCCCATCATATTACCCTTTTCATGCTTTGTTCTCTGCTACTATGATAACTGAATTAAAAATTATCCTAAAGTTCAAAACCTGGAAAATGTAAACTAATTGATTAACAAAAAAAATTTACTCGGAGAAAACTGGTGGAGTAGTGATGCTGGAAAGAGACTTAGAAGTGATAGCAGAATTTAAATTTGACAATTCAAACAAAATAAATGCTGATAAATTTTGGGCTGCAGGTGAAAAGGCATCAAATTCTGTGGCAGTCAGTTCACAGTTCATCTCTGAATGCCTCTCGGCTACCCCTTTGAAGCTATTAAAACAACACTTGTTTTTCAGACTTCAGAAAGTAGGAACTACTTGGTAATGTTCAATCTTCCATAGCTTTTGAATAACTTCTTTTAGATTCACTGAGAAAGCTGAATAATACAATTTAGAAAGTTACGAGTGGATCACTTGCAAGGGAAGAGAATTAGTTCTTAACACTTCAGTTAAATAAGTTTGCTCTAAATAATTATTTATGTGTGCTGCTAAATGTTTGCAGCAATCCAGAATTCATCAGATGATAAATATAAACATGTGTTGTCCAACTTCCTCCCATTTGACAAAGAAGTACTATTTTAAATTATTTTAGCCTAGAAACAAACTCTCTAGCATTAAACTAAAAATAACATTTCTGAAATTTTTATTTTTCCTCTTTTTACAGCTAAAAATGGTGCAGCCTTCTACATATAAGAAAATATAGGCTAAGCTAATAGATTAATATCCATAATGTCTGTTGCCTAGAGCAATGGTTTCCAACCTTCGGGCTATGCTGAGCCTAATAAATTCTTTCTTGGGCTTGGAAGAGCCTGGTAGCAATTATTGGAGTCTCCTGTGAATACTAATACTCACATTGCAATGAAACTTTTATACACAATCCAATTTGAAATCTATTCTAAAATTTCTGAGTTGAAGCCAACTATTTTAGGTATAAAGGCTCTAAAGGTTTACAGCAACCGTTTTAAGGGCACCTGACATCATTTTCATTCATGAATACAGATACATAAATTACATAAAAGACATTTCACATCCTGGTTTTGTTTTTGTAATTTTTCACAAATGAATGTACTCAGCTCATTATCTCCCTCTTCTTTTTTGTTTTCAAAGATGTTTTTTATTGTCACTGCTCAGAGTAGCACAAGTTGTAGGTGCTTAATACCTCACTCCCTAAGCTCAGTGGTCCCATGCAGCATGACTTGACAGCACCAGGAAGAGGCTACACTGGCTTACTATTTGTAGGATCTCACAACTCTGCATTTCATATTCATTTTCCCTCCCCTTTCCTTCCATTCCATTGTTCTCACCTTTCTAAGCCCCTTTATTTCGAATGCCCTTTAGAGATAGCTGTTGATGCATTCCCAAGCCTTTTGAGCGGTCGAGAGGAGCTTGAGGAGACATATAAACAGGCAATCAGCTCCTTCCAACAGAAGTTCAAAGGGCCAACATGGTAGGAAGCAGTGGCAGGTGACAAGATTACTGGGCTGACACACAAGTGGCTCTACAAGAGAGCTGGCAGAAACACTGAGTTCACAGTTAACACATTGCCCCTCCTCCCCCCCTTCTTGAAAAGCCATAGCAACAACTTGCTATTGCCTCCCTCTGGGTGTGTCTAGACTACATGCCTCCTTCGACGGAGGCATGTAGATTAGCCAGATCGGAAGAGGGAAATGAAGCCGCGATTAAAATAATCGCGGCTTCATTTAAATTTAAATGGCTGCCCCGATCTGCCGATCAGCTGTTTGTCGGCATATCGGGGCAGTCTGGACGCGATGCGCCGACAAAGAAGCCTTTCTTCATCGGCACAGGTAAGCCTCGTGAAACCAGGTTTACCTGTGCCGATGAAGAAAGGCTTCTTTGTCGGCGCATCGCGTCCAGACTGCCCCGATCTGCCGACAAACAGCTGATCGGCAGATCGGGGCAGCCATTTAAATTTAAATGAAGCCGCGATTATTTTAATCGCGGCTTCATTTCCCTCTTCCGATCTGGCTAATCTACATGCCTCCGTCGAAGGAGGCATGTAGTCTAGACACACCCTCTGTCAGGTATGATAGGTCTTAAAGCCTCATTTACAGGGCCCTTTAGACATTGCCACCTACTAACTTGTGTTAATATAGAATCTAAATTCTGACAGGACTCAAGTTCTTTGATTAGATTCATGGAACACTGGGTCCTTATTGGTACCTAGCTCTTATTTAAACCAAGCACAGGAACTGGAAGTTGTTCATGCAACTGGGCTATTTTGGCTTTAAGACTGCTTCTCTTCCCTAAGTGTGCCTACTGTCTACCTTCTAACATAAGCCTTCTGGTTTGCTCTCTGCCTGGCTCAGATTCTGAACTCTTAGTATCTGATCCAGCCTGGCTTTGGGCTCCTAGTCTGATGACTAGATTAGTCTGCCCACAACCTGGTGCTGACCCCTCCTACTTATGATATAAAGGCCAATGTTTCTTCCATTGATGTTAATAACAAATCTCTCCAAGTGCAAAAGGAGCATGTTTAGCAACTAGCTGGATGACTGATTTCTAACGTAATTTACAGTGAAGACCTGTGACCCAGGTCTACACGAGGGAGTTATTTTGAAATAATCCCCCTTATTTCAAAATAAGCAGAGTGTCCACACTACCAAGACTGTTATTTTGAAATAATGAGCTAATTATTTCAAAATCTCTACTCCTGCTTTCCTAGGGAAATAAGCTTATTGCAAAATAGCTATTTTGGGAGTTATTTAAAATTTAGTTATTTCAAAATAATTTTCTAGTGTGGATATGCCCGTGGTGTCCAACTAATTCTGAAGCAGTAGCTATTATGGGCATGTCTACACTAGGAAATTATTTCAAATTAAGTTATTTAGAAATAATAATTCCCAAAATAACTATTTTGAAATAGCATGGCCATACTTTAGAGAAGCTTCAAAATTAGTCCAAAGCATGGTCCCTTAATGTGGATGTGCTACCTTGACTTAGAGCTCCAGGAAACACAGAGGAGTAATTTTTCTGAATGACTCTGGAAAGTAGTTATTTCAAAATAGCAGTAGTGGAGAATCCACACTACTGCTATTTCGAAATAATGATTTCAAAATTATTATTTCGAAATAACCAGCCCCTAGTTTTAAAATAATGGGCTTGGTAGTGTGGACACTCCAATAAGGGGAGTTATTTCAAAATACAGTAATTCCTAGTGTAGACCAGGGCTATAGTGGCAACTGCTATAGTGAATTAGCCACATTATTCTGAAAATGTAAATAATTTTGTGAGACTCTCTGAACATACAAATTCTTGTCTTTTAATGTCAGCAGAATGCTTCAGCATTGGTTTTAATCAACAGAAATCATCCCATTTAGCAGAAATTCAATCAGTGGGACGCCTGAATGCAACAATTTTTGAGTTTTTATTGTTCAAGGCAACTAGCCACAATCAACCGGCCAAATAGCTACATGTGGCTAGAGGCAGGCATGTTGGACACCATGGTAGACCTTTTTTTGTTCTCTGCAAGCAGGTGATTTATATGAATTATTGTGAAATAATTATTTGAAATTGTTTGAAAACTTTGTGGTTATATTTCACTCTTTGAGGTGCTTGCAAACTGTTTTCTCTGTCTTCCTCTTTTCACAATTTGTTGTTTATACTTGGCCATCAAGGCCATATAGATGTTTTAGATTGTCTATACACAAGTGAAATAACTTTCAAAAAAGAATGTGTTTGGTTGCTGAGCAGTGCTCTTTCAATTGTTCTTTCTTAGTTTGGTTCCCTGTTGAACCTCAAATTACAAAGATAATGCTTTCAAGTTCAGTTATATTTCTTTCTGTTATGGTTAAATTAAAATTATGCAAATACTAAAAAGAGAAAATTAAAGATAGTTTATGTTAATACATAAAAACATAAAACTATTATTCTACATGGCTACGTCTACACTGGCCCCTCTTCCGGAAGGGGCATGTAAATTTCACGAGTCGTCGTAGGGAAATCCGCGGGGGATTTAAATATCCCCCGCGGCATTTAAATAAAAATGTCTGCCGCTTTTTTCCGGCTTTTAAAAAAGCCGGAAAAGAGCGTCTAGACTGGCCCCGATCCTCCGGAAAAAGTGCCCTTTTCCGGAGGCTCTTATTCTTACTTCAAAGTGCCCTTTTCCGGAGGCTCTTATTCTTACTTCAAGTAAGGGCACTTTTTCCGGAGGATCGGGGCCAGTCTAGACGCTCTTTTCCGGCTTTTTTAAAAGCCGGAAAAAAGCGGCGGACATTTTTATTTAAATGCCGCGGGGGATTTCCCTACGACGACTCGTGAAATTTACATGCCCCTTCCGGAAAAGGGGCCAGTGTAGATGTAGTCCATATGTAACAGCTAACTGTGTAAGTCTAAGATTGCATAGATGTATTATATATTGTGACCACTGGATCTGGGTAAAATTTTTCATTCAAAATTTTTGGGTGACAAATGCAGATTTGGCTCTTTGGCTGATGATTTTTATGTTGGGGAAAAAATTGGAAACAATCCATATGTCTTATTTTCTCTCTCCATATATAAAAGGTTTTTCCTGCCATGCAACAGAATGTCATCAGCCTACTTGAAAGTGGAGTCTCAGCATCTCGTTTACTTGAACTTCAATCAGAACCAACTGTGAAACTGAGATCTGTCTGTAGATCCGTCTGTAACATGCACTATGGGAGCAATAGAGCAATTAATAGTTTTTTTCTATACAGCTTTGATTGTTCATTTTTCTATATAATCAGTGCAACATCAACAGGCTCTCTGTCCATGAAAGTTGCCAGAGAGATGAGTGTTCGTGAGAGTAGTGAGCACAGAGCACAGCCTCTTAGTCACATTTAAAACCCCCCAAAACATTTCAAACTAAAAAATTGAACAATAAAATTAAGATCAATTAAATGATCAAAATCTAAATTAAACAGCTTGTTTTGTGTCAAACAATGTTTTATTTAACCTGAAATATTTTTGTTTTGGAAGAAACAAAGAAACAGAAGATCTCTTATTCACACAGTTCTAGTAACCAAGAATCCTGCTATATGTGAGGAAGATTGGGGGTAGTGGTGAGCACGAAGAGAGAAAAGGAGGCAGCATGAGAAAAGCAGCTCTGATCTGAGAGAGGCTGAGAATTACTGTTCTAAATAGAAAATACAGTTATTCCATCTAGCCATATTTGTTTTATATCATAGATATACTCTGAAAAATACACGATGCATAACAATGTACACTGGCTATTATAAGCAGGATAGGCAGCGATTCCTCTTGTTAAGGATGTCCCAAGCTTTCCTTTAAAAGGCCCTGTTTTCAGACATCAAGCTGAAATCATTTGGACTAAAAATTTCCATGCTAAGTGGAGTTGCTGTCTCAGGACTAATTATTTCTCCTCCTGTTGGAATGTTTCATACCAAGTAATGGAATGTCTTCAATAGGCTTGGTGATAGGGGCTGGATAGGGGCATGACCGGCTTTAGGTTTTTTGCTGCTCCAAGCAAAAAATGTTTTGGCTGTCCCCCTTTTTTGTTGGCTTTTTCACATGTTTGCACTTTCCAATGTTTTTTTTTTTTTACTGTTTAAAACTAAAAAAAAAACCAACAGAAAATGTGTAGTTAGTGAAATAAAACAATTTCCTATTAGTTTACTCATTTAATTTTAATAAAATCACAATTACCAAAACCAAATTGATAGACCGGAGAGAAAGGTCCAAAAGCCATGCTTATAGAAAATGGGCTAATAAGGAGAAGTCCTGTGGCATCTTATAGACTAACTGATTTATTGGAGCACAAGCTTTCATGGGCAAAAGGCCCAATTTTGCCCATGAAAGCTTGTGCTCCAATAAATCTGTTAGTATATAAGGTGCCACAGGATTTCTGCTTGTTTAATCAGATTCAGATTAACAGGGCTACCCTGATTTTCTATACCTGGTACATACAGTGCCCAGTAAAAAACACATCCATAGTTTATCAAACACAACAATAACAGCAATCCAAAATTGCCCATTAGGGGGCAATCAGTAAATCTACTGCTCACGTAGAGATGTTTGTAGGCGCAGCTCAGGATGCATTCAGTGGTTATAAAGTTCTGTAGATTATCTGGTTTATCTTCTCTTTTAAAAGAGTGTGTATCGGTTTTAGCTGGAAGGTTCCCTAGACTGCGTAGGTGTGTTTCCTTCTAACCAGCTCTGAATCATTCACAGGAAGAGTGATTTTTTTTAATGGAGGGAATCGGCTCACCTAGCAACCTTTTCTAGGTTGTGTAAATCTGGAGAATATTTAGGCTTTTATTTCCGAACTCCGAGTAGTGAGAGAAAAAGGAACTCAGAGGTCCTATGACCCAGGTGTGTCCTGGGAACCATAAATCTGTGTGCACCAGAGCAGAAAGCTCCTCTCTCCCTCCTTTGCTCCCTACGAGGCTGAGGATTCACTTTCACCCAAAGCAGCTATGTGTCCTATACAGAAGGAAGGGCTGGGAGGAAGGCTGCTGAGGCTGAGTGCCCTGTATTTACACGGGGCTCTGACTTCTCTTTCGTTCTCTTGCATCCTACCCCAACTTCCTTGCCTTTGGCTAGGCTGCTGGAGAACGACCGGGGAAATAGGAGGTCAGGATTGCGTGCGTGCCTGGCCGCTATTCGCTGTCACCCTGTTCCCTAGCTGCTTTGCAGTGGCAGGAATGGCTGTCGTTACTGCTCCGCTCGCTGGGGCTTCCCTCCGAATTATCACATTCACACTGTGCCTGCGCGGCGGTGAGAGGTGAAGTGGTCCTTTTATCGCACGTTCTTTCACTTTCCCCTCCTCTGGCTCTCCCACCCTCACAGTGTCACCACTGAAAAATGATAAGCTTGCCCACAGAAGGGAGATCCCTGCAACTCTGAGCGGGCGGGCAGAGTGGGGGAGCCGCGGCTCCCGGCTCCAGCCAGCCAGCTTGGGACCACATGTGGGTGTGTGTGTGTGAGGGGAAAAGGGGCTCGGACATGCATGGGAGAGAGGAAGTAAGACCCAGCCACCGCTGGGGCTTTGGTAGCGCCTGGGATTAGTCGGCTGCCTCACCCTCCCTCCAGCCAGAGCAGAGAGTTTGTGGAGGACACACCGCGCATTGCAATCAGGGATCCCCAGCAGGGAGCAGAGGCGGCTGCTACTGCATGGGGACCTGTTAGAAACTAGCAATTCTCCCTCCCCAGAAATAGCACCATGCCTTTCTTATCCCTCCCCCTTCCATTTTTCTCTGCTGCTGCTCTCCTGGCTGGAGGAAATCGCGGCAGAGGGTGGCATGGTGGAGCGGCTGCGATTGCAGCTCTCCTGCCTCAGCAGAAAGTGCTGTCTCCAGATGCTGATTGCTCAAGCACTTGGCGGGTAGCAGGCCCGGGCAGGAGGAGGTTGTAGCAGTGGTGGCAGCAATGGGAGATGGCTGATGAGAGGCGGCCTGGGGGAATGTGCCTGCTGCCTGCCCGAGCCAGAGCTCGGGCAGGTAGCACCCATGGCGCGGGGGCCCATGCGGTGACAGAGCCGGACCATGGGTGCCCCTTGGGTGCGTTTGCAGCCGGAGAAGAGTCTCACTTGTCCCTGGTGCTTGGGGGATGGGGCCCCACCATGGCTAAGCCCCAGCGCCCGCCCAGCCCTTGAACTCCGCTCCAGTGAGCCGGGAGCTGGCTGCCAGGAGCAGCCACCATGGTGGCAACCTGCCTCGCTGGTCTCAGAGTCACCAGCAGCAGCCTTGGCTGCCCCTCGCCACCCTCCAGGAAGCGCCCCAGCAGGGACCATGCTTCGGGGCTGCCTGTGCAGAGCTCCCAGCACCCCGGGGCCAGGTGCTGGCTCGGAGCAGCCGGGTGTGGGGCTCCCAACTTGGGGCGGCATCCGCAGGGCTCCCCGCCTGCTCCTCCTCAGCCAGAATGCCACCCATGGCAATGTGCTACCCCAAGCACCTGCTTGTTTTGCTGGTGCCTAGAGCTGGCCCTGCATAGGGGAGGAGAGTAGGAAGAGTGAGGGTCAGAGGGGACAGTTGCCATGGGGCCTGATGATTCAAAAGGGCCTGGGGCTCCCAGCTGCTGCAGCTGCTACTATGGCAGTTTCTGGAACTCCAGACCCATGAAATCCCCACCAGAGGCAAGGGCTGGTGAGGGGAAATATGGCATTGTCCAGGCAGTGCTGAGGGAAAATCTGCTGACCCTCCTGGGTCTTCACAAAACATGGTGGTAGTATTGCATAGACTCAAATTTGCTTCACTAGGCTTTGGGTCAGGCTGAAAGGCATCTGTCCAGCGTTCATATCCATGCAGCCCACACTAACGTAGGGAAAGAATCCAACTGTAGTCACTGGAAATCCACATACATTTACAGGATTGTGCTCATATCAATAAGCCTATAATAGCCCCACATGTGGGCTCTTTCAGCCCAATTCCATTTCATTTTTTCTTTCAGATTCCTAACTAACACTCTATCTTTCCTTCTTAATTTTTTTCTTTGTGGATAGTACATTAAAATCTGACTTTGTTCTCATTCATCCATTTCCTGTTGTTCTTTGGTCCCCAACATTTTTATTTTTCTCTCCACTTTTACCTCTTTTTTTTCTATATGCCTACATAGGCGCAAAAAGAATTTTGACAAGTACAACATTAACATAAAGTCTTTCTAAGGAAAATTCCTCACAGAAAAGCAAAATAAAGTAAAATCTATGTTTATAGTCCATTTGTTGGGCATGGCACCAGGTGCACTCCAAAGAAACGTATAAAAAATAACACTGCTATCCAGCAAATGGTGAACTGTACCTTACAATGATAACTGTCAGATGCTAGCATGTGATAAATTATCTAACCTTTACACAGCCTTAAACAGCTACTCAAGAAATTCCATTGAAAGTACTTGAGTGCATACCTGAACACCCAGATTTCAAGCACTGGATAATGGGGTCCTGAGGGACTGAAGGAGAACCCCTGAATTTCATGCTGATATTCCCATGATGGCTACTATAGTTAAATGGGGTATTTTGAAGTTGCAAAGAAAGCCAGATTGTGAAATAAAGAGTTTGGGAAGGAATGAATGCACTAAAACCCACAAACATTAACCTCCACAGAGTAGAAAGTCGCACTGTTAAAATAAAAACTATTAGCAATTTAGTATATATACTGAGAGGAAATATGCACAAAAAGAATAACAAGTTGCTGTGGAGTATGAGTGTGTTGAGAGAGAAAGCAAAATGCAGGACAATGTAGCACTTTATGAGTGTGTTGAGAGAGAAATTGAGAGATTTCAAACAACTCACTACCCCACATTTAATTTTGTTTGTGAAGAAAAGGATTTCAAAGTGTTTTTAAGCTTTTATTGTCTTATACAGGCTGGGCCTCCCTGGTTTGACACTCTTGGGACCGGATCGGTTCCTAATAAAGGAGTTTGCCAGACTAGGGGAGGTCAATTCTGGTCCCTCTGCTGCTGGCCTCCAGGCTCCCCCAGACTGCTTCCAGCCTCCCAGCTTGCCTCCCCTACAGGTCACTGGCTCTGGTCTTCAGGCTCTCCTCATGGCTGTCAACACCACTGCTGGCTCCAGCCACTGGCCTCTGCATCCAGCTCTGGCTGGATTCTTTGCCCCTGGTGTAACCCAGACACCTTGATGCTGTGTACTGTCCTATGTAGTGGCACTTAGACCATTTACAGAAAAAAAGAAAGAATGTGTGTGCTGCATTAGCTGAGAGCCAGCTTTTAGCCCAAGCTGTAGAACAGGGGTGGGCAATAATTTTTGATGTGGGGGAAGGAGGGGGGCACACCAAGATTTTGGTAAGTCATCAAGGGCTGCACTTTTCTAAGGAAGGATTGCAGGATCTGGGACAGGTTGTGTGCAGAACGGAGCTTGGGATAGAGGATAGGGATGCAGGCAAGTGTGTGGGGTCTAAGAAAGAGTTTGGGTGAAGGAGGGGGTTTGCAGTGTGCAAAGCTTTTCCCTTCCCCCCGGTGCAGAAAGGCAGATAGAGCAGCCCGCTGCTCTGAGCCCTGGGGCTACACCCTGCCTGTGGATCCAGTGGGATGGGCCAAAGTCTGGATTGAAAGGCTTGGCCGGCCAGCTCCAGCTCCTGGGCCATATCTTGCCCACTGGTTGCTATAGGGGCTTATGCAATAAAGCTCCAGAGGTCAGCATTACACAGGTAGCTGGCCTGGCCATGCTCCCACCCACTGACCCCAGCTGGGCTCCTGACTGCCAGGGCTCTCTGATCCTGCAATATCCATGGTCCTGCCAGACCACAGATGTTGCCAGACCAGAGAGGTTCAACCTGTGTTCTTCTGCATATTAGGGACAGAGACCTACACCTGAAAGGGATTTCATGCACAGTTAGCATTGCCTTTACCTTTGTCTTTTTAACAATATTTGAGTTTTGTTTGAGTATAGCTGAAATAAGCAATGAAAAGTTTGGATTTGCATCAGTAGCCTCTTTGAATTATCCAAACTTTTTGGGAGTTCTGCCAAAATGCCTAGCTAGGAATATTTCAGAAGCATCTTAGCCCTGGGGGAAAGGCTCCTCTGGCTAATTATGGAGCTGCATGATGTGCCGAGGCACTCCAGTGGGAATCTCATCTTGTCTTGCTGTCCTGAGGGAGGATGGCTGTGATATGGGGCCTTGAGGGAAGACAGATATAAAAAGCCCAGGAAAATGAAGAGTTCCACAGAGCTTCAAAATTGATGTTTGTAGTCTTTTGAGGGAAAGGAGGGAGGAGATTATGAGATAAAGAGAATAGGAAAAATCGACATTTCTTTAAATGTATTTCTAAACAATTTCTGTTTTCTGGTTTTCTTCCTATCACTCACACTTTTCAGTCCACATAGACATAATGATCCAGTCGGAGCACAGTTCTATGTCTCCCCTCAAGTGACTGTAGACCAATCAAAGCTTGATTCCATCACCAGCTCTTGGAACACAACCTAATGAAAATGGCTGATGTCTGGTCTTGCAAGGTAAGAGAAAATCAAACATGAATAAATAGCAATGTTGTGCTCTTAATGATTTGAATAACTTCTAATCAAAGAAGTTGAACTAAGACCACCCAAATTGATACTAATTGAATGGGCTTGTATTTTTATCTGGCTTCCTCAAACAACACAAATCCAGTTCCCTGGACTATTTCTAATCCTGTCCATTTGTTCATGCAAACTTTAAAATTTCTATATAACTATACAGAAGAATATCAAAGAAATAGCTGAAGGGTTAAAGGGATACTCAGCCAGGTAAATGCATTAGACCAAGAGGACAATAATTCCAAGAGAAAGATCATTTCCTGTTCCTTTCATTCCTGCACATGTATTACTACTAATAAACACAATAATAATAATTCAGAGATGAAAACTGACAGTCTGTTTTATAGACAATAAATAATGATGCAAACTTAAATGCTATCAATCTATTATTACAAAATAAGTTCCAAGGCATATTGTTTAGAAAAGAGAAAGTGACCATGAAGGAAAAAGGCACAATGTAAAACTCTTCTTTGCAAATATATATTGTGAACATAAATATCACATAGTTTAGGACAAAAATTGTATTTATATAGCATGAAGAAATACAAATAGTGGTGATTGAAACTGCTTTTAAGGTTTAAATTTTAAAACCACATTTTAACCACTAAATTGTCCATCTGGTCTTTTAAAGATAAATGTATTAACTTCATGAATTTACTTCAAACTAGTACATAATCTAATTTCTATGAGAAAGTGCCATGCAAATGTGGGACAAGGAAGACTTGTATAAGCTTCTTTATGTTTAAGAATAAAGAATGCCAGGGTAAGGAAGTTGAAGAATTTCTGTTAGTGTATTAAATGTACCTCATATGCCCTTTGATAAGATCAATAGTGAAACCTACAGTTTCCTTTATTTTGTTACTGCACACTGAATATGTTTTTCACATTGATTCTTTTTTCTGATTCTATGGTAAACTACATTCAAACAATTTACTGTTTAGTAAATGTATTTAACTATATCAGAATTCTGTTTATTGCCAAGATGTTTTGTTTAGGATTAGTAATGCAATAAAGATTCCTTAAAAATGACTCTGCAATGAGAGAAACTGATTCAAGTTTACTTTTTCTCTGATTGCATCAAAGATGTAGAGAGCAGACCACCACAGTTAGGGTATGTCTACACTACAGCGCTAATTCGAACTAACTTAGTTCGAATTAGTTAATTTGAACTAAGCTAATTCGAACTAACGCATCTACAACTAAAAACTAGTTCGAATTAGCATTTTGCTAATTCGAACTAGCATGTCCACATTAAGTGGACCCTGAACCGGGGTTAAGGATGGCCGGAAGCAGTGCCGGCAGGGCATCAGAGGAGGACTTAGAGCGTGGAGATGCTGTCTCAGGCTAGCCGAGGGCTGCGCTTAAAGGGTCCCGACCCCCACCCTGGACAGACAGTTCTCAGGGTGCCCTGCTTGCAAAGCAGTCCTGGCTTGGATTTCCCAGAGTACCCACACTGGGCACATCACACCACTTGGCCATCAGCCCGGCTGCACTTGCCGCAGGCTGCCATCTGGGGAGAGGGGGTAATTGGGGGGCTGCAGGAGAGCTTCCACCCCCAGAAGTCCACAGAGCCAGCCCAGTCCTCCCCATTGGGGGCTCGTGCCCCATTCCTCCCTCACCTCCTTCCACTTACCCTTCCCTAGCCCCCCTTCTTATTGATGTACAAAATAAAGATAACGTTTCTTCCAACATTGACTCTGTATTTATTGAACAAAACTGGGGGAGATTGGGAAAAGGAGGTGGGAGAGGGGAAGAGAAAGGCTGGGAGAGGGAAGGGCAACTAACATGATCAGGGGTTGGGAACAGGTCCCAGATGAAGAGAGGCTACAGAGACTGGGACTGTTCAGCTTAGAAAAGAGGAGATGGAGCGGGGACAGGATAGAGGTCTCTAAAAGCAGGGGTTGGGTGGAGAGGGTGCATTCAGAAAAGTTCTTCATGAGTTCCCATAAAGAAGGACTAGAGGACACCAAGGAAAGGAATGGGTAGCAGGCTTGAAACTAGTAAGAGAAAGTTGTTCTTCTTGACAAAGCAAATAGTTAACCTGTGGAATTCCTTGCTGCAGGAGGCTGTGAAGGCTACAACTAGAACAGAGTTTAAAGGGAAGTGAGATCAAGTCATGGAAGTTGGGTCCATGGAGTAGTCTTAGCCAGGGGGTAGGAGTGGTGTCCCTGCCCAAAGTTTGTGGAAGGCTGGAGAGGGATGGCATGAGACAAATGACTTGGTCACTGTCTTCGGTCCATCCCCACCAGGCTCCCTAGGGTTGGCCGCTGTCGGCAGACAGGCTACTGGGCTAGATGGACCTTTGGTCTGACCCAGGACGGCCATTGTAAGCTCAGGGCTCAGGATCGGGGGTCTCAGTGGACCCCCTTGATTTTCATGCACACCTGCTCCTGGGTGGCCAGGCTGGCAGCTCTCCTGCCCTAGACGGCCACTTTCCTGTGCCTAGTGCGGAGATCGTGGACGAGGTCCACGATGTCTGCACTAGCCCAGGAAGGTGCCCGCCTCTTGCGGTCCCGGGCAAGCTCCCGGGAGCCACCAGCCTGGTCCCGGGAAGAGGGGGTGGGCTGGGGGACATCGGGTGGGTGGCTCTGTGCCATGCTAGGTGCAGGGTCTGCTGGCTGGGTGCTGGCAGGCTTGCACCTGGCATGGGCACCGTAGCCAGCCCCTGCCCCTTTAAGGGGTCCAGGGCTGGAAGGGGGGCAGACGAGTTTCCCTGGTGTTGGCCAGAGTGGCCACCAGGGAAAGCTGGGGAGGGCTAGGCTCCCATTAGTTCGAATTAAGGGGCTACACAGCCCTTAATTCGAACTAGTAAGTTCGAACTAGGCTTAATCCTCGTAAAATGAGGTTTTCCTAGTTCGAACTAAGCGCTCCGCTAGTTCGATTTAAATTCGAACTAGCGGAGCGCTAGTGTAGCGCCTATGAATGTTAGTTCGAACTAACGTCCGTTAGTTCGAACTAACATTGTAGTGTAGACATACCCTTAAATATAATGCAAATAGTAAGCTGCAAAGGAAGAAATAAAAGGCCATATCAGATAATTCTATATATCAAACTTTTAATGGAGTTTTTCCTATAACTGTATATTATGTACAGAAGCAGGAGGGTTGTATTTATTCTTTAAAACTTTATGCAGGTAGCAAGATATACGACCTTAATTTGTCTCCCTTGTGTATCTACTCTGAGCACTAAATTAAGCAGAGGTCCTGTGGAAAAAATAGTATCTGAGAAGGTATTAAGTATAGTATCATAAAGAATACATAAAAGGTGTTGAATTAACAATGCACAATTGTCTGTGCAGCTAGTATTTCTTAATTTTTGAGTATGTATATTTGCAACTTAAGTAACATTCTTTTAAATTTACTATCCTTTTTGTCAAAGGATTAACAAATCTGTTATATATGACTTCTCCTATGATGCTGGATTAAGAAGTAGTTTAGTCAAGCTTCCCACTTTATAGAAGAGAGTGGAAGAAATCCTTCTAACCTGGAGATTTGTATTACTCATAATATGATTCTGTCTATACCAACAACCTGCACATCTCTGTAAAAGTGTCAGCCCTCTTTATTGGTCTGTGTTCCCTGGAAGCTTAAGGGACTCTCATTTTCTATAGCTTCAGCAAATTTAACTTATTATCATTAGCACTGATGCACAATCTGTATCTCATAATTAAGACAGATGACAAAAACAAATGTGTCTTTACAGTAATGTTATGATCTTATAGTAATCTAATGGATAATTTTTCATAATTTTGCCAGTTGGTTCCTCTTGTCCCAAAAACTTAGGGCATACAGTTACTTTATTTAATTTAATCATTTCTTGTCTCCAAGGGCTAAAATAGCTAAGCTAAAGTTTTGCAGGCCTCCACCTATGGGTTTTTCCATTTCAGCGTGTTTTACTCATGTCTAATACTTAGTTCCTCTAGTCAATCTTACACCTTTCGACTCCTAAAGAGTCACTCTAATTAACAGAGCTCAACATTCTATGTAATCTACTCGCTCATGGCTAGTAGATTACACCCCGGAAGAGCCGGGTTCGGGCGATCTGGGCATGCGCAGAACGCCGGACAGCGCAGCTGGCGAGTGGGGCTTGCTGTGGCTCAGCAAGCCCTGCTAATTAACATATAATAAATATATGTAATTGACTATATATCTGAGAAAGTTTGTCTGTCTGTGCGTATTTGTCTGTGTATCTATCTATTTCTTCAAGAACATCTCAGTAAGAGCTTGGACCACCAAATTTGGAGTACATCTTCCTCTTAACAGCCGCCTTGAATATTTTAAATAGAAAGGTGGGGTAAAAATATTTAAATAAAATATTTAAATAAATACATAATTTAAAGCAAGGTAAAAATTTGGTTGCTCCTGGAAAATGGGATGTGCCTAGAATCGGATTGTTTCTCATAAAAGCATACAGAAAAGAGACAGAATCACCAAGCAGGTTCAAGGGACTGGCTGGGGGTGTGCCCTTCCCCAGCTGGGACTGCCCTAACCCCAAGCCTCCCAACTCCTAGACACCCTTTAATTTGCTCCAATCCTTGCTCTGGCTGTGGAGCTCAGGGGGGGTAGATGATCCTAGACCTGCCCCAGGTGGGAGACATGCACCCTCTATCAGCTGAACCTGCAGCAGCCATGAAGAAGCTCTTGTCACCTAAGCCCAAGTTACTGAGTGAGTGAGAGCTGGAGTAGTCCTTTCTTCCCAGGGCAGCTTGTGTACTGTAGGGTAAACTGAGGCAGTCCATGGTATCTTGCTGAGAACTGACAACTCAAATCTGAAATTATTAGGCCAGGCCTGGGAAGCACACAGACAGCAGTCACCGTGACCCTGGTTCCCCTGGCAACTACATTCCAAAGGAGCCTCACTCTGATAAGGCCTGGCTGGTATCAGCCAGGCTGTGTGGGTCCTCACTGTCTCCTGGGATTTCAGATTAATGAGCTTGGATCCCAAGGACTGTGCCAACATAAGGATGGAGTCATCTTGCAGTAGACATCACAATTTCAGCTAACAAGCTTTCAGCAATATATCCATTCTGGGGGCTGCCATCCTGTGTATGTTGGCTCATTTAGCTTGTTAGGAATAACTACCTCTATTAGTGATAACATGTTTAATTGGCAATGGGCAGAGATACTGTGTAACTTTTGTAGCTTATTGGCTTATGTGCATATCACACTTCTACTGCTAGACCTATCAAATCACTTCTCCTCCATCCATCTGCTACCTATGTTTTGGTTAAGTTAGTGCTGTCTGGGCTAAACACCTGGTCTGCACTCCACCAGCGCTGTGTGTTCAATGAATCCTCTGTTTTCACCTGCACCCAGTGTGCCCGGAATAATTCCCTACAGTACTGAACTCCTCCTCCCCGGCCCCAGACCATAGTAATGGTTTAAACGAAGATAAACAATTCATTGAGTTAAGGACTCAAGCAATTTTGAGTAAATCTTCTAGTATAACACATTGATTAAACATAACATAACATAATAAATGTATACTAAACTACAATTAACGTCTATGCAGAGGCATAGAAGGTAAACTTAAAGATGCTGTAACAGGATTCATCAGTTACATTGTTTTGTTATTGATATGGATACTATTGTTATGCAATTGTGTTATCTTGACACATAAGCACCAGCTGATAAAATGTCAAGAAAGATACACAATACAAGAATGCCATACTATTGTGTCAATTAAATACTATTCTGAAGGCAATGGTATATAAACCTAATTACCTGTAGATTGTTTCATTTAGTAAAATCAGAAATATTATTTGTAAATATTATTACACATGGGACTCTGCAGTATCTGTAATTTTGACTTTTAGCTCCTTCAGCATGCTTAGGTAGTACCAGATGCAGTGAAACCCTGTTCTACATGTAATACATGTTGTTGTAGCCTAGCAATAAAGAGGTCATTTCTGGCCCCCCACCACTGGCTCTCCCAGCCTCCAGCCACTGGCCTCCTGGCCAGCTCAGAGAATCATAGGGCTGGAAGAGACCTCAGGAGGTCATCCAGTCCAGCCCCCTTCCCAAAGCAGGATCAATCCCAACTAAATCAACCCAGCCAGGGCTTTGTCAAGCCAAAACTTAAAAACCTCTAGGGATGGAGATTCTACCACTTCCCTAGGTAACCCATTCAAGTACTTCACCACCCTCCTAGTGAAATAGTTTTTCCTAATATCCAACCTAGATCTCCTGCACTGTAACTTGAGCCCATTGCTCCTTGTTCTGCCATCCGTCACTACTGAGAACAGCCTTTCTCCATCTTCTTTGGAACCTCCCGTCAGGAAATTGAAGGCTGCTATCAAATCCCCCCTCACTCTTCTCTTCTACAGACTAAACAAACACAGATCCCTCAGCCTCTCCTCATAGGTCATGTGCTCCAGCCCCCTAATCATTTTGGTTGCCCTCCACTGGACCCTCTTCAATGCGTCTACATCCTTTCTATAGTGGGGCCCAGAACTGGACACAATACTCCAGATGTGGCCTCAGCAGAGCCAAATAAAGGGGAATAATTACATCTCTAGATCTGCTGGCCATGCTCCTCCTAATGCAACATAATATGCCATTAGCCTTCTTGGCTACAAGAGCACACTGTTGACTCTCATTCAGTTTCTCATCGACTGTAATCCCAAGGTCCTTTTCTGCAGAACTGCTACTTAGCCATTTGGTCCCCAGCCTGTAACAATGTCTGGGATTTTTCCGTCCCAAGTGCAGGACTCTACACTTGCCCTTATTGAAACTCATCAGATTACTTTTGGCCAAATCCTCTAATCTGTCTAGGTCACGCTGGACCCTATCCCTGCCCTCCAGTGTATCTACTTCTCCCCCTAGCTTAGTGTCATCCTCAGACTTGATGAGAGTGCAATCCATCTACTCATCCAGGTCATTAATTAAGATGTTGCATAAAAATGGCCCTAAAACTGATCCTTGGGGCACTCTGCTAGAAACTGATGGATTCCTTGAGGATCCCTTCCATTATTTTTCCGGGGACTGAGGTGAAGCCAACTGTTCTGTAGTTCCCTGGATTGTCCTCCTTCTGTTTTTTAAAGATGGGCACTTCATTTGCCTTTTTTCAATCATCCAGGATCTCTCCTGTTCTCCATGAGTTTTTTAAAGATAAAAGGCAAAGGCTTTGCAATGACATTTGCCAACTCCATGAAATCTGGACCAACGGATTTGTGTATGACTAGCTTTTCTAAATGGTTCTTAACCTGTTCTTTTTCCACTAAGGGCTGCACACCTCCTTCCCATACTGTGTTGCCTAGTGCAGTAGTCTGAGATCTGACCTTGTCTGTGAAGACAGAGGCAAAGAAAACATTGAGTACTTCAGCTTTTCCCACATCATCTGTTACTAGGTTATCTCCCTCATCCCGTAGGGGCCCCACACCCTCTCTGATCACCCTCTTATTGCTAACATGCCTGTAGAGACCTTTCTTGTTATCCTTCACCCTTAATATTTCTTGTTACCCTTTACCCTCCTCCTATACCACTGCCCCCTCACCTCAGGCATTTTTGGCCCCCACCCCCCTCAGCTCCAGTGGGCTGTGCACTGGGTTACTGGTCCCTGGCCTCTCCAGGCAGCCCCACTTTACTGTGTTCCAGACTCCCAGTCTTTCCAGTCAGCACCACTACCGTGTGCTGGGCTCCTGGCCCACAGACAGCTCACTGCCAGCAGCCTACTGCTCTGCTGGCCCTTAGGGCTCCCAGCTGCTAGTTACTCTCTACCCAGACTCTAGTCCTGGAATATCTGTGGTCCTGCTGAACAATGGATTTGCTTGGACCAGAAAATCCAGATTTAGAGAGATGCAACCTTTATTCTGAATTAAGGAGAGAAAAATACTTTCAGGACAGAAGCAGCTGTACATAATAGAATCATAGAATCATAGGGTTAGAAGAGACCTCCGGAGGTCATCAATTCCAACCCCTAGCTCAAAGCAAGATCAACCCTAACTAAATCATCCCAAGGCTTTGTCAAACTGGGATTTTTTTTAAAAAAAGGAGTTAAAAAAGAATGCATGATTGATTTATCATGATTAGCTTCAGCAAAGCCTTATTTGGTCAATACGTTGCTTGCCCACACTGAACAAATTGCTCTATGGGTAAATTGACAAAGGCAATGTCCCCAGCCAATGGATTTACACTCATAGGCCATGTCTACATTACATATTTTTTGCACAAAAACAGTTGTTTTTGTGCAAAAACCAGCAGAGCATTCATACCTCAAGCACATTTTTGCACACACACACACAAAAAAACAGTAAATCAATAGGACAGAGGGCATTGACTGATAAAGTTATTCTTCTCCCCACAAGGAATAATTCCTTTTTGCACAATAGCTCTTGTGCAAAAAAGCATGTGTAGAAGCTCCGAAGGGGTTTCTTGTGCAAAAAGAACCTATCAAAAAAAGCACAGGTACTCTGATGGTTATTGTGTTAATGACATTCAGAGCTTTCTTGTGCAAGAGTATCCATGTAGTATGGATGCTCTCTTGCACAAAAGCACATCACTTTTGTGATGTGCTTTTGAGGTATGGATGCACTATGGTGCAAGAAGTTTTTGAGAAATATCTCTTCCACAAAAAGCTTCTTGTGCAAAAACCCTGCCGTGTAGACAAAGCCACATTGTAAAACCTCTTTTCCATTCAGAATCTGAAAATGTACTATGCATCTCAACCTTTAATTGGGTGTATGAAATGGAAGGTGGCAGGACTGATAATAATTAGATGAATGATAGTGGTTTTGAAGAGTGGTTTTGAAGAGTATTGCAAGAACTTAAATCTAATAGCTGGAAGTGTATGCAATGACACTTAAGTGACAAATCATGTTAATGATCCTTGTATAAAATATGGTAAATTATACTACAACTCATTATTTCAAAATCAATATGTATCTATGAATTCCCAAATCACACCTTTCAAAGAATGTTTTTAATTAGTTCCTCTCCTGTTCATTTTATCCTCCCAATGAAAACATATTCACTGGAGCTGATTCTGAAATTTTTGAAGGGAAAAATAATTTTGTGAGTGTCTAAGAGCATTACAAATAGAAAAGGGTAACAGGGGTGATCATAGGCTTCAATTTCTGTAACATATTATTTGGCATAGTTAATATTAAACTCCAATTGTGACTCACTTCTATTACCTTTAAAATAGGATTCTTCAGTCCATTGCCAGCAACTTAGCAGCAGTTTGCTATGCATCTTTAATTCAGGTTTCATCAGTTTAGCAAAGGTTTTCCAAAGAATTTCTTATATTTCAAGAACTTTTCTTTGCCTAGTAAATGTGATTAAATATTTTAAAAAGTACTTACTGTGTAAATTGTTCTACACTCCATTTGTTTCAGTCTATTGATATTTTACTAAAAACGAAGGCATGCTGGAACATTGCAAGTGAAAGGTTTGCATTCTGGGGAAATGTTAAGCAACATTATGTATGTGTATTTCTTCTTTTTATCAAAAAGTCCTATCTTTTGCATTTTATTAACATTTTAGACACTACTAACTTTAAAGTTCTATATAACCACATCACTTTTTTAAAAATTTGAGGGCCAGATTCTTAGCTGTTATAATATGAAATCAATGGAGCAATGCCAATTAACACCATCTAAAACTCTGGCCTAAAGTGTATGTCTACATTGCAATTAAACAGGCATGGCTGGCCCATGTCTCATAAACTTTAAGGTCAGAAGGGATCATCATGATCATCTAGTCTGGGTTCCTGCATATTGCAGGCAACAGCTAAGTTGTGCTTATGGAGTTAAGGCTACGGGTGTGTTTGATTCTTCTATAGAGATTTGAACACAGGCTCTGGGAATGACAGGATTAGCTAGATAAAGAGATCCAGAGGACCCTCTTAAAGAGAGTTTGAAACCCACAAATCACCCACCCAATCACAGACATGAGCTGTTGATAGATTTAGAATCTCTAACTTGTGAAACACATTTTGTCTGTGAACAAAGGATAAATGCTACGCTCTGTAAGTCCTACAATAAAATTAATGCTCTGGATGATGAGATGATAGGATCTTTTTTTTTTCTGGGGAAAATTCCTATACTTTGTCCAGAGTGATATACAAGAGACATAAAGACTTATTACTTATACTGAGGCACACCTGTGCTTAGCACATTATATCCCTTGTGCTGGAAATTTAGTTTAAGAGAAGATCCTTTTCTCAGTGTTGTCTCATTTCTACCAGGATGAAGAAATACTGTGACTCTTGTCCTGAGTGCCAATTAACAATCTCAAAGGACTTTACGATCCCACTCCCTTTAAACAAATTGATATGAATATTGTAGGCTAGCATAAAAATTAATGGCAGGATATCAGTACATTCCTGAGACCTGCTTCTCACCCCTCTGTACGCTGCAAAGTTGCTCCAGAGCTCTTGAAAACTCTTTTGTCAAGTAGGGATTTCCCAAGAAGTATTCACAAATCAGGAGACAAACTTTACATTCCAGATAATACAGGAACTATCCCATCTACTGAAGATTAAGTTGCTGAGGACATCTGTCTAACATCCAGAGACTGATTGGAACCCTGAAGATAATTCCAAAATTAATTGTGCCACTGACCCTAAGCACTGGATCCTGTTACTTCTTCCTCTTTTATTCCCTGTAAGAGAAATACCACAAATCTCCACTGTTTTTTCTCCCTTCAAATTTTGTACAGACCCCAGGACTGAGGAACATTAGACCTCCTACTTGAAGACTGTTAAGAGGAAGACTCAAAGACATCTAGCTTAGTCCAGTATGACTGACATATCAGGGAGAGCCTCAAGATGCGGGGGAGTTTGCTTAAGAAAATCTGGTGGTGAGCCAGTAAGCACAAGAGTAAACATACTAACAGGTATCAGGATAACCTGCAAACTTTGTAACAGGGGATCAAGTACTGGTATTGCTTTCCAGCATGGAATCAAAGTTCCTAACTATGTGGCCAGGAGCTTTTTAAGTGATTCCTCAGATTGGTCTTGCACAATGGTCTTAGTCCACCTGCCTGGGAAGTGGAAAGAAATTAGGCTTTATTATGTGACTGTCTGAAGTCTTTGGAAAACCACAAAAGGGATATCAATAACTCCTTACCTATCCAAGTCAAAACTGGTGCCTTAAACATCCATTCACCAAGAGCCAGAACAAGTGAAGGTGGACACCAAATTCCAATCAGAGCAAAAAGCTCAGATTTTACATCTCATTCATGCCTCTCCTTATAGAGTATATTTTCTTCTGCGCCTTTACTTATAACATACCTCATTGAATCAGCCCTTACCTAAGAAGACATAGGAGATTGTCTAGAAGAAGTCACAGGCTATGCTGAATGTAGGGGTAGGACAGGAGTACCAAAGAGAGGGTGAATTCCCATCATTCACTTTCCCAAACAAAATGGCTCAACATATTTCTGCACAGACTTCCAAAAAGTAATGAAGTTTTGACGTTTTATGAGTACTTGATATGGTAAGCTATTGGAATATTTAGGTATGGCCTGATATATCAATTCTTTACATCATAAAAAAGATCCATTTGTTCCTCTTCTGGCTGCCCTGCTTTTGCCATTTCAATAAAGAGCAAAATCCTCAATATATTTCTAGCTGTTTTGATTCAAGGTAATGTCCTTTCAGTTCCGCAGGGGTGTGTTTTGGGACCGGTTCTATTCAATATCTTCATCAGCGATTTAGATGATGGCATAGAGAGTACGATTATTAAGTTTGCAGATGATTCCGAGATGGGAGGATAGGGTCAAAATTCAAAATGATCTGGACAAACTACTGAAATGGTCTGAGGTTAATAGGATGAAGTTTAATAAGTATAAATACAAAGTGCTCTACTTAGGAAAGAACGATCAGTTTTATACATATAGAATGAGAAGTGATTGTCTAGAAAAGAATACTGCTGAAAGGGATTAAAGGGGTATAGTGGACCACAAGTTAAACATGAGTCAACAGTATGACACTTGCAAAAAAAGCAAACAGGATTCTGGGATGCATTAAGAGGAGTGTTGTAAGGCAAGACATGAAAAGTCATTCTTCTGCTCTACTCTGTGCTGATTAGGCCATCAGGTGGAGTATTGTGACTAATTCTGGGCACCACATTTCAAGAAAGACATGGAGTAATTGGAGAAAGTCCAGAAAAGAACAACAAAAAGAGAATAAAGGTCTAGAACATGTTCTATGAGACATGGAAGAGTAAAAGAATTAGGCTTGTTAAGTATAGAAAAGAGACGACTGAGAGGAGACACGATAGCAATTTTCAGGTATCTAAAAGGGTGTTACAAAGAGGAGGGAGAAAAAATGTTTTCCTTGGCCTCTGACGATAGGACAAGAAACAATGGGCTTAAACTGCAGCAAGGGAGGTTAAGGTTGGACATTAGGAAAAACTTGATAACTGTCAGGGTGGTTAAACACTGGAATAAATTGCCTAGGGAGGTTGTATAATCTCCATCACTGGAGATATTTAAGAGCAGGCTGGATAGACATCTATCAGGGATGATCTAGACAGTACTTGGTCCTGCCGTGAAGTCAGAGGACTGGACTCGATGACCTTTCAAGGTCCTTTCCGGTTCTAGTGTTCTATGATTGTATGATTCTACATGGAACAAAAGTAAAATTTCAAGAGTTAATAGAGAGCTCAGATCTCACCCTCAGAATGTTCATAATATTTAAAATGAGTGTTATATATAACAAAGACTGGTGGGTCATTTATGATAGGTATGAACTGTCCTACAATTTCCTGACAACCAATCAAATAAAATGCAAGTGGGGGAATCAGGAAATAACTTAACTTTCTTGTACCATGGAAGCAGGCCAACATCAGCTATTGGTCAGTAAAGTCTGGGTATTGTCAGTATGTTCATTCCTTAGACAAAAAGGCAGATTAGTCACTTCCTTGCACTAGTTTGTTACTTTAGGAGATTTGTTCCCTTTTTTCAGACCATTCCAGACCCTTTGGTGACCTTCTAAAAGATGAGTATGTGAAGAAGGTCCATTGAGACAAGGATTGGGACAAAGCCTCTAACACTTTTGAAAAACTGGTTCTGCCAGGTTCCTGCATGGTTGCCAACATTCCAGGTCTCTCTAGAGTCACCAGGAATTAAAGATCAATCTTTAATTAAAGATTATGTAATGTAATTAAATCTCCAGGAATACATTCAACCAAAATTGGCAACCACAGGTTCCTTTTCTTTTCAATACAAATTTTTCAGAAGAGTTTGTTTCACAGATGAAATCCTCCAATATATTCATGGGGTTTGGCACATTCACAGTAGGTGAACTTTGAGGAAACTCAGTCCTTTTTCTAAGTTAAAATCTGTTCCCTATGGAAAAGGCCTACTGGGTGGTTGGAGGAGGAAAAAAAGACCTCTGACAGTTAGTTAAATGGGCCATAAAAGCCCATAGACTACTAATTACTGGCAATATTTTCTTCCTCATTGCAGATCACACCCCATTAGAGTGGTTAAATACAAAGAAGGAAAGGGACTTGCACACATACACACACACACACATACACACTTTCCTTCCTTGAATTTTACAATATAATTGGAATTTTGACAAATTTCTACATTAATAGATAAGTAAGACCACTAAGCCTACATCTGTACAGCAACATTATTTTGAAATAACTTACTCCACATCTACACAGCAGGCAGTTATATCAAAATAATGTCAAAATACTGTCAAGCTGGAGGACTTCTTTCTCTGACTCCTGTAACCCTCATTGTATGAGGAGTAAGGGAAGTCAGAGGAAGAGTGATCTATTTCGAAATAAGTGCTGTGTAGATGCTCCCAAGCTCAAAATAATCTTTTTCAAAATAAGCTACGTAACTGACATAGCTATATTTGCATAGCTTACTTCAAGTTAAGCCCTGATGTGTAGATGCACCCAAAGTGATTGTTCAACAGTTTTCAAAATTAATAGAGAATTATCATAGTTGCAGATACTAACTCAGCTCAGTGTTAGGAAATATTTGTATATATAATTATTGAAACTGGGTACTAGACTTACATAAAAACAAATCATTATTATTTACCTGGTTTTCAATTGCATTAACTATGGAAGTAATTTACTCATTAAAATTCAAAGCCACAAAATATCTATATTTTCCCCCTTTGAACTCATTCCTTTGTTTTAACAGTGAAACATTAAAAGCAAATTAAGCTTGAAATCTAATTTGATATAGATTAAAGTTTGATTTAAAGAGATGAGGGTTAGGATTAAAATATTTGCATATGAAATATAGTTTGCAGAGTACAAAGCGGTCTATTTGGAGCTGTTTCTTTTTATCTTAACGGAAGTTAAAATAATGAAAAATATGTATGTATCAAGTACTTCCATGCAAATGGGACAAAAATCATAGGTATATATGACATTTAAGCATTACTATGATGAATGTAATCAAAACAGATCTCAGATAAATACAGGCTAGACCTCCTTTGTCCGGCACCCTGGGACCTGAGTGATCCTGAATGAGGGAATTTGCCAGACTAGAGGAGGTCCTTCCCAGTATGGCATATGCTGTCCTTCTGCCCCCAGCTAGGGCTCCAACCTAACCCTGATGCTGTCTGCCAAGCCATGGCTGCTGCCAGTGCTGGACCTCTGAGGCCCCCACTGCTGGAGCTCTGTGACCGTGGCCAGAGCTCCGTGGCTGCTGTTGCCATCCCTGAGCCCATGGTTGGCTCTGTAGTCCCCAAGCTCCGTGGCCAGGGCCATTGTTCCATGACTATAGCTGCTGTGCCACCTGCCCTTCCGTGCTCTGCCCCTTGACTCCTGGATGACTCTCCGCACCCACTCTGCTGCTCTTGCCCATGGCCTGACCTCCCTATACCTGGGCTCTGTTGTCCAGGAACATAGGTGGTCCATGGATGTTGCCAGACCACAGATTCCTGGTAAAGGAAGTACAACCTATAAATTAGATAATTGTTTGCTCTCTTCATGTATTGTCTTCTGGGATGGTGCCAAATTGGTATAACTATACTGAAAGAATGAAACAGAAGTGAATTGGAACAAACTTTATTAGAAAACCTGGCAAAGACTGCAGACTGTATGGGCAATATAAAGTTCCAGCATGAACATAAGCTGGCATGTCATCATAACCTAGCAGCAGGCATAAACCAGAGTGAATGATTGATGATTTCATGGATAGGGGATGATTTTGGGTATCCACCCTGTTAGCCCCTTCTAAAAATAGTAACTATACACCCACGGGGCAGGTTTTTAAGATGTGATTCCTTTGTGAGGAAGGTTGCGCAAGAATAAATAATCAAATAAATAAGTCTCCTGGTGGTGGGGATTCCTGAAGTTAAACATTTGAAGAAGTCAGCGACTCTCAGTCCCGGGGACTTATGGGACTGTAAACCAGAGTATCAGAGGGGTAGCCATGTTAATCTGAATCTGCAAAAATGACGAGGGGTCCTGCGGCATCTGATGAAGTAAGTCTTTGCCTATGAAAGCTTATGCTCCTATAAATTTGTTAGTCTATAAAGTGCCACAGGACTCCTCGTCACTTTTGTAAACCAGAGGACTCTCAAGGCAATCAAGGTCTTGCTTAGGGGGAACAGACCAGTCCCTCTGCCCTTTATTGGTGGTTTAATGCAGCAATCAAGGTCTTGCTTAGGGGGAACAGACCAGTTCCTCTGCCCTTTATTGGTGGTTTAATGCAGGTAATAAAAAAGGGGGATTGGCTCTGAGCTGTAACAAACATAGGAGCCATGAATTCCTCCTCCTAATCCATTCCTTTAGCCAGCACCTCCTTTTTTAAGTCCTTAAACCGGCAATTTATCTGGTCACTGGGGCTATGTCTACATTCGCCGCTTCTTGCGCCAGAAATTTGCAAATGAGGCTAAGTGTGGAATATCGCAGAGCCTCATTTGCATACCTAATGAGCCTCCATTTTTGCAGAAGAGGCTCTTGTACCATAAGGAGCTGTCTACACTGCCCGTTCTTGCACAAGAAAACCCCTCTTGTGCAATCCTTTTATTCCTGAAAATAACTGGAATAACGGCATTGCTCAAGAGGGGTTTTCTTGCACAAGAAGGGGCAATGTAGACAGCGCCTTCTGGCATAAGAGCCTCTTCTGTAAAAGTGGCGGCTCAATAGGTATGCAAATGAGGGTGGGCAATATTCCATGCTTAGCCTCATTTGCATATTTCTGGAGCAAGAAGCCACGAGTGTAGACATAGCCTGGGTGTCTTCCCTATAGAGTATTCACCCCACACTTATAAAATGAGTTGCAACATAAAACCTAACTGTTGCATAAAAGCCACCGCCCGAGCTATTATTTGATTTTACACAAGCAGCGAGGAGTACTGTGGCACCTTATAGACTAACCAAAGTGTTGGAGCATAAGCTTTCATGGGCAAAGACCCACTTCATCAGATGCATGTAGTGGAAATTTCCAGAGGCAGGTATAAATATGCAGGCCAGAATCAGGCTAGAGAAGACTAGGTGGATCCAATCAGGGAGGACGAGGCCCACTTCTAGTAGCTGATCTGGAGGTGTGAATTCCAAGAGAGGAGAAGCTGCTTTTGTAAATGTAGATGAATCATGGGGGTTGTACAAAGGCAATAAAAGGAGAGAGTGCATGACAGAAACTTTTTCTCTCTGAGAAGCTCCTCTTTCTGCAGCAAGTTTCTTTCCTGATCAACTCCCTAGCCATGATCAGCAGACAAATCCTCTAAAATCAACATGCCTTGGTTCCTTCTGCAACCCATATGCCTGTGTGAGTGCCTGAGGGCAGGACTGAATATGTGTGAGTGAATGAATGAAGGTGTGTATGTGTGTGTGTGTGTGTGTATGAGAGAGAGAGAGCTGATTCCCTTTAATTTAAACCTTTAGTGGCAGCTCTATCCTCTTGAGTTTAACAATATAATTAATAGAGGAGTATTAATTCCTCAAACAATAAATCCATACTAGTGTAACCCTGGGTGGTCTCCCATAATAAGCACTCTCTGAAACATGCTGTGGGAAAGGTGAAAAATAAAAACCCACTCTATCTAAATCAATCTTGTGGTAAGGAAAAAATTTATTTTAACACCCCTAGAAAAAAAGTGACTAGTGCAATGCCCAGAGCAGGTCCTAACCACTCTGATATTTGTCACTTACAAAGAAGGGAGGGTTGGCACTGTTTTGCTTGCTTCCTGGAAAAGGGGCTTTTAATACCCAAACCTGTCTCTTTTGTAAAGGCTTCAGCAGTTACATTCCCAGGGGATGAGTCAGTGCTGCAAACACCATGATGAATCCTTCTACAGCATCTTCGAACATCTTTCTATCTCCCTCAATCCTTCCTACCCCAGTAAAGTACTGCTACCCTTCCTCTGAAAGCCTGGACAAAGCTCTTCCCTCTGTTCCATTTCATGTGTGGGTCAGTCATTACTGTAAGTCTTGTATATGTTCTGACCTGTACTAGAAAAGAAAATTCTTATAGTCTGCCAGTATCAGATTTTTCTGGAATCTAATGTTTTAGAATAGATTTAAATGAATTTTCACCAATTTAAAAGAATGTGTTAACCTCTCGTTTTTTCTCCTTAAAATTCCCAGTGCTGTGTAGATTATTGAATCACAGTCATACCTAGTTTAGGTACATTAGATAACGTCCAGATTCTGATGCATCCTACATGATCTAGAATTGTAAGGGTTTCTCTCCCTCTTTCTTCCCATTCACCTTAATGTCTGTAATACTCTATTGGAACATTCCTTATAATATATTCACCAGTAATCGCTTGTATTAAATGATCTAAGGGAAAGGGCTTCTAGCACTTTAGGACATCAATCTGATTTTTCCCCCTGTTATTAAACAGTGTTTTCCCTTTTGTTTAATTATCACCCTTTTTCATATGTCCAGGATCATTATGTTTTTGCTTCAGAAGAGTAGGTGGATGTCTTTAAAATCTGACAATATTTCTACTTAGGTTCAGAAAAATTTACATATGAAATAAGCAAACAGTCAGGGTCCAACACTTCAAATTACTATTTGATTTTTTGTGTGTTTATTATTTATTTATTTAGCAGTTTGTTCTGCTATAGACAATTGTTGTCGTGCTCTTTGTGTGTTACTGTGATTCACAAAGGATGCATTGGTATCTACACACTATTGTAGTAGTAAGCTATGGTGATGTGGTATATCAAATATATCTTTTATGACTTTTTGCATAGATGCTAGTCAGGACAGACATCCTGTTTCTACTCCCACTGAAATCAATTATAATTTCCCCATTGGTTTCAGTGGGAGCAGAATCAGGTCTAAAATCTTAAAAACAGAGCTTTTCCCTGCTTTCAATGGCAATAAGGTCATCCTTAGCCATTTTGTAAAGGATGAATAACTATTCTTCAGAATTGTTCTGGAGCTCCAAATGAGACTTTAAAATGAAGTCAAGATTAAAAATTGTATTCAACAATATATATTGCATGTATGGTTACATAAGTAATTTCTTGTGCACTAGGCTATGTTTCACATTAAGTGATAAATCATTTAAAATAGTAAAGAGCGAACTTGTTCTACAAGAGGGCAGAACTTTCAGCCTTATGCCTGCATTTCCTGACATCTGATTTCTGAGTCTTATTATTGCATTAATTGCTCCATTGATTTTTACATGGGGTATTGCATTATAATATAAGACATTGGACAATGTAACATACTGTATAGAAATAAAAACAATGGCATATGTGATCCTGCCGTGTTGTGAGAAAAGCTGGTAATAGCATGAGAAAAGCTTCTTTTCCTGCTGTTTTGGCAATTATACTTATTATGCTATACCAGCTAGCTGAAGTGGAAAAAGATCCAAGGCCCTGGGTAAGCTATATACAAGGTGCATACCTCAACATGTGGCTTGTGATTTGAGTAATCTGTTCTTAAGTTCAATTATAATTATAATGGATGAGCACAATGTCAATCCAGAGATGGCCAGATGGAGTTTAGCTGGCCTGGTTCTAGGAAATGAAATGGGATAACCGACAGTGTTATCAAATATCAACCTAACTCACAGTCATTTTGATTTTTAGTGTTTAGGAATCAAACCTTTTGAAACCAAGAAACTGCATGATTTTCTGGGACTGATTACATATACAACTTTTTTATCACAGGTAAGCAGCAAATATTGCTGCATTTCTTCAAATATAGAAATTTATCAAGCTTTTGGGACTGGGACACTTTGATTCACTCAGGATAATTTTAATATCCCTTCAGATTCCCTGCTGTTCAGAGTGGCAATAATCTTACACACAGTATACTTAGTTAGCGATCAGATATTTAGTGCAGCTGATCTAGAAATATGTTTGGGGAGAGAGAGAGGGATACTTTTTTTCTACTTTTATGCAATCAACTTCCACGGATAAACTTTGGGAATGGAAATTAAGTATTGTGTAGGATAGTGGGAAAAGAGAAACTTATTTTGATGGATCTGTGCTATTTAACATAGAAAGTAAACATGAAAACTCCATCCTATCCTGCTCCCTTTTTAAAAATAATTATATGTAGGTTGCAAAGCCAAGAGCTCAAAAGTAAAGCAAAGCAAAAATTTGATTGTATGGGAACCAATATGTAATATGATATGGTTTTTAATTACATGACCATTCAGGGGTTAACAGAATTTCTGGGCTCCTGGGCAAGGTGGGGCGGTTGGCTCTGAACTTCTGGAAGGGGTGAGGCCTTAGACAGAAAGAGTAGGACTTGGGCTAGCCTCCCCCCACCTTGCCCTTCAGTGTCACATGGAACGTCTTTCCTGGGGCTCTGAAGCATGCTGTGTGGGGCTCTGGCAGTGAATTAAAGGGCCCAGGGTTCTGGCCACTGATGCTACAAAGGTGGCAGCAATGACTGGGAGCCCTGGACCCTTTCTGCATCACGAGATCCCATTGCCCCTCTCCTCCCACACACATTGGTGGACATGTTACTTGTTGTTTGTATTAAGTGATTGAGTTGCTATAACTAGTTGAAATCCATCAATAGATGAACAATCACAGGAGTGTGAAAGAATCGGTCAAATTGATTCTTTGTTCAGCAGCATTTGAATTACTTCAAGAGACAAATGTTATCAATCCAGATCATTTTCAGCCTTTGATGTTGGAAAAACAGCTTTTAAAGTATGTATGCAAATGCTATAAACATAGATAATGTGTATTTATCTCTGATAAGATATGAAAAAAACAGTCATATTTTCTGTTTCTGCAAACTAGAGTATAAACCATACTACATCACATTAACCATCAGTGCACGAGGTAGTAGTACTTATTAATAAACAGTGTGGCTTTCACCTGTGTTGGTCATATATTGGACAGCTTTGGATTTGACATAACATGTAGAAGATGGATGTGAAAGAAAAATTGATTATGGGAGCAGTGTTTGTTGAGCTCTCATTTTCCTATAAGTTTGTCATTTTGGACTCCTTGGCAAGCTACTACTGAGAATATTTTATTGCCTCTCTATAAAACCATGACACACCAACATCTTGAGTACTGTGTACTGATGTGGTCACCTCATCTCAAAAAAGATATATTGGCATTGGAAAAGGTTCAGAAAAGGTCAACAAAAATTATTAGGCGTTTGGAACAGGTCCCATATGAAGAGAGATTAAAAAGACTTGGACTTTTCAACTTAGAAAAGAAGAGACGAAGAGGGAGGGGGAGATGCGATAGAGGCTGTTGTAGAAAAAGTGAATAAGGAAAATTATTTATTTATTCCCACAATATAAGAACTATGGGTCACCAAATAAAATAATAGACAGAAGGTTTAAAACAAACAAAAGGAAGTTTTTCTTCACTCAATGAACAGTCAACCCCTGGAACTCCTTGCAAAGAAGATTGGTGAAGGCTAGGACTTTATCAAGCTCTTGTTTGAACCCTGTTAAATTCATAGAGATGAGGTCCATCAATGGCTAATAGCCAAGATGGGTAGGAATGGCATCCCTAGCCTCTGTCTGTACAAGGTGACGGGACGGATCATGTGAGGATTACCTGTTGTGTTGCCTCCCTCAGGGGCATCTGGTATTAACCACTGTTGGCGGACAGGATACTTGGCTAGATGGACCAATGGTCTGACTCAGTATGGCCATTCTTATGTTTTAAAGAATAATCCCATATGATAGCCCACAACCCACATATTGCAAGGTCAAATGTTCATCCTGCTGCAACTGTGGTAATTTCCTTGTCAATATTAACTTTAAAGAACTTTGATGTGAATTTCATTGAAGAAAATGTCCTTTCCTAAATATAGTTTCTACCTCACATTCCTTTAAAATAAAATAGACACAAACATGTTGGTGTAACAAAGGAGGTTTCAACATATGAGTTAAATAGCTGAGGAGAAATACATTAATATTTTGATGTTGAAGTCCCACCTTCTGTTAATTTAGAGTAGGGGTCAAATCCAGAATTATATTTCTAATGCAACCCCCCTTAGTCTCAATTACACTCATCACATTCAGATATTATTACATTAATTATCCTAATGTGTAATAGTACAAGGAGGTCTTGCATACCCACCAAATGGAAGTTTAAAAATGAGAGATTTTAAAATACTGCTTTTCACCTCCTCTGGGCTCTGCAGTGTGTAAATTAGACAAACCTAGATTCAATCAGCATCTACAGAGTAGGTGTAAATATTTTTTGGGGAGTCTGACTAAATAGAGAAAGTCTAAATGAGTATAAGGTGTTATACAGGTTCATCTCAATTCCTAACAATAAAGTATAACAATGTTCTGAAATAGTAGCTGAATGCAAATTTATGTAAATTTTTATTGTATAATTAGGCTATAGACTATTTAAGGACAAAAAATCTCATTGAACAGCCTTAGATGTTATTCATGCTGCTATATAGATGTTTTAATGTACCATTAAAACATAATTAACTGTTACAGCACTGGCGGATCTAAAAAAACTGACTTGCGAGGAAAAATGCTTATAAATTGCATTTGTTAATAAAGGATACATTGTTTTTGATTAAAAAATATTAGTGTCAAGTCCATGATTCAATAATGTAGGTAAATGTTGTGCCAGGATCTCTGTATATTCGAGGATTTATATATTGGACTAATGATTGTCTTTGGATTAAAAATTGATTGACTATATATATCTTTATGCAAGTAAACTAAACCACAGATTTTCACTGCCCTTGTGAAAGAGACTAAGAAACAATATAGATAACATGAGACTAGACTGGGAAAAGAAAGTAAATCAATGAATCTCTCCAGAGAATATGAGGGTTGCAGTGCTAACCACTATGAGCATTACAAGTTCAATCTCATAGAGAGAATACCAGTGGAGAATTATGAGTTGATAGTTTCGCATGCCAGACTTGCAACATAGACAACAAATGCACAGCAAAATGTAGGAGGGAATGTCATATTTTGGGGAAACAAATCTATAACATTTGGGATTATCGGAAATTCAAAAAAAAATGCATGTGTTAGAAAATCAGAAAAAAATATTATTTCAAGGAAAACTCTTCAATATTTATTTCTATGGTACTTAAATTAAACAAAGAAGAACAACAGTTTAGGATCCTTGTAAATACTGCTAATAAATGCACTTAATTGCATGGGTGGCATAAAAATGAGGGTGAGGAGAATTAAAGCATTAAAATAAATAAATAAATGTACTCCCTGTGTTAGATTAACAAACTGAAATATTTGAGGAAAGGTGGACCAAGTGGAATTGTCTAATTAAAAAATGTCTATAATAGCACTATGCACATACTGTAACCCATAATCTTGGCTGCCCTGACTCTGCTGCATTGCAGTATCTAGTATATAGCTGACATGTTCCTTTTGCTGCTTATATGAGAAAATAGCTTGGACTGCCTACACTTCTGTGTACCTTTAATAAAAATAGGTAGTGAAGAAGATTAATAGACTAGTAGAAGGAGAGTTGGCAGAGGGAGATTATTTCTTTTTAGTTTCTTTATCCTTCTTAACTCTTCTACCATTAGGTAGGCTAGGACTAGATTTTGTGCAGCCGGGATCAGCAGAACCATTTTCACTGAGGCACAGCAAAAGAGCATTTTCCTTATGATTTTGGTCTTTTGGCTCTCACCTTTATGTTCAGGTGATCTTAAAAGGAACAATACTTTTGTATGTCTGTGTAATTTTTATATCTATCTAGGGTATTTTGTTTGTTGGAGGGGATTCTACAGTCTATTCCTTCGTACTGTCAGGATGATTTTTTTGCTATTAAGCCTGAATTTTCCCTTGTTTCAACTCATGCCATTATGCCTAAATGTAGCCTCCTTTTTCATGTTAAATAATCACTTTCACTTTCTGAGGCTTGCACCTTTTCAAAACACATGCATCATTTGATGTTTGTCATTCAAATGCTACATTGTCCTTCTTTTGGCCAATCGAAGTGAAGCCCACACAAACTTTGAATACAATATATCATGGATATAACATTGTTTATATTGCAATCCTAACATGTTTCTCCTCTCCTTTCATGACTCCTCTTTTGTCTTCAGGAACCATAACAAATAAGAATTGTGTAAGTAGTTTTGCGGAATCTTGAATACATGCCATAAAATAGTATTGTAGTTTAATATGTCTGCATTTCATTATGTCTTAGACGAGAGCAATGCTTCTGCAGTAAATAAATAAACTGATAGCTCACTGGTTTTAACTGCATGTCCTAAAGCATTAGTTAGTATTTTTGTTGCATGCTGTTAAACAATTAGCACATTCCTCTTCAGGTGAAGTTGCATTATGATGGTGGGTAAATATTCTCATATGCGTGGAGCTTATTTTTTTTATAGACACATCCCTGTATTGGGGACAATGCAGAACTGCACTAATTTATGGGAACTCCATGGCTGTATCTAGACTGGCAAGTTTTTCCGCAAAAGCACTTGCTTTTGTGGAAAAATATGCCAGCTGTCTACACTGACCACTTGAATTTCCGCAAGAACACTGACGATCTCATGTAAGAAATAAGTGCTTCTTGCGGAAATACTATGCTGCTCCCGCTCGGGCAAAAGTCTTTTTGCTCAAAGGCTTTTGCACAAAAGGGCCAGTGTAGACAGCTCAGATTTGTTTTGCGCAAAAAAGCCCCGATTGCGAAAATGGTGATTGGGGCTTTTTTTGTGCAAAAGCGCATCTAGATTAGCACGGACGATTTTCCGCAAAAAGTGCTTTTGTGCAAAAGCGTCTGTGCCAATCTAGACGCTCTTTTCCGCAAATGTTTTTAACGGAAAACTTTTCCATTAAAAGCATTTGCGGAAAATCATGCCAGTCTAGACGTAACCATAGTGTCTCTTCAGAGATCTTTGGAAAGTTCAAAGGAGGCCTGTTGGCAATTTCAATATATTATGTTCCATTCTCATATCTGCAACTTGCCAGCAAACTGATGACAAGAGTGGGGATCACATCAGGGTCTTGTGGAGCTCTTCCATGATCATTCATGTCACTTCTCCCATTAACTCCTAAATAGATTGAGAGTCCCAAACTCAAGCCTGATAACTCTCCACAGAATGATCGTATAGGCAATGATTTTAGTTTATTATCCATTTATCATGTGATGTTTTGATTAATCAGTATGTTATTTGATATGTATCCATTGCATATTAATTAGAGTTTATTTGTTGTATTCTAAAAATATAAAATTGATCAGTATTTAGAGGAACAAAGTATTAGACATAAGTAAGACACGCTAAAATGGAGCAACCTATAGGTTGAGACCTGCAAGATTTCAGCTTAGCTATTTTAGTCCTTGGAGACAAGAAATGATCAAATAAGTGATCAGAAAATAACACAAAGTCTTCAGATTATGGGAAAAAAGATACCAACTGGACAGATTGTGAAAAATAACGTAGAAGATTAATATTAAATTTAAAAAGTACTAGAAAGGTGCATATGTCTGACATGTCTTAACCGCAGGATGCAAGTTGTGTCAATACTAATGAAAATAAAGGGAGCATAAGTATTTTATAGAAAATTGTAGTCTCTTAATTTTCCACCTGAAGAGTAAAGAGAGTTGAGACTTTTATGAACATGCACAGAATATTGGTATTGATGGACTCACATTATTAAATAGGATGCCCAGAAAGAGAATATTGAGATCTCTATGGAAGATTCAAGCAGGATCATATCTCTCCGAATGATGAAGGCATAAGAGATCATCAAACCCTCATACTATAGTTAAGAATGTGAGCATATTTGTAACTTGTCTGTATAAAATTTCTATATGCATAGATAATCATAACTCTAATTGTAACTTTATTCAAACATATAAAAGATACTAGGCCTTGTATTTGTGAATGTTTGTGTGGTTACTATCCTTGGTCTTTATGTATTCTTTCTTTAGAGTTTGTAAGTAGCAGAGGTAACTTTCAGTTTAAAACTGTAGACACCAGAGCCGAATCAACAGTAGTGAAATACCACATTATAAAATTCATTTTTAAGTAAAATAAAACCTAGAATGGGTACACAGAACCAGCCAAGCAGCATAACTGTGATTCTGCACCAGCTCTGTTTCCTAGTGATCTCATTTGCTTCACTGAAGCCATGCTACTAACAACTCTGTCTGGGCACAACTTTTTCCTGGCCAGGAAGAAATGCCTTCCAGGCACCATCTATGGAAAAACTCCACAGAGCTAGAGTGAATGATGTGTGCCTCCCTTCACCCCATACATTCTTCCCCATGATCCAGTCCTTGCCATCACCATGCTACACTGGAATGACCATAAATTCCATAGGAGAAGGGTTAAAGCACTTCACTGACTTCTTCCTCATCCTTCTTTCTGGTGGTTCCCCAGTACAGATTCCATGGATCTGCCATAGGATCTAGAGAGGTGATGGAGAGAAATATGTATTATCATCTGTTGGCTTGTTAGTCACCAAACAGTTCTAAATGCCAAATAGTTCTGTAACTAATGGGATTGGTCTGTAAATGCATGGTGAAGCAATAACCATTTCAAGTTTTACTAAATTTAACATTTAAATTATTCTCTTCTACTGATTCTAGGAATTACAAAGAAAATATCTATCAATCTCTCTCTCTCTGTCTGACAGAATAAAGGGAAAAAAATAACAGTATGTCCTCCCACCAGCCTATTGTTTAAATCCTTAGAGCCCTCAGATCTGAACTCCAGATTGCACCCCAGGAACAAGTGAAGAACATATCTTTTGCTAAGGAAGCTCCTATACTTATTCTGTGGGGAAATGTATTTTTGGTGCAAGTACTTTTCAGGGTTTCTTTCTGGGGTTTTTTCGGGGGGGGAGGGGGAGTTTCTAACACGAATTCTTTGCATGAGATTGATATAGCCCTGGTAGAATCTAGCCTGTTGAGAGCAGGTAAGCTAATGTCCCAAGGAATCTCTGGACTTTTCCAAGCTGGTTATGACAATAAAGTTGTTTTTTGAATATAACTAGTTTAATCACTATACATTAGTATTCCAGATTTGTAATTTCTGTTTTCTACTACTAAGGGTTACAGATATCCATGCAGCTGTTTTTTCTTTTTGGGAGGTGAAGGGGGAGAGGATGGAGAAGAGAGCTGGGGAAGGGTAGCACAATTTTAAACTATATAAAATATAAGTTGCAGAGTATAATAGTGAGTAATGTGGTTTTCTGCCAACATTATATTATTGAGTAGTAGTACATCATCAAAGTCATATCATTTGGATGATGTATTATACTAATAAAGCATAAGTGTGACTATACTGATGTATTTGTGTAACACAATACATCATCACAACAGTATCACTCTAATGATTTATCATAGCAGTTCATCACTAAAGTGACGTTGCTCTGATGTTGTAATACCAGCAAGAATGCATAACTCAGGACTAAGCTGCCTATTGTTAATTATTAAAAAATATTTTTCTAAAGCAGAAATGTATGTAGAAAATGGAAAGAGAGGTGGTAGATAGGCTGGGAAGAGTTCTAAAGGCCTTTCAAGGTTTTGGAATATGACAGCTATATAATTGTGAAATAGACAAGAAAACAGAAACATAAAATCAGATCCATTCCAAAGTATAGTCTAAATATCTCTACCTATCTGTTCACTAAAGCATTTGCCTTCCATTTCAGTTCTTGAAAGACTCTAGTTGTCGTCAGAAATGGTTCCAGCTACTATTTCAAAAATTGTTTCCAACTTATTTTTATTACTGACTATTAGGGAGAGAGCACTGTCAGCATGCCCAAAACATTTCAAAAGATAAGAGGGAGCCAATTTCTGGTTACACTTGTGCAAATTCTGCCACTACACTAATAATGTAGCTGAATGAACTTCAGAGCAGTACGTGGCCCCAGGTTTGTTCACCAAACAAGTTGTAATATATTATATACATAAACAAATTCAAAACATAGGACAAATATTCTTGAATGAGCAGGTGTAGGTACACTGTTGTTGAGAAGGGTTAAGGTAGGCTCTGAAAGAAAAACTAGGTGCTTGGCCCAGTAAGTAGAAAATAGTCTTTTACACAAACACGAGGGCTCTGTCTAGACTGGCATGATTTTCCGCAAATGCTTTTAACGGAAAAGTTTTCCGTTAAAAGCATTTGCGGAGAACCGTGTCTAGATTGGCACGGATGCTTTTGCGCAAAAGCATCCGTGGCCAATCTAGACGCGCTTTTGCGCAAAAAAGCCCCAATCGCCATTTTTGCGATCAGGGCTTTTTTGCGCAAAACAAATCTGAGCTGTTTACACTGGCCCTTTTGCACAAAAGCTTTTGTGCAGAAGGACTTTTGCCCGAGTAGAAGCAGCATAGTATTTCTGCAAGAAGCACTGATTTCTTACATGAGATCATCAGTGTTCTTGCGGAAATTCAAGCGGCCAGTGTAGACAGCTGGCAAGTTTTTCCGCAAAAGCAGTTGCTAACATTTTCCTTCTGTACAATTTTCTGAAGTGACAGCCTGAATTTGTGCTAGAATTCACAGCTCATGTTCATTTTTACTATGATACCAGGAAAACATATTTTAATTGAGGATCAAATCTCACATTTGAACAAAACATTTTTTTTCTAGCAAACAATGAACCTACAACAACGTTTGCTCAGGCGCGCGCTCTCTCTCTGTGGATTTTATATATATTGCCTCACAGTGTGCTACTTTGGTACTGTCATGCATTACGCGATTTCATTCTGAACAATTGCTCTGTCCATTTGTCTTTGTGCCTTTTATCCATTTGTCATTATTGAACACTGGCTAATATTTAAATCTTATTTTCTTGTACTTCATTTTTTATCCTACCTTTCAGATGTCAGATATTTGAACTCATATACTTCAAAGGTCTTGCTTTATTTTCTTGAAGATCCTTTTTAAGACAATATAAGCGTCCAAACATATTTGAATGTTCTGTATATGTTCTTGCCTCACATTAAAGGAACAAATGGGAAGAGTTTCCTAGGGGCACATTCATCATAAAAATGTTATGTGCAGGTTAAAACATATTCCAGTCAAAGAAGAATAGACTTAGATCTGATAATGTTCTCTCACTACTTTTTTATCAGTATAACTATGTAGATTACATTAGAGTTACTCATGATTAATACAGATGCATGTAACAGGAATCATAACTACTGTGTTTGGGATATAGTACACATAGGCTATGTCTACACTTGCAGCTTCTTGCGTTAGAAATATGCAAATGAGGCTAAGCATGGAATATCGCCAAGCCTCATTTGCATACCTAATAAGCCGCCTTTTTTGCAGAAGAGACTCTTGCGCCAGAAGGAGCTGTCTACACTGCCCCTTCTTGGACAAGAAAAACCCTCTTGCGCAATGCCATAATTCCTGAAAATAATCGGCGTAGCGGCATTGCGCAAGAGGATTTTTCTTGCGCAAGAAGGAGCAGTGCCTTCCGGAAAAGGGATGCAGATTAGACACATCGGAATAGCAAAATCTGCGGGGGATTTAAATATCCCCCGCGGTATTTGCATTTACATGGCTGCCGCTTTTTTCCGGCTTGGGGATAAGACGGAGAAAAGCGCCAGTCTAGACGTGATTCTCCGGAAAATAAGCCCTTTTCCGGAGGATCTCTTATTCCTACTGTCAAGGAAAAAGGCTTATTTTCCAGAGAATCACGTCTAGACTGGCGCTTTTCTCCAGCTTATCCCCAAGCCGGAAAAAAGCAGCAGCCATGTAAATGCAAATACCGCGGGGGATATTTAAATCCCCCACGGATTTTGCTATTCCGATGTGTCTAATCTGCATCCCTTTTCCGGAAAAGGGGTGCAGTATAGACACAGCCCCATAGTATACTTTTAAAAAAAAAATTGAGAAATATAGAAGTGTGTTAAAAATGAGGCATTTATATTTTTTGTTAGATAATGACAAAACATTACTGGGTAATGTGTAATAAAGTTCTGGAAAGTTAAATACTGACAATCATTTGTCAAGGCTTAGCCTAAATCTACAACATGGGCTATAACTTGAGTAACTGGATATTTTTACTCACTGTTCTCTTCTAAGTCTGCCTTTCCTGTATTTGATCTCCTCCCACATGTGCATTAATTACAGTACTTGACTAGAATTGCAGCTGTTCTTAAACACAGTACCTAAAACAGTCTTTTGTCAGCCTCTGTCAGGCCTGGAAGTAAGCGTTTCAAAGTCCCTCCTACATTCCTATGGTACCACAAGGTAATGAAATACAACTTCTTCTCTTCCCAAACCATCTTTGAATCTGGATGTGACCCAGAAGATTACATGAATCACACAATGACAGCTGGGGGACTTCAGCACTCTCAAAAGGAGAGATTAAATAGTGATCTTTCTGGAGGGCAAGTCAGGAAAAGAATGTACCCTGAGTTTAAGAGAGATAGAGAGAGATCATGGTATGAGCAACTGATGGAAGGAGATGCCAAACAGGGTTAGAGCTGTTCCAAACTCAAAGGAAATATTCCAACAGTGAATGAAACCCATTACAGGGCCAATGGCTACACGTTACAAGATTGCCCTATTAGACTGAAATATTTTTGGTATAAAAATAGGCTTACTTGTGTAAGCATTAACCTGTCTACCTTCCTCTACAGCTTTATAAGGAGGGAGAGGTGCAAAAGGAGCAAAGTAGCCATAGAAAATAAAGTCTTTGTTCTGTAAACATCTCGGGTGTGTCTAAACTACATGGCTCCGTCAATGAAGCCATGTAGATTAGGCAGGACAGCAAAGGGAAATGAATAAATGCCTCATGAAACGAGGCTTACAGGATCTGCCGACGATGGGTTCTGGGGTCGGCAGATCCCCATCTAGACTGCCATGCTGTGCCAACAATCAACTGATTGACACAGCGCGGCGGCCATTGTGATTTAAATGAAGCGGCGATTATTGAAATCGCCGCTTCATTTCCCTTTTCCAAGTAAACTAATCCACATCAATCCGTCGACGGAGCCATATAGTTTAGACGTACCCCTCCTGTTTCTTTTAGGTGTGTATATTATCATCATTAATAAACTACTTAATGATCTATAATGTGTTTAGGTTCACAACAGCCCCGGGAGAGAGGGGAAGTACAATAATTTGATATTGCAAGTGGGTAGTTGAGTTATGGAGAGACTAAGTGACATACTGGAAGTTACACAGGTTGCCAGAGGGGCTTAGCCACATAGGTAAGGGTCTGCAAGATGAGGCCAATTAGCAATTCACATTATATTTTAGGTAAGAACAGCTTTTCTGATTGGAAATCTGGATAGATTTGAAAGAGAGACAGATTTTCAGCACATGTGACCAATAATTTTGTTGAATCTATAATTTACATCAGATGAGAGTCTATCTTAATGGGTCCTCAATACATAGATGAGAGAGAGGTTCAGTACTTACAGAATCACTGTGGACTAGCAGTATTATTTGTGCTCCTTAGAAGATTTGCCTAATTACTGTAGTTAACCTATAAATCAATTGCAGTCCTTGATAGAAGATCTTTAGTTTATGGGTTGTGTACGTACACTCTTGTTTTCTTGAATATATTCGTTTTTTTAATACATGTATATTTACTTCATGTTTTTAAAACAAATATCTCTGCAGCCTCAAATTCAGTGACTGAAGCAGCATTTTCTGATATCTTGGCCCTCTCTAAGTAGAACAAATGCTGGTTTATATCATTTCAGGATCTGTCCCTTTCTTTAAATTGTTCAGTAAATGCTATTGAAAATACATCAAATTGCTCACAGTCATTAGCATATCTAACTCTTTTACTGATAAAGAAGCTCTGACTCCAGTTTTGCTCCAAAATTCTAACATCTGAATTCTAACACAACCAGAACAAACACACAGATACTAATAGCAGTAGTTCAGCTAGAGCAGTGATAGCCAACCTGAGACCCATGGGCCACATGAGGCACACTGCAGTTCCACGTATGGCCAGCTGACCTCCTCTCTCCCCACCTATCACTCATGGGGTTAGGGGAGGACATTTGAGCCTCATACTTACCACTTCTCTCCCTCCCTCCCAGAAGTTTCCGAGTACCACAAATTCGCTGATTCACATTCCATCCCTGCTCCTCCCACTCCCGCCCAGAATTTGAATGCCAGGAATCAGCTGCTAACAGCTGTTCAAGCTCTGGGTGGGAGAGGAAGCACTGGAAACAGAACATAAATCAGTAGATTTATGATACACTGGGAGGATGGGGAGAGGAGCAGGTAAATGCAGGGCTCCGGTGCCCCCATGCATGAGAGGTGTGTGGGGAAAGAGACCAGAGAGGGGGTTCATGGGCCATAGATGGAATTCCAGTAGGTCATGACTCTCAGCTGCCTACCACTGGTCATGTGGCCTTTTGAGTGGAAGGAGGGCCACTATTCTTGGTTGCCCATCACTGAGCTAGAAGTTTGCCAGATTCTGATTTTATGAACATGCCACAATAGGAGGAGGCAGGTGATCAATTCCAGGGTCTGTCTTTTAAAATTTTTGTCATATTTTAATATTTCCATTTTTTTTTGAGAATTTATGGTCAAAGCTTTTGGACACTAATAGATCATTGAGACCAGTAAATAAGACTTTGAATTTAATTATTGTAGTATTCATTAATAAAATATAAACATGGTATTCTGATACTGTTATTGGCTTTTACTTAATAGTTTCAAGTATTGCATTCCAAGTGAGAAAAAATGTCTTATGTTTTAAACTCAAGATTATTAGTCAGGAGAAAGGAGTTCTAATCATTTCCTGGTGCTATGTCTACATAGTGGTGTTATTTCGGAATAACTAACGTTATTCCAAAATAACATAATCCGCATCTACTTAGCATTTATTTTGACGTAATGTTTAATGAATGTCAAGCTGGAGGACTTCTTACTCTGACTCCTGTAACCCTCATTTTATGAGAATAAGGGGAGTTGGAGGAAGAGTGCTCTAACTCAGACTTCCTGCTGTGTAGACAGCGCCAAAAATCGAAATAAGCTATTTTGACTTAAATTACGCAATTAACATAGCTCAAGTTGCATAGCTTCTTTCGGCTTTAGCCTTGCCGTGTATATGTGCCCTGGGTGGCTTGTAAATTTCTATGGGACTCATTTTCTTAACACAGCTACTATTTGCATTAGATTGGATGTTATAAGGCTAGATTCATTAATGTGTATAAAATGAATGGAAATCCTCTGATGTAAAGAGGTATTGAAAAGCAAGTTATCACTGTTATATGTGTCTTAATGAGCAGTATTCAACGAGACACTTTTTCAGATGTCAGCATACACCCATGCAATTTGAGAAATAATGCTGGAATGATTGAGCACTAATAATAATTAGAAGAGAGCAGACTGGACATTTTTAATGAATACATCTGTATTATGTGAAAGACTGAGTATCTCTAATGAAAAAAAATGATAAGTAGCAAAGAGAGGGAGAGAGAACTGATGTAAAAGTGCTGAAAATGCACAAATAGCAAGAAAACTGTAGTGCTATATTGTGTTTGCAAAATAGCAATAGAGATATTGCCCTAAGGGTAAAAATACTTGACAAACTGAATGTCATGGAACTGTAGGTTTTGTCAACTTCTTGAAATATTTTTGGAGTTTGAGAAGGTTTATAAAATGTATCATAATTCAGGTTTGAGAATGATAATATAAGCTTATATTTTTGGAATAGGTGATTCAGTGAGGCTTAATTGTTTCTCAGCTCAAGAGAAGTCTGTTGTGTACTAGTGATAGAGTAGGTCACTTTGTCCCAAAAACTAAGGCTAGTAGGAGATGCTATCTATAAAGTGCTTCATTTTATTTTTGTTTCTCTTCCCCATTGTCTGCCTTTTTATTTCAGTTTCTGTGTGTCAACTGGATTTTTATTTTTCTAAATAATTTATTTTTTCCCAACTTTTTTTTTGGGGGGGGGGGGGATTCCATGTGTCAATATGAATCAAACTTCCATATTTTGATTCATATTCAGGGGAGGGATATCTCAGTGGTTTGAGCATTGGCTTGCTAAACCCAGGATTGTGAGTTTGGTCCTTGTAGAGGCCATTTGGGGCAAAAATTTGTCTGGGATGGTACTTGGTCCTGCTGTGAAGGCAGGGGACTGGACTCAGTGACCTTGCAAGGTCCCTTCCAGTTCTAGGAGATAGGCAATCTCCATTTATTTATTTTAAAAAAATTATTTATTCACAATGTTTGCCTCTCCCTAACTGGACATCTCTGTGGATGTGCAGGAAGTGGCTTTTTTGAAGGATAACATTTCATTCTTTTTTACAAAAATAAAAATAAAGTTCAAGTAAATCTCAGTCTAATACTATTACTTCTGTTTTGTGATTTCCACTGAAAACTTTAAATCAGGGTGGGTTTGTTTTATTTTGTTTTTGTTTGTTTGTTTTTATTTAATGGGAACTTGAAATTAGTTTCAGGCCCACACTTTTCAAACCCTGGGGTCTTAAGCTGGGTTATGTGCCTAAATTGTAGTGCTCTAATTTTCAGAATTGCTGAGCATCTCAAGTGCCACTTAAGAGGTCAATATACTTGAAAATCTGAACATTTCTGCACAGGTGGATTTAGAAGCAGAACAATACAAACAGAAGCTTCAGGAGGTAGCTGATTTAGTCTGTACAGGACAAAGTTAAAAAACAACAAATAGTCTGGTAGCACTTTAAAGACTAACAAAACATGTAGATGGTATCATGAGCTTTCGTGGGCACAGCCCACGTGATACCATCTACATGTTTTGTTAGTCTTTAAAGTGCTGCCAGACTATTAGTTGTTTTTTAATACAAACAGTTCATCTTTCCCCCTGGATATTGTTGGAAACTAGATCTTCCTTCCATGGAAGGAATATTTGATGTACCCCAAAGGCAAAACCTACCTCTTCAGAGCTTTATAAATCAGAGGTAGGTTTTGCCTTTGGGGTACATCAAAGTTCAATAATGAAAAATTAAATATTAATATTAATAGGTTCCTTGACAATGGGAGCTGAAGAGCTGGTAGGCCCAGACAGGACAGTGCATGGAGCTTCCCTGGTTGCTCAAATATATAGGACCATGAGATACCTAGCAGTTGCTTCTGGTAACTACACAGTACCAGGGCAGATAGAGAGCCTGATTCAGTCCTAGGCCAATGCTGTGCTGTCAACCAGACTTTTAATGGCCTCGTTGGCAATGCAGACCAGAGTCTCCAGTGTCTCTTTTTGATCAGGCATTACAGTTAAAAACTGGACATCTGGCAACCTTACTTCTAGGGCTGCTCAAACAATATTTTCTTGGTTGCTTCTACCAGTCAGGCAAGCCTTAAAATCAATCACATGACATAATTCAATTGATTTCAAATGAAACCAATAACACAATTTTGCAATAAATTGTGTACATATATTTTATGAGCCTTAAATTTGCTAAAATAAAGGCTGAACAAACCTTATCTCTTTCTAACATTTATGCACCATTATTCTGTTCTACTAAATTATCATTGTTTCTTCTTTTGCTAGTATTATTTGCAAGGTGATATAAAAGCACTGTAGAACCATCTTAGGCCCATAGGACAATTTATTTTTACACTGTATCCTTCATGCAAAGTACCACAGAATGCTTTATGTGAGGAGACATAATACAGACATGATGCTTTGAAGGCCCGGCGTAATTCCAAATACATTAAATCCATACAACAAGAAGAAACCGTTTAACTTATGAGTGACCTTGAACTTAACATGTAAAGGAAATAATTACCTGTATGTTTCTGAGAACAGTTAATATAACCAGACACAGCTTGTACTGTCCAGAAGGAATTAGAGCCCAGCTTATATTAATCACTGTCTCCATCCTCTCAACTATCTGACACAGATATCAAGGACAAAAAAAAAAAAAAAAAAAAAAAAAAAGGACAAAGGACTAAAAGTAGACACTGCCAAAAACCAGGTAATACATTTTCCAGTATTGATTATTATTAGACACATTTTGAATAAAATATTCTTTAAAATGAAATTTCCATTCAGAGTGCATTTAGGACCTGATTCTCATTTACAGTCCAGCTCTTCCACACTATGCTAGTGAGAATCAAACCCCCTCAGTAATTTAGAATAGTGAGATAGCAAAAGCATTTTAAACTTAAGCAAGTACATTCACAACAGAGCAATACAAACATTATGGCTGTCTCTACATTGGCATCCCTTTCCAGAAAAGGGATGCTAATGTAGACTTTGGAATTGCAAATTCCGCAGGGGATTTAAATATCCCCGCGGCATTTGCATTTACATGGCTGTCACTTTTTTCCGGCTTGGGGATAAGCCAGAGAAAAGTGCCAGTCTAGACATGATTCTCTGGAAAATAAGCCCTTTTCCTTGAAAGTAGGAATAAGAGATCCTCCGGAAAAGGGCTTATTTTCCGGAGAATCACGTCTAGACTGGCACTTTTCTCTGGCTTATCCCCAAGCCGAAAAAAAGCGGCATCCATGTAAATGCAAATGCCGCGGGGGATATTTAAATCCCCTGCGGAATTTGCAATTCCGAAGTCTGCATTAGCATCCCTTTTCCGGAAAGCGGTGCCAATGTAGACGTAGCCTATCAGTGTTAACTAGTTAGATGGTGTTAACTAGTGTGTTAAAGAGTGGGTTGTGATGCACAGTACTATAGAGATTACTGCCAGAACTATGACTCATAAGGCAATGCAAGGAGGCTATAAGTCCCTTGGGCTCTCTTTATGTTACAGTATGGTCTATGCAAGATGTTGCAAAAATGGATTAAAACTACCATGACCCCCTCAGTAATGAGATCATTCCCATGGCATAGTTCTTGTTCCTTGATCAGATGGCTTGAGCTTTCCTCACATAGCCCTGGTCTACAGTAGGGAGTTATTTAAAAAATAACCCTCCTTATGTTGAAATAGTAAGTGGAGCGTCCACACAATCAAGCCCATTAATTTGAAATAAGGGTCTGGTTATTTCAAAATCTGTAATCTTGCTTTCTTTAGGGAATAACACTAATTCTGAAATAGTTATTTCAAAATAGCATTAGTGTGGACACTCCACTGCTGCCATTTCAAAGTAACGATTAACTAATTACTCCCCCTGAAACAAAAAAAACAGGACTGTGTAGCACTTTAAAGACTAACAAGATGGTTTAATAGGTGATGAACTTTCGTGGGCCAGACCCACTTCCTCAGATCAAATAGTGGAAGAAAATTGTCACAACCATATATACCAAAGGATACAATTAAAAAAACAATTGTATCCTTTGGTATATATGGTTGTGACAATTTTCTTCCACTATTTGTTCTGAGGAAGTGGGTCTGGCCCACGAAAGCTCATCAGTTATTAAACCATCTTGTTAGTCTTTAAAGTGCTACACAGTCCTGTTTTTTGTTTCCGCTGCACCAGACTAACACAGCTACATTTCTACCACTAATTACTCCCCCGTGCTTCCTGGGGCTCTAAGTCAAGGTACTGCATCCACAATAATGGAGCCTGCCTTGAACTAATTTTGTGGCTCCCCCTAGTGGGGACACACTATTTCAATATTGTTATTTTGGGAGTTATTTCAAATTTAGTTATTTTGAAATAATTTCCAGTGTAGACATGACCATAAGGAATAACATTCTCAGTAGGCAGATTATCTATGGACACTTGTGACTGTTTGCAATGTCTACATATCTGGCATATATCCTGTCTCTAACTATTTACATAAATATTATTTTCCATTAATATGACTTCTTGTGTGATTATTCACATATAAGCAATTACAAGGGACCATGATAATCCAGGTAAATACAGTAAACGTCCGATAATCTGGCACCCTTAGGAATGAGGGGGTGCTGGAATATCAAATATGCCAGACTATCGGAAGGGGGGGCTATGAGGGGTCTGGCCCCAGACCCCTCATAGCCCCCCCTTTCGATAGTCCGGCTCTGCCCCAGGTGTCCCTGATTCAGCCGCTGCTGGTCAGTTTCAGCAGTGGCTGAATCGGTGATACCTGCAGCAGAGCAGCTGGAATGCTGCTGGGTTCGTCTGACCTTGGCGCTGCGAGACCAACCCAGCAGCACCCCAGCTGCTCTTGGGGATGCCTGGGGCAGAGCAGCTGTGGTGCCGCTGGGTTAGTCCAGCAGCACCACTCCTTGGCGCTACTGGACCAACCCGGCAGCACCCCAGTTGCTCTGCCCCAGGTGTCCCCAAGTCAGCCGCTGCTGAAACTGATCAGTGGCTGACTCCAGGAAGCCCGAGGCAGAGCAGCTCTTCCCCGCGCTTCCTGGAATCAGCCACTGGTCAGTTTCAGCAGTGGCTGAATCGGGGACAGCTGGGGTGCTGCCGGGTTGGTCCTGCAGCGCCGAGGGGTAGCACTACGGGACCTACCCGGCAACACTCCAGCTGTTCTGCCCCCGGCTTTCCCAATTCAGCCGCTGGTCAGTTTAGCAGTGGCTGAATCGGGGAAGCTGGGGGCAGAGCAGCTCCAATGGTCCGGCTGCCCGGAGCTCTTCCGGGTTCCTGATGGTGCCAGACTATCAGGAGTGCCGGACCATCAGATGCCAGACCATCGGAGTTTTACTGTACATTGTTTTTAATTTCAAGAATATAACAAAAAGAATTCTGCTGCATTATTTCTGTTGCTCAGTACAGGTTGAACCTGTCTAATCCAGCACTCTCTGATGGAGCAAAATCCATAGTCTGGCATAATTTTAGTTAGCCAGATGTTCATTTACCATGGATGTGGCCAAGTTTCCTGCAGTCCCATAAAGTTTGTTTACAGTCACTTGTCCTGGCTCTCACTGTTCTGTGCTGTTATTTAATTCTAAATTACTCCTAAATTTCTTCTAAGAGACCAGTAAGCAATGGAAGTGTTGGTAATGCTGCTAGACAATATTGACCTCCTGTGGTTCAGCAAATTCTCTAATTCTGTACCAGTCAGATCCTGAGGATGCCAGATGAAAGAGTTTAAATCTGTATTGTGAAAAATATTTTAATGTAAATTCCTGTTTTCCTCAATAAAACGAGATTTTTTTCTAGTCATAGACAAAGCTTTGTTTTCACAGAAACTAGTAAACATAAAATAAAAGAGAATCTAACAAAATGCTTTTTCTTAAACTACAAAAAGGTGACCTATTTTTGAGGAATTTTCCAATAGTATCTTTTATCATATATTATTTAAGTAATAACTGAAAAATGGAAATGATAGAGATTCTTAATGCCTTCTTTGTTTTGGTTTTCACCAAGAAGGTTGGTGATGTTGGGACACCTCGTATGGTGAATGCTGGAGAAAATGAGGTGGATTCAGACATTAAAATATGAAAAATTATGTAGAAAAGTTAAATGTGTGATGAGCTAAATGTCTGATCTGATTAACTTCATCCTAGAATACTCAAGAAGCTGAGTTAGGAGATATCTGAGTCATTAGCAATTATCTTTGAAAAGTCATGGAATACAGGAAAGATTCCAGAATGGAAAAGGCCCATAGTGCCAATCTGTAAAAATAGAAATAAGGACCACAAAGAAAATTACCATCTACTCAGCTTCACTTCTTACCCAGAAAGATAATAGAGCAAAAAGTTAATCAATCAATGTGCAAACATCTAGAAGATTTATGCAGCAGAAGAGAAACCAGAATGTGTGATAAGTAACCAGAAAACATGGATTCGTCAAGAACAAACTGTGTCAAGACAACATAGTAGCTTTCTATGATAAGGTATTAAGTCTTGTGGGTGAGGGGAAGTGATAGATGTGGTATATCTTGATTTCAGAAAAGCTTTGATATTGTCTCACGTGACCTTCTCATTAACAAATAAGAGAAATGCAACCTAAAGTGGCGTTACTTTAAGGTGGGAGCAAAACTGATTGGAAAACCTATCCTAGTGAGTAGATCAATAGTTCATGGTCATGCAGGAAGGTCATAGTAAATGGGGTCTATAGTTAACAGTTTGATTTAGATAATGACACAGAGAGTGTGCTTATAAAGTTTATAGACGATGCCAAGCTGGGAGGAGTTACAAGTCCTTTGGAGAACAGAATCAAAATTCAAAATGATCTAGACAAACTGGAGAAATGGTCTGAGGGAAATAGGATGAAATTCAATAAGGTCAAATGCAAAAAAACTCCACATAGAAAGGAGCAATCTGTTGCAATACAAAATGAGAAATGACTGCCTAGGAAGGAGTACTGCAGAAAGTATCCAGGGGCCACAATAGATGACACGCTAACTATGTCTACACCAGGAAATTATTTTGAAATAATAACTCCCAAAATAACCATTTTGAAATAGTGTGTCCACACTATAAGGAAATTAGTCTGAAGCATGCTCCCTTAGGGTACAACTAGGCTACATGGCTCCATTGATGGAGCCATGTAAAATAGTTTACTCGTCATAGTTCATGAAGCGAGGATTTAATCCCTGCTTCATTAAAATAAAAATGGCCACCACGCTGTGCCACCGATCAGCTGATACGGCTCAGCGTGGAAGTCTAGAAACGGCGCAGTTGACAAGAGAAGCCTTTGTTGACCGCTCCAGTATGCCTCATGAAACGAGGTTTACCAGAGCGGTCAACAAAGGCTTCCTTTGTCGACCGTGCCACATCTAAACTGCCATGCTGTGCCGGATCAGCTGATCATCGGCATAGCACGGTGGCCATTTTTATTTTAATGAAGTGTGGATTATTTAAATCCCTGCTTCATTGACTATGCTGAGTAAACTATTTTTCATGGCTCCATCATTGGAGGTATGTAGTCTAGATGCACCCTTAATGTGGACATGCTAACTCAACTTAGAGACCCAGGAAGTAATTACTCTGAATGTCTTTGGGGAGTAGTTATTTTGAAATAGCAATAGTGGAATGTCCACACTACCATTATTTCAAAATAACTATTTTGCGGAAAGCAGGAGTTATTATTTTGAAATAATGAACCCCTTATTTTGAAATAATGGGCTTGGTAGTGTGGACGCTCTGCTCTTCTTGTCCTGTTGTAGACAAGGGCAAAGTAATTCTTTTGTTCTAATCTGCACAGATTAGGCTTCAACTTAATGCCACCTCTGGGTGCAACATTGCAGGAAAGAAGTGGAAAATTGGGAAGCATCCAGAGAAGAGCAAAGAAAAAAGTATTAAAGGTCTAGAAAACATGACCTACGAGGTAAGATTGTAAATAATTTAGTTTGGAAAAGATAATACTGAGAGGGGATACGATAAGAGTTTTCAGGTACATAATAGGTTGTTAGAAGGAGGAGAGGAAAATATTCTTCTTAATCTGTGATGACAGGAAAAGAAGCTTAAATTGTACTGATGGAGGTTTAGGTGGAGCAATAGGAAAAAGCTTCCACGAGGTGTAACAATTAACTCGAACTATGGACTTAGTTCGAGTTAACGTTTGACTGCCGCGTGTAGCCGCGGGCAGTTAGTTCGGACTAAGGGGATTTAAAAATGGCGCTTGGATGGGAAGATGCAAATAAAGCCCGGGATATTTAAATCTCGGGCTTCATTTGCAACTTCGAATGCCTACATTAGCCTCCCTAGTTTGAATTAGGGGGCTAGTGTAAACATACCCTAATTGCCAAATGCAGAGTTCAAAACCAAAAGAAGAAATAATAGTAATTCAGCTTTCATCTAAATTAAATAATAATTGATTCCAAACATTTTTTTCTTTTTTTTTTTATCAATGTGGCTTCACTGGAGAGCTGCAGTGATACATTATCTGGTAGTGAAAACCCGAGAGCCTTTTCAACTCTTTCTGCTTCTGAACATGTCACCCCTATCCTTTTTTCTTTCTCAGTTCAAGTTTTATTTTTCTCTTAGTAATCATCAGTACAAGAAATGCTTAAAGGTACATGTCAGCATCATGGAAAGAGCATTGAAAAAAGCAAAATATCCATGCTTTCTTCTTTATGCATAGAGGGACCGAGAATCATGCAAAATAGGGCAGACTAAGGGTGCGTCTATACAGCACCCAAAACTCAAAATAAGATCCTCAATTTGTGCTACACAAATTGTGTAGCTTATTTCGAGTCTATTTGAAAATAGCATATTTCATCATTTGGTGCTGTCCATATTTTGAAATAGTGGACACGTTCAAAAGACATGGGGTAGCTATTTCGGCATACTTCTGGTATCCTGAAATAACTTTGCTGTGTAGACATATCCTAAGGTAGGATGTTCAGAAGGGTCATTCAGATCAAGTATTGATGCAAGATACTTCTGCAAAATAGCATCAGGAATGGAATGATTCTGAAATACTTGGAATGATACTGTGATGTGGGATACATAAAAGTAACCTCTGCTTGAACTTTTCCCTTTGTCTACAAATCAAAAACATCTGTGAATTCAACAGTAGAGCTAAGGAAGTTTTGAAAACCGTGCACTTGAAGCTGAAGATTTCATATGCTCTTTATGCTCAGATCTATAATCATACTGTATTTCTGTGGATGTCTTTAATACCAGGTACTATACTGACTCAATTAAAAGAGAAAAAAATCACTCCAACTCAGAAATAATGGATTCGGTTCATGGACCAGCCTTTAACTTTTGTGTGACTAGCAACGTCCCGCATCTATCCTTGGGGGACCATGGGGGCTATCACAATAACAAACGAAAACCAAGCAACAGCAAAATAAAGGCCAAAGCAGCTCATCTTGCTCCCCCAAACAGAGCCAAGACTAAGTAGTTTGGTTTATTACACAAGATGGGGAAGGGATAAAGCCACTGAGCAGCAGTGAAGGTACTCTGTAGGTACAACTATTAACATAATGGTTGATCTTCCTGCTGCTGCAATCTTCACTTTATAGGAGATGATGGAGATAGGGCAACTATTTCATCTGATCAGTCAGATAAACCCACTAAGTTTAACACCACTCCCAAATCCCACTGTGCGAGTACTTTGGAAGATGAGTGCCCTGGATCTGGGATCCAGAACATGTAAGGGGTACATATGACTTATATGAGCAATATAAATGCTCCTCTCTATATAATTGCATGTGAGGCTCTTCCTGGTGATATCTTCTACTTAAGAGGAATGATAAGAAGTCAATCCACTCCTGACATGTGGTATGACCCCCTAGGATCTTGGAATCTTCCATTATTAGAAGGATGCAGGAGATAGGAAGAGAAAGGAAGTAGTACCAGGATAAGTAATTGGGAGGAATTCTCCTTGTTGTTTGTTTAAGCACCCAGAAACAGACTTGCAGAATGGAAAAGGCAGATCCCTTCTCATCTTAACTAATTGGAGACGAGCTTGCAAAAAGAGACCTGAATTTTCTGCTTTGCTATGTACCACAGAGTTCTAAAGAGTAAAAAAAATACATTTTTTTTCTTCCAGCTTAATTACACTGTTCTCATTCAGATGGGTAAACAACTATTCACCCTGAGTGGGTATGTCTACACAGCACGCTAAACTTGAAATAAGATATGCAATTTGTCCTATGCAAATTGTACATCTTATTTCAACTGACTTTTGAAATATCATATTTCAAAATTTGGCACATCTAGCCAGCGCCAAATTTTGAAATAACGTGCTATTTCGAGACATCCCTTAACCTTCATGGAACAAGTGTTACAGGGATGCCAAAATAGCGTGTGCGCTATTTTGAGACCTATCTCGAAGTAGTGGGTGTGTTCAAAAGACATGGGGTAGCTATTTTGGAATACTGGAAGTATCCTGATATAGTCCCACTGTGTAGACGTACTCAGATTTATTATGCACTGCGCTGAACGATCTGGCACTGATTATTGCAAGACAGACAGTAGCAGAAGGAGGCTGGCCTGCTGAATCCTCCTAGCCTCTATCCTATCCAACCAGCCTGAGTATGAAAGGTTTCACTGGGGAATAGCACCAGCTGAGTCTCTACCACTGGCCTAAACCAGTGATTCCACCTACAGGGAGGAGAGCCGGAGGCTCATGTTTTGAGGGACAGATGGATTGTCCAAAGTACAGCACATCTCTGATACTATGACTCTGGGACAAAGAACATAACACAGGAATTTCCATAGAAGATCAAGTCCAGCTACTTTGGTATCCTATCTTTAACAATAACCAGTGACAGATTCTTCAGAGTAACATATAATAAATGTCATAATGGATGGTATTTTCATTTACCTGAATAACTCTGGAAGAGAAAAGTTCTGATTATTTACTCTTTAGAACTTTGTGGTGCATAAACTATATTCCACATCTATTTTATCATTTACCTGCAAATATCCCTATCGATTGCAAATGAATATTTTAAAGAAAATAAGATAACTACCTGATCAAGAAAGAAGACAAAGACTATGTCTAGACTACAGAGTTCAATCAGAAGAAGATATGCAATTTGCAATATGCAAATTGTGTATCTTTTTCCCATTTTCTTTTAAAAGAGGCTTTTCTGAAATTTGGTGCATCTACATGGCACCAAATTTTGGAAAAACCTGCTCTTTTGACACATCTCTTATGCCTTGTAGAATGAGATTTATGGAAATGGCAAAAGAGTATGTCAACTTTTCTGAAAATTTTTTCAGAAAAGCAGACGCATTCCTTGGACACAGCATTGCTCTTCTGGGATATCTCCGGGATCCTGGAAGAGCGCTGCAGTCTAGATGTAGCCAAAGAGAATAACTTAATTTAGAGAGGAATGATGTAATCAGAGTCATTCCCAATAAGTTAGGGTATGTCTACACTACAAAGTTAGTTCGAACTAACGGACGTTAGTTCGAACTAACTTTCATAGGCACTACACTAGCGCTCCGTTAGTTTGAATTTAATTCGAACTAATGGAGCGCTTAGTTCGAACTAGTTAATCCTCATTCCACGAGGATTAAGCCTAGTTCGAACTTGCTAGTTCGAATTAAGGGGTGTGTAGCCCCTTCATTCGAACTAGTGGGAGGCTAACCCTCCCCAGGTTTCCCTGGTGGCCACTCTGGCCAACACCAGGGAAACTCGTCTGCCCCCCTCCCGGCCCCGGACCCCTTAAAGGAGCACGGGCTGGCTACGGTGCCCGTGCCAGGTGCAAGCCTGCCAGCACCCAGCTAGCAGACCTTGCACCTGGCACAGCTCGAGCCACCCACCCGATGCTCCCCAGCCCTCCCCCTCTTCCCGAGACCAGGCTGGCGGCTCCTGGGAGCTTGCCTGGGACCGCAAGAGGCGGGCACCCACCTGGGCTAGTGCGGACATCGTGGACCTCGTCCACGACCTCTGCACTAGGCACAGGAAAGTGGCCATCTAGGGCAGGAGAGCTGCCAGCCTGGCCACCCAGGAGCAGGTGTGCATGAAAATCAAGGGGGTCCACTGAGACCCCCGACCCAGAGCCCTGAGCTTACAATGGCCATCCTGGGTCAGACAAAAGGTCCATCTAGCCCAGTAGCCTGTCTGCCGACAGCGGCCAACCCTAAGGAGCCTGGAGGGGATGGACCGAAGACAGTGACCAAGCCATTTGTCTCGTGCCATCCCTCTCCAGCCTTCCACAAACCTTGGGCAGAGACACCACTCCTACCCCCTGACTAATACCACTCCATGGACCCCACTTCCATGACTTGATCTCACTTCTCTTTAAACTCTGTTCTAGTTCTAGCCTTCACAGCCTCCTGCAGCAAGGAGTTCCACAGATTGACTCTTTGCTTTGAGAAGAGCAACTTTCTGTTATAGTTTGAAGCCTGCTACCCATTCCTTTCCTTTGGTGTCCTCTAGTCCTTCTTTATGGGAACTAATGAAGAACTTTTCTGTATGCACCCTCTCCACGCAACCCCTGCTTTTAGAGACCTCTATCCTGTCCCCCCTCCGTCTCCTCTTTTCTAAGCTGAGAAGTCCCAGTCTCTTTAGCCTCTCTTCATATGGGACCTGTTCCCAACCCCTGATCATTGTAGTTGCCCTCCCTTCTCCCACCCTCTCTCTTCCCCTCTCCCACCTCCTTTTCCCAGTCTCCCCCAGTTTTGTTCAATAAAGACAGATTCTGTTTTTGAACACAATTGTCCTTTATTTTGTACATCAGGAAGGGGGGCTAGGGAAGGGTAAGTGGAAGGAGGTGAGGGAGGAATGGGGTACGAGCCCCCTATGGGGAGGACTGGGCTGGCTCTGTGGACTTCTGGGGGTGGAAGCTCTCCTGCAGCCCCCCAATTGCTCCCTCTCCCCAGATGGCAGCCTGCGGCAAGTGCAGCCGGGCTGATGGCCGAGTGCTGTGATGTGCCCAGTGTGGGTAGTCTGGGCACTCCAAGGCAGGACTGCTTTGCAAGCGGGGCACCCCTGAGAACTGTCTGTTCGTGGTGGGGGTTGGGACCCTTTAAGCGCAGCCCTCGGCTAGCCTGAGACAGCATCTCCACGCTCTAAGTCCTCCTCTGATGCTCTGCCGGCACTGCTTCCGGCCATCCTTAAGCCTGGTTCAGGGTCCACTCTGTGTGGACATGCTAGTTCGAATTAGCAAAACGCTAATTCGAACTAGTTTTTTAGTCTAGATCCATTAGTTCGAATTAGCTTAGTTCGAATTAACTAATTCGAACTAAGTTAGTTCGAATTAACGTTGTAGGGTAGACGTACCCTTAGTTATCAACAGATATCTTATTTTTCTGAATTGTGGCTCATTGAAATGCTCCTTATCAAAGTACTAAAAACCTATCTTAATAAATAATGAATTTTGGTCATTATGTCCAGTCTTATGCCTCTAAACAAAAGCTTGAACAATGAGTTTATTCTGCTTTACTATCATTACAATCTTATAAATACAGTCCTTTAAAAAGGGAGATTTTTATCAATTTAGTGTTGCTGCTGAACAAAATTGCAGGAGAATCTAAAGCAAAATAGTACTTACAACTTCTGGTTTTAGTTCAGGTTTGCTATTTTTTAGACAAAACACCTACTCTTCCTTCCCTTTCCATAAAAGCTATGTGACTAGAAAACCAAGCTGTAAAGATAAAAAAACCTGAAATTGGATTTTTATAACATTCTATTCTATCTAGTAATCGTTTTGGGTTGACATATCATGGGTACAAACTCTCCCTGGACAGAATAAACTGAGAAACATAAAGGATAGTGAGAATAGGAACATAAAAGATAGTGAAAACAGAAGAGTCCCTAGTGGTGCTACAAATATCTACTAAAAGACAACTGACACTGTCAGATATGGTGGCTGTGAAAGCTGTGTAATCTTGTTTCATGTTGACACCAAGGGCATAGCGCTGCCAGTGATGCCCAGTGCTGTATGCTGTTCTGAGACTAGAAGCCCAGTTGTGTCAATCTTGCACCTCTGAAGAGCACTAAAATTTACTTTGAGTGCAAAAGTGTGCACATTTAGGTCTTGCTGCTGCTCCCATTCATGTTAATGAGATTTTTGCTGTTGACTTCAATGAAAACAGGAACAGAGCTTTATTGAAAAAAATTTGACATTCTGAATGTCAAACTGAAATATTTTGGAGCAAATGAAAATGTCTGAGGATTAAATACTGAGATCTCATCTTAATATTTATATCAAAGATAATGGAAGTTTATGGAAAATGTATAACCTTCTTTGGAATGAAAGCTGTGGAATATAACTGAGACAGGCCATGAAAGAACTGAATGTGAAAAATAAAAATAAAAAAGTTTGAAAAAAAAAAAACCCTGTTAGCAGCTAGAGATACCAAGCACATATATTACTTAAACTGATACATGTAAAATAGAAGTCCTGATTCCTGAGCAGAGACCAGAATCCTGAATTTTGAGAGAGAAGATCTTTACGTCTCAAAATCCTGACAGTAGAAAGAACTGAGAAGAGCAGAGCATTGGGGAGTAAATGTCCCTGAAGGAAAGGTGTGAGAGTGATTTTTCCTAGTGATCAGTGGAGCCAGATTAGGCTGGTGAAAACCAAATAAAGTTAGGCAGTTGAGAGCTCATCTAAACATTTCCCAAAACTCAAGAAAACTCTCTGATTGGGAGATCTGAAGCAGGAAGGGTAAAAAATCTGAACACTGGGGAATAACGAATGAGTAAGTCTAGTCATGTCTCTGGACAAGATCTGGAACCATGCCTGGGAAGGAAATAAGGTAAAGAAACACCTAGCAGGAGAGGCTGGAGAAAGGTGTGATGAAAAAGACCATGGTATGCTGAAGTCTGATGGGTAATGTGAGAGCAGTACTGTGCTGAGCAGTTGGGACTTGAAAGATTTAATGTATAGATTGAAATCTACTGAAGAATTTTGAGTTAAAATTGTGGGACTTTTATGACTTCTGTGCATGAGATACTTGCAATAAATGAAACTTCCGAAATACTATTAATATTTGGAAAGCTTGTGTGGAGTTGTTTTGGACTGTAGAATAAAAGGCAGGCAGACTGCCACAGGAAGATCCCCCAGAAAAGGGCTCCCCTTCATATATGGAGACGGTTTCAGACAACCATTTGAGGGAGTAGCTGCACATGCCCAAAATGGGATAATTGAAATAGAGGGCTTATTTCAGTGCCCTTGAAGCCACAAGGGGAACATCAGAGGTACTACACTTTGATAATTAACATAAGAACATCCATACTGGATCAGACCAAAGGTCCCAGTATCCTGCCTGTCAACAGTGGCCATGCCAGATGTCCCAGAGGGAGGGAATACAACAGGTAATCATCACGTGATCTCTCTCCTGTCATCCATTTCCAGACAAACAGAGGCTTAAGACACCATTCCTACCCATCCTTGCTAATAGCCATTGATGGACCTCACCTCCATGAATCTATCTAGCTCTTTTTTGAACCCTGTTAAAGTCCTAGTCTTCACAAAATCCCATGGCGAGGAGTTCCATAGGTTAACTGTTTGCTGAGTAAAGAAAAACTTCCTTTTTTTTGTTTTAAACTTGCTGCTCATTAATTTCTTTTGATGACCCTTAGTGCTTATGTTGTAGGAATAAATAAATAACTTTTTCTTATTCACTTTTTCCACACCTGTCATGATTTTACAGACCTCTATCACATTCCTCTCCCCTCCCCCTCATCTCCTTTTTTCTTAGCTGAAAAAGCTGACTTCTTTGATAAACACTAAAATTAGACCCAAAGGGGGAAAAGGAAATAATAGCATTTCAGTAGGTACGGGTTTATTTTTAGGTTTTATTTTACTGATTGATGAAATATGGCACAGCAATGGAGGGAGAAGTGCGCAACAAACTTTTTAAATGCACATTAATTCAAGTTTTAGAACAGTATTATTAATTCATGCTCCCAGCTTCACACAAATGTGCACACTAATGCACATTCATTCAAGTGAGACTTCTGTCCCTCCTCTTGGATAAGTCATGATACTAAGTGGAGTAAGAAGCCAGGCGGAAATACAGGAGGTTAGCCATACATGTGGATGAAACCAGATTATTAAATAGATCTCAGGTCATCTGGATTTTCTTTATCTAATGCCACATTTTCCTCCTGCCTCACTCAACACTAAGTAGTACTGAACTTTGTAAGTAAAAGTAACACAATGCAAATACTAGCTGAGAAATATTTCTTTATGCGAGTAAAGGTATGCAATTGTGGAGAATTTGGTCTTGGTGGTATTTCTGAAACTTTCAAACACTAATGAATCCAAGGGGGCATTTCCCATAACATCAACTTTATCACTTCAGAGAAGAGAATGGTTCTGAAACTCTGGCCCTATTATGTACAGAAGCGGTAAGGGGTTTCTGGCATACAATTCCCACCATCTCTGCAACCTGTGCAGCTTCATGTGCACCATCAGTGACAGAACTAAAAAAATGAAAGCTTCTGGCACTTCTGGGTATTTTATTTGCTTTTGGTCTTGTTTGTTTGTTTTTTCCATGCATTCTGCCTGAGGAAGAATGAATCAGTACATGGGACTCCTTTCCCTGGAAGTGGCAAATGGTCTATTTCCATCCCTATCTCCCAGAAAGTAGGGACAATAGCATGCAAACAATTTTTTTCCATAGGAGTAAGGAAATAGATAGGGCACCCCTATATTGGGCAATCCTGTTTTCCTCAGTTGTCAGTGATGTTTTTTATCTGTGGAAATGTTCAGACTCTTATAACCCCCTCCAGACAGGTGACAGTTCCTCATGCTGGTTCCACTTCTCAAGCCTGATGTGTCACTCCTCTAGCCCATGAAAACAAAGGAAGAGTTATGAGCAAGCAAAGCTCTCTCAGTATTCTACACTACAAAGGAAGATCAAAGCTGTCCCTGTCGATCTTCCAAGATTCGAATTAGTGGTCTAGTTAAAATAGCTAATTGAGAGTGAGAGGGGCACTCCGGTTGATGCTAGTAAACCTGCTTTCACAAGGAATAAGGGAACTCAAAGGAAGAGTGTTCTCCATTCGACTTCCTGCAATGTAGACAGTGCCAAAAGCCAAGTTAAGCTACTCCAACTTCAGCTACAAAATTCATGGCTGAAGTTGAGTATCTTACTTCAACTTTGTTCCATAGTGTATGCATACCCTCATGCATAAAGGAGAAAAAGTTTGGGGATCTCTAGCTCTGCTTTTAACAGTGGAAAAAGAATTTCCTTTTACCTTAACCTCTGCACATACTCTCACCGATGAAAAGTTACAGATCTCTGAGATCACTGGATCAGCAACTTTTGACATCTAGGCTTTCTGGGATTCCCACTTTGGAGTCCCTTGTATGCTCTTCTGAAGCATCTGTATTGGGCACTTTTGGAGACAACATCCTGGAGTAATCAGCTATGTTTACATGATGACTTGATATAGTAGCATCAGTTTTCAAGTGATCAATGGATGAGTACCTGTGATGATGATGATGTCAAGGGAGAGGCTTTTAGTAATGAAGTAGCTGGTTCTTTGTGCTAAGCCAGGAAGTTTAATCACATAGAAAAAAGGACAATACTAATTTGAATGGTTATGAACTATTATGTTCATACTATGTGGTGCCAAAACAATTAGTTTGCATGACTTTGTGAACAAAATTGATAATTGGAACTTTTCACAACAAGTGTTTGAATTGGACAAAACCTTTATGTCTATAAGATAGAAAAAGGCTTAAACTTAGCAAGACATGTATGGGTATGTCTACACTACCACCCTAGTTCGAACTAGGGTGGTAATGTAGGCAACCGGAGTTGGAAATGAAGCCCGGGTTTTGAATTTCCCGGGCTTCATTTGCATAAAGCCGGGCGCCGCCATTTTTAAATGTCTGCTAGTGCGGACTCCGTGCCACTAGTGCAGCTACTCGCGGCACGGACTAGGTAGTTCGGACTAGGCTTCCTAGTCCGAACTACCATTAGTCCTCTTGAAACGGAGTAACAGTAGTTTGGACTAGGAAGCCTAGTCCGAACTACCTAGTCCGTGCCGCGAGTAGCTGCACTAGTGGCACGGAGTCCGCACTAGCGGACATTTAAAAATGGCGGCGCCCGGCTTTATGCAAATGAAGCCTGGAAAATTCAAATCCCGGGCTTCATTTGCAACTCCGGTTGCCTACATAACCACCCTAGTTCAAACTAGGGTGGTAGTGTAGACATACCCTATGTGAGTAGGTGTGGAAATGTCACTTCACACGTCTTTCTTTTCTGAGAAAACAGTTGCTTGTGCAGGTTCTATATAGTGGGGTACATTTCTCCCAAACTGCAAAAATACAAATAACTTACCATTGAATTTCTTTTGGATATGTGGTGGGTTTTTTTTTTACTCTTCCAAGATATAGTGATCTATTTTTCATGTTATTTCCATGCACTTCTAACTGGGAAAACCAGGGTAGAAATTTTCTCTACAGGATGAAAACCAAGTTTTTATATATAGTTTTTTTTTTCTCCAGTGTCTTGTCTATATATGTCATATATAGCTATGGTGCCACTGAAATAATAAATCATAACATAATTTTGAACTAGAGCTTCATTGAAAATTTTGCATTGCCATCACATGCTTGATGGCTCTGTAAAAACTCCAGTAGTTTGTGGGGTTAGCTTTGAATTTTTATTTAATTTTTGTGTTGCTTTGAAAATGAGAAGCAGTTCTTGAAAGCAAAAATAATCTTGTCCTTAACTAATGACATATGGAAAATTGTGAAGTTTCACATGTGGATAAACTGGTACTAGTGCAAAATTTCCTTCGCTGATCATCACAAATATTGTTCTATAAAACATACACACTCATGTTAGTGTTTGAATTTATAAATGAAAGTTGAGTCTGACTAGACCTTAATGTTTTGGGACAAGAATAAGGAAACTGCCTATTTTTCCTGCATTGTCACTACCTTCTCATTCTCGGTACTTGACTCACACACATTGGAAGCAGCATCTGTCAATAAATTACAGCGGAAAGTAACTATCAAAAGACATTTCCATGAGTTTGCATAAAATGAAAAGGGTTTTTTTTTAAGTTTTACGAGTAAAGGAGGTCACAGTAAGACATCATTTAAGTAAAAATTGCTGAGAGACAGGTTATATAAGAAGAAAGTGGTTGATTGTATAAGTTTTCCAATAAAGGGTTTTTTGTTACAGGGGCAATAACTACAAATCTTTTACTGATAATTCATGTCTGCTTTCTAGCAGCTTTCTTAAACTTAATAAACAAAACTTCTTTTGGGGTTAATTTTAGACCATAATCATACTCTAATTATTTCACAGACTCTAATGAAGAATACTTCAAAGAATCCATAAACAACTGAAGATCAAATAACTGCAACACTATTATTCTCAAACTATTCTGTATTTTTTAATACTTCTGAAAGGCCAAGTTTTTAGTTCAGTTCTTTAACATGCTGCTAATGGATCTGCGAGACTTGAGATGATCTGATTTCACTGTAGTACCTCTATACATTGTTGATACCCCAAATTGCATATGGCTCTCATAGTTTTCCTCCTTATTCTCTTCTCCTTTTCCTCATTTCTTAGTGTTGTTTTTTATTCATTATTTACTTCTTATGTTTTGTGTTGGCTTACACTGTAAACTCTTCAACACCATAACTATCTTCTTCTTTGTACAGTGCCTAGCATTATAGGCCCCAATTCAGAAAGTCATTGCTGGGTGCTTCAGTAATATTAATCCTAACACTAATTTAAAACTACATTAATTGATAATATTAATTCATTTCCTTGTGGACTGGTGTTCTGCATCACAATATGTATGATAGCAAAATGCAGGACAATGTAGCACTTTAAAGACTAACAAGATGGTTTATTAGATGATGAGCTTTCGTGGGCCAGACCCACTTCCTCAGATCAAATAGTGAGGAAGTGGGTCTGGCCCACGAAAGCTCATCATCTAATAAACCATCTTGTTAGTCTTTAAAGTGCTACATTGTCCTGCATTTTGCTTCAGCTACCCCAGACTAACACGGCTACATTTCTATCAATATGTATGATAGGCCTTGTTATCAGTGTCAGTAAAAAGGTCAATTTGCAAGGAGACCTTTTCCCACTAGAGAAGTTTCTTTCAGCTCAGTGATCAAGGGAAGCCTGCGGAAATTCGGACTGATAATTCTATACTTATTTCTTCAAAGTGTATAAAGAAGAATTATATCTCCAAAATGTCATCATGGTTTCATTCATAAGCACTGCAATTCACAAGTATTTCAACAATAAATAAACTGTAGCTTTATAGATTTGTCATAAAAATCATTGGAACTTCTTTGTAAACTTCTTTATCCTACCAGGAGTGAAATCTGGGTAGAAATATATGACTTGCTGCTCCTGATCAGGGCACGTGCTTCAACATCCTATTTCTGGCAGTTTCTGGCACTTCATAGAAAGACCATAAGAACCCCTGATAGTAAGCAGTTTTTGAAAAAGATGTGTACAAGGGGCTACCACAAAACTTTTTTAGTGAGATTCCAGCTTATTCTCTGGAGTAAAAAGTTTTTATCCTTTCTTGAGATACTTAATTGTCTGGATGTGTGTTTGCATCATATCCCTGTATCTCTAAAATGCCAATGATCCAATAATTGTCTTATGAAACACAGGGTTAAAGGACAAGCTTCTTAATAGACAAATGAACTGTAATAGTTCTAACTACATACAGAACATTCAGTGCATAAAGTTCTGTTTTGTGGTCTTTCCATCTTTATTATTCCCACTGCTGGTCCACACTCTGATGCATCAGTGACAAAGAAGAGCATGGGTTTTCAGTTTAACAGTGAGTCTATAAATATTTAAAATATCTTCAAAAATATTCTAATTACCTAAATATTTAAAATTAGAAAAAAGCCATTGACAAAAATGAACCATTAATTAATTCTTAAGGGAAATACTTGCTGTGGTTCAGAACAGCTCCATGCATTCTATTTGCTCCTTTTCCTCATATATCCCAACCAAGATGAAGATTTTTTTCTTAACTCTCCTTTAACCTCACTGTTTAAGAAGGACAAAGAGAACTTCTTAAAATTCTGCCAATGTTCTTGGGAAATGTCACTTGTTTGGCAGGGCTCCCAAACAGTAGCACAGCTTGATCCCCCGCACAGCCCTCCACAGAGCTAGACCTGACATCAGGAAGCTCTTTCCATGACAGGCATAAATTAAGCTGAAACTCAGTTGTAGACTTATGGATTATGCTTTAAAAAATGTATAGTCAGGAAGACAGAGTCTGATGTCTCTTTAGCAAGTCAGCTTTTCTCTTCTAAAACTCTCCTTAAGGGATGGATTTGTTGAAAGGGGATTTTTTTAGTACAGTTATTCAATGGAAGCTCAGAAATGTCTTACTGCAAATGATTCAAGATAGTTATTTGGCAGTGTCATAGGTTTGGAGTTTGAATTTAAGCTTTGCACATCTTGCAGAAATGCACTGAAAAGCATCTTGGAAAATTTACAGTAAAAAAAAAAGTCAAGATCCCATCTACCTGCACATAACTGAGAGAGGTTACAGTGGCAAGTTCTCGCTCCCTTCTCCCAGTTTGTTGTCATCCAGGCTATTCATTCCAAACATCTTCTTTAGAGATGTTTAAAACATTAAATATTGGTTGGTCTGTATTATTGGAGTTAGTTCAGGTGGTACTTTTCCCCAAGTCCCGCATCAGCTGTGCCCCTACCATACCCCTTCATGTGCCTGCTTCATCACCTTCTCCCTTCCCTCAGTTGAGTGATTACCAAGGGCTGGGTGGCAGCAGAAGTTGCCTCTCCTCTCCCCTTCGTACTCACAGTGGCAATGGGGGTGCAAGAGTAACTTGGCAGCCTACTCCGCTCTATTACATTATCTCCTGGCCCACTGTGTCTTGCTTTTACATGGCGGTGGAAAGCAGAGCACCCCTGCACTGTGGCTCTGCTTCCTGCTACTACGGAAGAGGTTGGTGGGGCAAAGTAGAGCAGGCTGCTGGGCTGCCACAGTGAGTGTGGGGAAAAAGAGGTGATCCCTGCTGCCACCCTGCACCCAACGCTTCCATAGGGTGGTTGAGACAGCCACCATGGGGGTCCTCCAAAGCACAGGGCTTGGAGGACCTTCCCAGAACCATCCTATGAATGGGAGGACAGTGGGAGACAGTGAACAAAAGGGGTTTTGTGGCAGAGAAAAGCTACAGATGAAATACTCTGGTTCTTTTAAGACAATATCATTTCTGCATCTGTGCCTATTACTTTCACATGTTACACCATAACAGCAATATACCTGAGGGGACTAATTGCTTTTAAATGAATTACTCTGATAGTATGCACCTTTTTATACAGTCAGTATGAAATTTTGGGCTTTTAGCTCATAAGTTATTTTTGTTGTTGTTTCTTAGGTTAAACACACTTCATTTTAAATGTACAAAAATGACTGGAAAAAAACCCTTTTCCTCTCAAGAAGGGTCAATGTTATGTTCAAGGTTGCAGTCTGTGCACAGTTCTGTTGACAGGAATCAATCATTTCCCAGTCCTAGACCTGGACAGGACCAAGGCCATTGACTTGACTGGTTTTTTTTTTTCACTGAAACATTAGACAATAAAGTACCTTCTGCATGTAATACGAATTTAAAACTTCTGAGGGAACATCATTCTTTCTGGAATTAATAGAGGAAAGACAACTCTGACTGAAATTAATGTAGTTGCATGGGACTGAGGGCAGAATGTAGCCCATATTGACAATGTGTGCTTCCTGTTTTACTATGCAATGGTTGTCTTTCCATCTATGAAGTGAATTTAATGTAGTAAAAAAGCATGCAGCTAGAGAGAAAGAGACTTAGATTTTGATGTGCTGAGGGCCAAAACCAACATAGCATAGAATCCCCAAACAATGTCAAGTTAATTCAACCAGTGCTAGTAATTAGATCATTTTCTGTTTTGTTGAATTAACATACTTACAGGGTAAGCCTCTTTTGCAGCTTTGATATGTTTAAGTTTCTTACAAATTAGTAGACTGCTTTAAACTCTTAAATTGTTTTAACTAGGGATTTGTGTGGGAAGCTTGTATTAGTCAGGAAGAAGTGCATTGGTCTACAGAAGCTAATCAAGTATTAGTAAAATTTCTTTAAACCAAATAAATCATTGGCTTGGAGTGGGGGAAATGCATGAAACTTTAGGACTAAGGGCTATAGTGAAGCCTTTTATTTTGTGTCTGGAATGCTGAGTCTGCCATCAGTAGGCACGATGAATTTAAACATCTATCCTCTTGATTTCATCCTCAGATAAGGCCACTGGAAACCTACATCACTTGTAACTACCATTATTGTTCTGCAATATTACATAATTACTTTTGGGAGCAAACTTTAAAAAAAGAAAAATGACTTCCAATTTAGCCATTACAATTATTTTTTTATTAATTTATCAGAAAAAAATGCAAAAACTAACACAGATAATCTGTAGGAATCTGAGCCGCTGAGTACAGCATCATTAGCCATAACTGAGGATTCAGCCCATAAATCCAATAAGCATACTGGAAATTAAATACAATAGACTTCCAATAATCCAGAACCTTTGGGACCTAGGTGGTGCCAGATTATCGGATATGTCGGACTATCAGGAGGTACTATAAGTTGGTTTTATATATATATATATATATATATACACACACACACACAGTATATACTGTATATAAAGTGTTTTAACTTTTTATTGTACATACTGTATACAGTATACTGTAATGTTTTAGTTTTTTAAACCCTTTTTTACCCTTTTTGTTGTACATACTGTAATGCATAAATTTAGTCATAGAATGAAAGAATAAATGTACAGTACAGTACTCACCATATTGTTGCAAAGCCTTTGAATACAGAAAATAGAGGATACTATGTACAGTAGTGTGCAGCACTGGCTAATCACTTAAACTATTAATCACTTTAACTATTAACACAGTAACAAAAAAAACCCTCATTTTTTGCAAAAGTTCACTCACTAGGCTCTTGCCTTTTTGATGCCGGACTATTGGAGTTTTACTGTACTGTAATTGTTTTCTGTTTTACAACTTTGAAATTTCAAACTTATGCTACTGGTTTATGCTTCCAGTTGCAACACTTCCAGAGAACTGTGCTATTAATAACTCTATGTTAGTGCACTTATATGTACCATATTACATAAGAACTATTGCAAACCAATTTCCCTCAAACTCCCTTCCACCTAAAAATTCAAATTTGGTTGCTAGCTAGGATGATCTTTTTGTGGAAAATATGAAAGTGCTGGATGTGAAGAGGTTATGCACCCCGTATTGCATCCCTTCTGCGTACAGATTATTCTTTCTCATCAGGCTGGCCTGCTCCATTGTCCAGTGCTTGGCTACAGACTCATAGCCAAGCTTTCTGTTCACCCCACTTTAGACACAGTATGATGTTAGCAGAGTGGGAACAGAGCAACCTTGTTAAAAGACTATAGGGAAAAAGCCTGCAGGGAAAAGTCGGAAAAAGATATGCAAATTGAGAACCACAATTTGCATATCTTTTTCCATTTTTCTTCCAAAAGAAGCTTTTCTGACATTTGGCCCATCTACACAGGACCAAATGTCGGGGGAAAAAAACCCTCTTTTAGAACATCCCTTCTTCCTCGTAGAACGAGGTTTAAGGAGATGCTGAAAAAACGCATCTGCTTTTCCTAATTATTTTTTGGAAAAGCAGATGCGTTCTTTGGACACTGCAGAGCTTTCTGGTATCCCAGAAAAGCTCTACAATGTAGACATAGCTTGAGAGAAGAAAGGCAATCTCCATTATATCTTTCCCTCAACTACCATATGGACATTTCCTCTTCCTAACCCCAGGGAAGCAGCAGGAGTTCTTCACCCTTCTAGTCACCTGAGGAGAAATTTCACAGAGGTCTTTTCTCTCTAGTTACTAGAACAGAACACAGAAACTTCAGAAACGATGTGCCTCAGAGACAGCTATCTTTCAGAGAGAGGCACAGGACTGTAACAATGCCATCTACTTGAGTAGCACTGACACATCTATAGTAAGCTTTCTTCAGACCCCATGCTATGCACTATGGATCTGCCAGCCTTACACTTGGTCTTTCCCCATAATTAAAGCCTCCCCCTCACACACATGCCACTTTGACTCCTCCTCACTCTGGCCCATCAACTTTGAAATTAAAATCCCAGCAATTCAGATGATACAATACAAGATTTAATTTATAAATTCTCCAACTCTGATTGTTTAGCAATAAGAAATGAACTATGAAATTACCAGTATTGATCAAATACGTGACTTTTAGGACACTATCTTAAAATCATACAGTCTGACTGATGTCAGAAGATGAAATCTAAGGTAGACTATTGGAAAGTAGTAAAAACACAAGTCTTAAAGTCTAGTGCATGCCAGATTGATAATAAATTGAACAGAAATGGTGGAGAGTCAAGTGAAGAGTGTCAACTTATTCACTGTCAGGCTTCTAGAGAGAACAGATGAAACTATTCCCTGAAAAACAGATTCCAATACTTGTGGTACTAAATGCAAAGGATGACCTAATTTATATGAAAATGGCTTTTAAACCAGTGGGAGGCAGAAGCCATAATAGCATGGCCAAGGATGAAATTTTATGGGCAGCTAGAGAAAAAAGGAATAATGCTATAAAAAGAAACAATCCATTTATTAAAAAAAGAAATAATTTACCTAAGTCAAAAGAAAAGTGCTGTTTCCTATTAACTGCAGAAGATGGGTCTTGAGGCCAAATTATTATTATTCGCCAAATTATTATCATGACATGATGAGAAAGTGGGGGTTTTCTGGTCTATTGGGGCTCACGAATCAATAGAATTTTTGGATGGATTTTGATACACATGAATATAGTGTCTCACTCCAGAAATCATCTTAGTTATTGCCATAGGACTACTTGTAGTATAGGATTTTTTTCCTCCTCTATATTACAAGCAGTCCCATGGCAGTTAATGGGACTACTTCTGAAGTAAGTGATTATTCAATCCGATGCCTGTATTTTTATATATATCAAATCCCACCTGGAAACTTTTCTATTTATTCATGTTCAGAGGGAAAAACAAAGGATGGCAGTGTCTGAAAAATCATTTGGTTATAATGCAGCCTACGAGTCTGCATTGCACTTAACAGAAAAGAATGGTTAGCACAAAATTAAAGGCTATGTTAAATTAAAGATACAACTGAAAGTCAGATCTCTACTATTTACTCTACTCACATATATAAAACCAATAGGAATTTTGCATTTTCCATTCAAGATGGAATTTGGTCTACCCTCTTCAATTACACAATTACAAATGATCTTTCAAGTAATTCAATATTTTCTATAACCTGAAATGCACAAGATTAATATTTTATAACCTTGTCCCTATTTTTATTGTCATAGTCTTAGGTTTAGATTTTTTAGAGTTTTTAAAATATTGCTGCACTCAGCATTGCAGCATCTAGCCAATTTAGAGAACTAAATCTCATTTTCAAAAAGGGATTTAGGAACTTGAGAAATCTAAATTTCCATCAACAGGCTCAAAACTCAATCAAATTAAAAAAAAAATCTCAGGAGCAAGGAAAGGCCTTTCTCAATGAGGGCGATTTGCACTGACAGTCTTCAGCTTTTTATCTATATTTCAGCTGTAGCACTGTTTAAAAGAATATTGCTGTATAAATTTTAATGTTAAGTGTTGTGCCAAAGTTTATAAAAAATATTTAACTTCAGACCCTCAAAATTCAGCACATATTATCAGTGTTGCAGGCAGTTGCAAGTGATTGAATGGCAATAGACATTCTAGCAGAAAAGTGCAGCTACACAGTTATCACAAATGTTTTTGTTTGCACAAAGTGATTTACACACACATTAGTAGTCACTATGAGTAAGATTTGGAAACTCTTTTAAATAAATGTTGTGCACGTACCTTTTACAGTCAGCAACAAAAGTATCATATAATGGAGGACAAGTGTTGGTAAAAGTGAAAGCAATATTTTGCCATGTAGAAATAAAATGTCTTATTTCTAATTTATAATTGTACATGGATCCACCCTTGCAGATTCCATAGCAACATAAAAGGCTTTTTTTTTAATTTGACCCTAAAAAACAACACGTGGCAAGGAATATAATTTTAAATTTACTCAAATTATGAAGTTCTAAACTCAGTCTGGAAATGGGTTTCAAATAGAGACATAACTAACTGTTTTTTCCATTGGCAAACAAGTGACGCAAAGCGCTCAAGCTCAATAACAATTGTCTGATAGCTTGTTTCCTTATCAAAAGCCTGAAATGCCCTTTCCAGTCTCACAAGAAAACATCTAGGAAAAATAGCCAAAAAATTGCACTGCTGAGCCTGTAGGGAATTTATACAGAGCTGCTAAAATATAAGGTAACACAGAACAAAAGCACAGGACAAAAACTGTGATAGTATAACACACAAATGAAAATGGCGAACTCTATCTCTTTTGACTTTTTTTTTGCAATATTTCCCATTGAAAACTATTTTATATGCTTTTTCTAAGTGATGGACAAGCCTCAAGAGTTGGTTTGGTTTTGTTTGCTTCAGGAAAAAGCAACCCTTCTGATGTTTATTGAGTGGATAACCAAATATCTCTGAGTCAATGGAAAGACACCTATTAATTCAGTGGTTTGAGTCCTTTAAGTATGTGTGTATGCAATAAAGAAGCTAAATATCTCCTCCATCTGACCCTTACATCATAAACATCTCAGGCTCAGTAGAACAAACTTCATAGAAAACATATATTACCAAATCCAACATGGTTCAGCTCTTCAGGAATTTCCACGAGGAGTACAGATAGTTCGGAATGGCTACGTAGTTCGAATTATCTAGCCCGTGCCGCGTGTAGCCGCACGGCACGGGGTTCGCACTAGCTGGCTTTTAAAAATGGCGGCGCCGGCTTTATGCTAATGAAGCCTGGGAAATTCAAATCCCGGGCTTCATTAGCAAGTTCGGTATGCATACATTACCCCACTAGTTCGAACTAGCGGGGTAGTGTAGACATACCCTAACTGTTGTTGGAGGAGGAACTGGCAGTTGCATGGAAAATGGGCAGAAAAGGTGTTAGAGTTCCCTTTTTGTCTTATGAGTTTGTTTCTTTTGTTTGGCTGAAGAGTACCAGTTGGCCCTACTCTGAGGCCCACTTTGTAAATATCAAAACCAAGGTGAGGAATAGAGTCATCACATAGAGGAAGAAACACTGAGGCTGATGAGGCAAAAATAGTGCTTTGTCACATATCCTTCCAGTTTGGTAAACAATGAGCACATGTATATTTTACTCAACTAAGATTAAGTGGAGGAATGTTTTAAAAATCCTTTCATATGCTGGTCGAAGGACCATGCATATGCCACCCACTGTACATCTGGAGAACATAAATTCCATACATTCCATAAAAAATTATGAATGTAACTTGGCTAATATATTATCAACATATAACTATATTGGATTATTGGACTGTGTGAATGTATTGCTTCATTTTAATAATAAGATGTTGGAGAAAGAAACAGAAAGTCAATTCAATAGCCTGGATTGGCAACAGTCCAATAAACATTTGAAAGACAAAAGCTGAGCTATCAACTGTGAAGAGTCTCCATCCCATTTCCCAGTGGCTTTGCCAAGGCCAGAACCTAGAAATTCAAAAGGAATGTAAACTATTCAAAGTATCTTAAGAAGAAAGAAGAGAGATTGAATTTTCAGCAACTGTTCAAGGAAGGAGACACTGAAAGACAGAATGCTGTCTTCCTCCTCCCGCCCAAAGATGGGGTGTCTGAATTAAGTGAAAACTTCTTAAATATACAGAGAAAGAATTACATTTAGGTAAAAAAACAGAGTATTATAGCAGTTTGTTTTTCACCCTTTTCTCTGTTTTCTGTGTTCTGTAGGTTGCATAAACGATGTTTGTTTTGAAGAAGCTGCCTTGAATCATTTTAATCAGCCACTGGTTATAGGATCCCAGAAGAACGTTTCTGTAGGAGCAAATAGAGTTAAATCTGTTGATTTGTCACAATTGTGGAAAGAAGTAGGCTATAGCCCAGTGTTCAGTGAGAGTGGTATGACTATGTGGTTCCACCCAGAGAGGGATGAAGGTAGCAAAACCTGTCCTTTGAGGAGTGTATTGTAGAGGGACTATAAAGGAGTTTCAGACGCAATGCACCATGTACCTTTGCCAGTTCCTTAAAAGCCGTGATCTACTCTAGCCGAATGTGTTTTCGACTACTTTTCCCCAGGTGCATAAGCTTGTATTTCCCCTGGCACTGTCTATGCTGCAGGAAGTTGAAGGAAGAACATACTGCCTTTAAATTGTCTTACTTCTCGTGACAGCAGGATTACCAGCATTGACTGAGTGCCCTTCTCACTATGAATTAGCTGTCTTAACTACATGCCTAATTTGAACCTTTGAAGATAGATAGCAGCAGCTTCAATCTTCCTCTGTAGTGTAGACGTACCCTTTTGTCCTTCCACTCTCTGATAAAATATGATGATTTTCCTGCCTCACTTTTTCAAAGTTCTTACAAGAAGGAACTCTTTTCTTTAATGACACTATCTTATTCTACAGATACAGTAAGATAGTGTTCATTTCAATGAGTGTAGGATCAGGATTGGGAAATTATGTCTACTAATGCTCCTGCCCCAACCAACTAATAATTCTTACTTTTGTGCCATCACAGCCACTTTTATAGAAACGTTGTTACTAATATCACAAAGGGGGCTATTTCTTTAAGTGTGGATTAAGAATAGGCAATTGGAGCAGATGAGCAAAGACACAATTTTTATTTAAATGCCCTTAAAAATAAATGAAAAGACATGATTACTGCAATTGTGGAAAGTTTTCTACATTCAGCCAATCTTTAAGAGGTAGATTTTGGTTTCCTTACTCAGGCTGAGAAGTATCCTTACTTCATGTATGGTAAAATGTCTTTATGCAGAAAACAAGTAAAATGTTTTGGGGAAGTAGCAAAGTAACAAGAAAAAGCCTCTCAGGGATAGTGAGACCTGTTAGATCATCAGATTCAATCTTTTGGCAGTATATAAGTATCCTTTATTGTTCAGAATTGTTCTTGACTAATTATTTATATTTTTACTTTGGGCCTGTCTGCTCATTATTTATATTACACCTATTATAACAACTATATCAGTACAAAACTATATAGATGTAATTATACTAACGAACTTGATTATAGAAATATGCTACCTGAATTTAAGTATATGGAAGTGTGTGTGTGTGTGTGTGTGTGTGTATATATATATATAACTCTAGAGAGTTTAACTATTCTTTTCAAAATCAATGCAGCTTAAGAGGTAAAAAAATTATGGATACACTAGGATTTCATATTTTGTCATTTAACATTAGGAAATCATAGGCATGATTATCATTTGTGTAAATTGTGTACCTCTATTGACTTCAGTGGAGTTATGCTGACTTACATTGGTCAGGATCTGCCATTCTATATTTAAGCCTTTGATTTCCTTCATGGGAAGTGGAGAAAGATCTCCTATTCTTGTTAGCTGTGTCTAGACTGGCAAGTTTTTCCGCAAAAACGGCTTCTTTTGCGCAAAAACTTGCCAGCTGTCTACACTGGCCGCTTGATTTTGCGCAAAAGCACTGACGTTCTACTGTCCGAAATCAGTGCTTCTTGTGCAAATGCTTTGACATTCCCATTTGGGCAAAAGCCCTTTTCTGGAAATGTTTTTTGTGCAAGAGGGCCAGTGTAGACAGCTAAAAACTGTTTTGCACAAAAAAGCCCCGATGGCAAAAATGGCGATCGGGCTTTCTTGCGCAAAACCGCGTCTAGATTGGCATGGATGCTTTTCCACAAAAAGTGCTTTTGTGGAAAAGCGTCCGTGCCAATCTAGACTCTCTTTTCCACAAATGCTTTTAACAGAAAAACTTTTCCGTTAAAAGCATTTGCGGAAAATCATGCCAGTCTAGACGTAGCCGTTCTGTTTTATATACGGTAGAGTGGCAGATGGGGGACAAAACATCTTCTTTCAAGATGATGATGATCCAGGTGATTTCTCTGGGTTTGAAGAGCACCTGTGGATCATTCATGAATGGTTGTTGGCCTTTGTTAATAGTAATACATTTTTAGAAAAATAGGGTGCACGCTGTGCATGAAATCATCTTAACTGACCACATAGGCTACGTCTACACTGGCCCCTTTTCCGAAAGGGGCATGTTAATTTCACAGGTCGTAATAGGGAAATCCCTTTTAAGAATAGAAATAAGTAGGAATAAGATCCTCCGGAAAAGAGCTTTTTTTCCGGAGGATCAGGGCCAGTGTAGACGCTCTTTTCCGGCTTTTCTAAAAGCCGGAAAAAAGCGGCGGACATCTTTATTTAAATGCCGCGGGGGATATTTAAATCCCCCGTGGATTTCCCTATTACGACTTGTGAAATTAACATGCCCCTTTCGGGCGAGCCCTTATAGTAATACAATGAAATTAATAGCCATGAGTAAAAAAAGTGAAATGTGTTTCTGTGTGGGCTTTTATTTAGTGAGGATTAAATTGAAGCACAGTTAAACCAATTGCAGAATTTTCATTGGCCTCAGTGGGGCCAGGATATTAATCCAAGTCTCTCTTTCATTTATACACATCTGTCTTGGCAACATAATATTTTTGAATTGTTGTAAACTGAATTAATCCAAAACAACATTTCTAAGTATGCTATTTCACCATGAATAATTGTTCTGTTTGGGACTGTTAAAGCCTTCATCGTGTTGTGGACCTGATTGCTGAAGTACAGCAGCTAATTTCAGAAGTCTTAAATTGTATTCCATATTTCTGATGTTGGAATTCAGATGTTCTTGAGGATTTTTTTAAAAGTGTATTGAGACTCAGTGTATTACTGAGATGCTTAAAAAAAGAAGCAGCAGCATTCTCATGATCTGCATGATGATTGTTTAAAAAAAAAAACAGGTTTTTTTGTTCTGTGATTTTTTTCTCCCAAACTGTTCTGTACACAGTGGGTCATATTACTTGCTTTGTAACAGTCACTTCTTTTATTTTCGTATCCAATCCATTAGATGCAGTGGTGTACTCTTCTTGGAAAATAGCTCAGAGAGTATCTTGATTTTCACCATAGCAATGTTGTTACTTTATGGTTGAATTATCACAGACTTTATATTGCATAATGAGAATTTATATCAGAAAGGAGGATTTAAACTTGGTCAGAACTCCAAGTGAAGGGTTTTTTTTTAAGTATTTTCTACTCTTGTTCTGAATTTTGTTCAAAGATGTGAGTTAGGAAAACACCTAATTTACTACCATGTTGCTCTCTGGGGGTATGTCTACACTACCCCGCTAGTTCGAACTAGCGGGGTAATGTATGCATACCGCACTTGCTAATGAAGCCCGGGATTTGAATTTCCCGGGCTTCATTAGCATAAGCGGGGAGCCGCCATTTTTAAATCCCCGCTGCTTCGAACCCCGTGTAGCGCGGCTACACGGGGCTCGAACTAGGTAGTTCGGACTAGGGTGCCTATTCCGAACTACCGTTACTCCTCGTGAAACGAGGAGTAACGGTAGTTCGGAATAGGCACCCTAGTCCGAACTACCTAGTTCGAGCCCCGTGTAGCCGCGCTACACGGGGTTCGAAGCAGCGGGGATTTAAAAATGGCGGCTCCCCGCTTATGCTAATGAAGCCCGGGAAATTCAAATCCCGGGCTTCATTAGCAAGTGCGGTATGCATACATTACCCCGCTAGTTCGAACTAGCGGGGTAGTGTAGACATACCCTGGATCATGACATAACTAAATATGTGATGCTTTCCTGAAATTCTGATATGCGAATAGAATTTAGAATACCACTTAGTAATAACATTGTCAATAGGGGAAATACATACCTGTGAGTCACCTTCATGTCACTTGATACTTCGTATAATTGAAATAACACTATTTTAAATGACTTGGGAACTTTTTGTTACAATCAAATATTTTTAGGGTGGTTAGGTATAATCATCTCTGAGTGTTCAAAAGTAGGATTCAGAACCACCCCTTTCTGAGGCTGTCTTACAAATAATGAGGCTTTGAAAAATAATAAAAGTTGGGTTATTTTCATTTGCCCTGTGGTTTTGATCTTTTATGGACACATTTTCAAGATTTTAACCATAAAGACCAGAAATACACTGTATTTTCTCTGAGGCTGTTTTTTGTTTGTTTGTTTGTTTGTTTGTTTGTTTGTTTGTTTGTTTGTTTGGTTGGTTGGTTGGTTGGTTGGTTTAAAAAAAATATTACCCACTTTACTATAAAGTTCCAAGAAATGGTGTTAGATCTTTTTAAAAAAGTGATGAGATGCATGAGAAAAATATAAGAATAGGAATACCATGATGTTCTACTTCATGGCTAGTGATGTTAAATTCTCGGGAATAAACTTTCTCGAGTTGTTCTTGAGAATATACTCCAACGCAAGAATTTTTGAGAATTTTCTCTTAAATTCTCATTAAATAATTTTAAAGAATTTTACTATTTGTAATAATGTCTTTCCTTAATAAAACTTCAAGAATCATGAAAGTTTCCAATTGTTAAAATGAAAATTCGAGAAAGTAAAGAAAAAAAGACAGAGGTTTAAATTACTAGAAGTTTTATTACAAATCTTCTGTTGCAGGATACAAATATTTTTAACTTTCTGGATTGAATACAAGTCTAATCAGAATCTGCACTTTCCAAATCTGAACCATATATTTCTAACTCTTCTTCTTCCTATTACATATCCTCTTCTTTGATTTCTTCTTTCTCTTCATCATCATCAGTTTCTTCTTCCTCATTTCTCTAGTTCTGTTTCCTTTTTTCTCTTGGGGATTTCAACAGAACATCATTTGGGTTTTTAAGAAGCTTTATATTATGGGCTATGAATGTCAGCTTGCCTGCCCTTTCTTGTGTTAACTTCTTTCTTTTTGCATTATGAATGATACTGTAAGTACTGAAACTTCTTTCAGTTGCTGCCGTTGTTGGTAGCATATTCAATACATTGATTGCTGCTTTCTTTAATTTTGATCAATAGCAAATACCTTTCCACCATGTTACTGTATCTGCTGAGCCAGCTGATTTTGTTACATATGATTTTCCAAAAAAAAATCTTCTTTAGCACGATACTCTGCAAGCTATGCAATGACTTTTTCTGAGTGATCAGTGCCATGCATTCTTGTGACTAATTTATCGATAATTTAGTTCCTTGTATTTGTTCATTTCTAGTAAGGCACTCACCATTGAATTTTGGATCTAGAATATTTGCAGCATAGTGAATGTCTTTTAGAGCCATATCTTTTCTTCTTTCAAAACTTTTCATCACATCCTGTTTTTCTTGCTTGGTAAGTGGACTTTTGGGAAGTAGCCTATCAAAATGATCACTTAATTCTCTGAAACTTTCAGGAACTTTGCTTATTTTTGGCTGGTCAGATTCAAGCAGTGTAATTCATTTAACAACAGGACTTATCAGTGCATGCAGTTTTTGGACCCACACTTAAAATACATCTTCATCCAGGAATGAATTCCTGGTACGTTTGCTCAGTTTAGTCTGTAAATCTTCACGGACAGCAAGGCATTTTAAAAATTTTTTATTTCAATAAGCTTTTCAAACAATATAAAATGGAACCCCACCTAATTTTAACTGGCAATTTAAGGGCACAAGTTTGATTTTTCTCTTTTTAAAATGCAGTAAAATGAGCTCGTAAACCTTGTTATTTGTTAATTTCCTTCACAATAGTTTTACAGGTAGCTTCAGTTTCTTGAACAGATTTTAAGTTCCTGATGTCACCAATTAACAAATTTAGTGTAAGAGCAGCACAAGTGTACATAGCAATGTGACTGTATTTTTCGTTAAGCATGGATAAGGATTTTACCATTGCTGCAGCATTATCAATGACAATGGCACCACATTTTTCAGTGCCCATTTCTGTCATTATTTCTTTCATATGGAATGCCATATACTCAGCAGTATGGTGTTCAACATCGGCTGCCACTGTCTTGTAAAATACTGGTTGGGGTGTTAATATAATAAAATTTATAACAGATTCATTTCTTCGGTGGCTCCAAGCATCACACTGCAGTGCAAGAGAAGAGGCTTCAGCAATTTCTGTTTTTATAAGAGCATCAACACGTAGATATTCAGCTTCCAAAAGTTTGTTAGAAAGTGTGTACTTGGATGGCATCTTGTAAGATGGACTTAATTTTTGCATGAAAGTAATCCAATCTTCGTTTTCAACCAGTGAAGGAGGCGATCCTAATGAGAATATAGCTCATGCAAAAAATTCATCCAAAACTTTGTTTTCAGTTTCATTTGTTTTCAGAATCAAAGTAGTGACTTATAGGGTGTGTCTAAACTACATGGCTCCGTCGATGGAGCCATGTAGATTAGGCTGATCGGCAGAGGGAAATGAAGCTGCAATTTAAATAATCGCGGCTTCATTTAAATTTAAATGGCTGCCGCGCTCTGCCGACCAACTGATGATCAGCTGTTTGTCGACAGAAAGGGGCAGTCTGGACGTGCCGCTGTCGACAAGGAAGTCTTTGTGAAACGAGGTTTACCTGCGCCGGTTAACAAAGGCTTCCTTGTCAACAGCGGCGCGTCCAGACTGCCCCGATCTGTCGACAAACAGCTGATCGTCAGCTGGTTGGCAGAGCGCATCAGCCATTTAAATTTAAATGAAGCCGCAATTATTTAAATCGCAGCTTCATTTCCCTCTGCCGATCAGCCTAATCTACATGGCTCCATCGATGGAGCCATGTAGTTTAGACACACCCACAGAGTGAGACACCTTGGCTGAACTAGATGTGGAAGGTAGTGATGTAAATTCACTATCACTATCACAGTGTTCTATAGATGTTGATGCAGTTGATGGTTCAAGTGATCTGCTTCTAGTCTCTGAGAATTTTGTTGCCTTTTCCTTGATGTAAGCAGGAGTCTTCAGACAATTGGAAATATGCTTTCTCACCCTTGTTGCGATTCTGATGTATTCAGCCTTGCAGTACTTACATTTATATAACACTTTGTCTTTAACCGTTTTATGAAGGAAATCCCACACATCACATTTAGGCTTAGTTCTTTTCATACTGATCAAAACACAATTACACCTTTAACAAAAGAGAATTGTTATTGATTGCCTCTTTATATACTTTTTGTGATGCTTCCAGAAAGTTCCATAACAGTCAGAATTCCTAACTCATGAATGTTCTAGAAAGTTCCATAACATTCTGGAACATTCTATAATGTTCTCAAACTATCTTGAATGATCAAGAAAACTCTTTACCATTCAGGGTGTTCTAAAAGTTGAATACAAACTATTATTTCAAGAGGAAATGAAAAATTAGAAAATTCTTAAAAATTCTCGGAAAAAATCTTTTGGAGAATATTCTCAGAATAGTCTCATTCTTAGAGAATATTCTCCAAAGAATATTCTCACCTCACATCACTGTTTGTGGCTATATACAAGTGTGTACAGTGTTTTTCAGAAATCCTTAAATATTTTATGAGCAGGGTTCGCAGAACTGCGGTGAGCCCTGATCGCCAGCTGCGCTGTCTGGCAATCTGCGCATGTGCAGATCGTTCTGCACATGTGCAGATCACCCGAACCCGTCTCTTCTGGGTTACAATCTACTTGCCAACAGGCGAGTAGATTGTATTATTTGTCGAGCCCTGATTATGAGTGACCATCTTATAAGTTAGAATTACTTTAATAAATCCAGCCATATACCTATCCCAATAGAAAACAAGAGTGCATAGAGAGGTGCTATTAATGCAGAACTATGGACAGATAATCAGGTTAGGAAACAGGGGCAGGAGCAGATGATACAGCTGCTCAGGGAAAAGACAGACATATTAAGGCTTCTGATTAAACTTTAGTCAGAACTCCTGTGTGCTGGCCACCTCCGCTGACCTTTCAGAATTTCCTTTTATGTTCTTCCCAAACTCTCACAATATATTCTTTGAATGTTTCTAGGCTGTCACTGCACCTGAAGCACTCCACTCCCATGGAGATGTTTCACAATGACAGATAGACATACACACATCTCTTAGAGCCACATTAGCCAATGCACTCTTGATTTCTCTGGAGGAGAGGAGGGAAGGGTGTTGGGGGAAGTGTGTGTGAATGGCAAATGCTGCTTGCCAGGGGTGGTGCTGCTGGGGCACCCTCTAATTCCTCCCCTTTCTAGTAGGCTCCCCTGTCAGGGGACTGTTGTCCTCTGCCTTGTCATGTTTGCCCAGAAGCGGGTGCTTCCCCTGTGTGCAGCACTACTATGTGTGTGTCCCTGACCCCATCCTCTTTAGTGGTGGCTTGTGGTAGGAAGTTGTCCCACTACATGGTTAGGAGTGAGGCAGGCCTATGCAGGAACCTCATGAAAAGGAGTGAGGGGTTCCTGTATGAGCGTGTCATGGGGCTGAGTGCTTTGGACTGATGCTCCATGTGCATCCACATGCTCAGGCTGCTGTGCGATCCCCAGGCTGAGAAGGCTGGGAAAGCAGAGCACAGCCCCTGTCCGCCCACTGCCTCCCACCATGTGTATCTAGGGAAAGTAATGGAACTCACCTGATGGGCCTTTCCCAGCTTTGTCTGATCAATGGGCAACATCCTGGGAGAGGGGTACCGGCTCCAGGGTCAGGATGATCTCCAGGGATGGTGTCAGTGCTGGCCTTCTCATCTTCCTCCTTCTCCTGCATGTCCTCCTTCTCACCCACATCCATGCCCTCTGGGAGGCTGACAACAGGCATCTCCAGCTCAGAGTTCATAACAAGCTAAGGGAGGGACTGACCCCCTCCTCCCAGGATGGGTGTAGCTAGTCAAAATAGGGGCAGGTCTGGGGTGCCGTCCATGAGCAGGAGCTGCACTCCCTGGTCTTCATTTAGGCCTGCCTTTAGCTCCTTGACCTTTGTGCACACTTGCTCCTGAGTGTGTATGTGTCCCTTCTGGCCCAGGCTGTAAATGTCTACATTCCTTCATCTGGTGTGGAGATCCTGGAGATTTGCCTCCTCTCTCCAGACCTCAATGAGATTCAGGATCTCCACACGAGACCAGGATGGGGCCCTCCTTTTTTGCCCCCAGGCAAGGGCTTGGGAGCTATCTGCTGGCTCACTTGCAGCAGTGGAGGGCTTGGTGGGAGCACAGGGGTTGCTTATGGCAGTTGCAAAAGCAGTGAAGGCTGCTGCTCTGTGGCGCAGTGCTAGCAGAGCCTTCCTTGTGCCCCAAGCCATTTCCCCTGTGGCTGCAGCTTTAAGGGCTGCAATGGAAGGGGAATTACAGAGTTTTGATGAGTGTGGACAGAGTGGCCACCAGGGCAGCTGTGAGAAACCCTGGAAGTTACTTATTTCAAAATAACCACAGCTGCTCAGTCTACACACTCCCTATTTAAAATAGTTATTTTGAATAGGCATTATTCCTCATGAAATTAGGGTTACATACTCTGAAATAAGAAACCTGTTATTTTGAAATTATTTTGAAATAATGGGCTTGCACAGTAGATGCTCACCTTGTTATTTTGAAATATCATTAGTTGTTTTGAAATAACGCTGCTGTGAAGACATGCCCCCCGGGAGTATCCTACCAAGCTGAATGTACATGAAGAATATTTTAGGGGCCGTTAACAAAGAGATTAGTCTATAGTTCCATGCTTCAGGTGAGATCCTTTGACCTTGTACAGGAATACCATCTTCACATTCTGCTACGATTTTACCTGATACTCATACTTCTAAGAACAATTGATGCAAGGTGAAATGGATTCAGAACATGTTTGAGCAGCTCAGCTAGACTAACATCAAGTCCAGCAGCATGCATATTCTGTAACTTTTGGATGGCCTTTTGTACTTCAAGTGACAGAAATTCAGGGCTCATCTCTAGATATGCTGTTTTCCAAGTCTCACTGCTCTAGGTATTTGTCAACAAGACTTTGGTTCAGTACACTTGCATAATGTGTTTTCCATTTGTCCAAGATCTCAACCATTAATAAGCAGGTAGATGCATCTGATTTTTTAATGAGGATGTTAGAAAACAGTTCCTTCCAACCCAGATGTCTACCAAAAACAAAACTGCCAGCATCTTTCTGAGGACCTTGTGGAAGCTGTGAAACAAGCACAAGAGATCTAGAGGTATGTCTACGCTACAAAGTTAATTCGAACTAAAGGACGTTAGTTCGAATTAACTTTGATAGGCGCTACACTAGCGCTCCGCTAGTTCGAGCATAATTCGAACTAGCGGAGCGCTTAGTTCGAACTAGGTAAACCTCATTCTACGAGGACTAAGCCTAGTTCGAACTTACTAGATCAAATTAAGGGGTGTGTAGCCCCTTAATTCGAACTAGCGGGAGCCTAGCCCTCCCCAGGTTTCCCTTGTGGCCACTCTGGCCAACACCAGGGAAATTCTATTGCCCCCCCCTCCCGGTCCCGGACCCCTTAAAGGGGCACGGGCTGGCTATGATGCCCGTGCCAGGTGCAACCCTGCCAGCACCCAGCTAGTAGACCCTGCACCTGGCACAACTCAAGCCAGCCACCCGATGCCCCCCAGCCCTCCCCCTCTTCCCGGGATCAGGCTGGAGGCTCCCGGGAGCTTGCCCAGGACCGCAAGAGGTGGGCACCCACCTGGTCTAGTGCAGACATTGTGGACCTCGTCCACGATCTCCGCACTAGGCACAGGAAAGTGGCCAGCTAGGGCAGGAGAGCTGCCAGCCTGGCCACCCAGGAGCAGGTGTGCATGAAAATCAAGGTGGTCCAGTGAGACCCCCGACCCTGAGCCCTGAGCTTACAATGGCCGTACTGGGTCAGACCAGAGGTCCATCTAGCCCAGTAGCCTGTCTGCCAACAGTGGCAAACCCTAGGGACCCTGGAGGGGATGGACCGAAGACAGTGACCAAGCCATTTGTCTCGTGCCATCCCTCTCCAGCCTTCCACAAACCTTGGGCAGGGACACCACTCCTACCCCCTGGCTAATACCACTCCATGGACCTAACCTCCATCACTTTATCTCACTTCTCTTTAAACTCTGTTCTAGTTCTAGCCTTCACAGCCTCCCACAGCAAGGAGTTCCACAGGTTGACTCTTTGCTTTGTGAAGAACAACTTTCTGTTACTAGTTTGAAGCCTGCTACCCATTCCTTTCCTTTGGTGTCCTCTAGTCCTTCTATTATGGGAACTAATGAAGAACTTTTCTTGATGCACCCTCTCCACCCCACTCATGCTTTTATAGACCTCTATCCTATCCCTCCTCAGTCTCCTCTTTTCTAAACTGAAAACTCCCAGTCTCTTTAGCCTCTCTTCATAAGGGACCTCTTCCAAACCTCTGATCATTGTAGTTGCCCTCCCCTCTCCCACCCTCTCTCTTCCCCTCTCCCACCTCCTTTTCCAAGTCTCCCCCAGTTTTGTTCAATAAAGACAGATTCCATTTTTGAACACAATTGTCCTTTATTTTGTACATCAAGAAGAGGGGCTAGGGAAGAGTAAGTGGAAGGAGGTGAGGGAGGAATGGGGTATGTGCCCCTTATGGAGAGGACTGGGCTTGCTCTGTGGGCTTTTGGGGTGGAAGCTCTCTTGCAGCCCCCTAATTACTCCCCCTCTCCCCAGATGGCAGCCTGTGGCAAGTGCAGCCAGTCTGATGGCTGAGTGCTGTGATGTGCCCAGTGTGGGTACTCCGGGCAATCCAAGCCAGGACTGCTTTGCAAGTGGGGCACCCCTGAAAACTGTCTGTCCAGGATGGGGGTCGGGTCGCTTTAAGCACAGCCCTCGGCTAGCCTGAGGCAGCAGCTCCACTCTCTAAGTCCTCATCTGATGCCCTGCCGGCACTGCTTCCAGCCAGCCTTAACCCCAGTTCAGGGTCCACTTAATGTGGACATGCTAGTTTGAATTAGCAAAACACTAATTCAAACTAGTTTTTTAGTCTGGATGCGTTAGTTCGAATTAGTTTAGTTCAAATTAGCACTGTAGTGTAGACATACCCTGGGATCACAAAAATAACGATGCTTGATGACTTAGGGCACATTTCTCAAACTGTGAGTTGTGGCCCCCAGGGGAGCTGCAATCAACTTACAGGGGGGTCGCAGATGGATTTTTTTTTTTTTTTTGCATTTGTGTCTCTCTGGCATCTCCCGACAGTCCGGGCTCCATCCGATCAATTTTCTCCTGCCACATTTGGCGAGACAGTGAGGAGCACGATAGAATCTAGTGAAGGGGGGGCAGGAGGAGGCAGTTGCCCTGCACTATGCAAAGAGGGTGCTGGGCTGGATGGGAGCGGAGCACACAGTGTTCTGGCCCACCTGACCAGCAGAGACCGGCAGCTGGCCACGTGATGCTTCCCCTGCAAGCTTCCAGCTGAGGCAGAGAGGCCGGCGGCAGAAGCAGACACTTTAAGTAAGATTCTTCTTCCATGCCTGGCTCTGCAGGAGGAGGGGGGGCAGGGGAGGGGGGAGATTTGACTGGATCAGGGCTTCAAACGCTGATGATGCCTGCCTCAGGGGGAGGGGGGAGTGCACTGTGATGTGGAGGGGGGTGCTGGAGGCCTGCCTCAGGGGGTGGGGGGTTCTGGGGGGCCTGCCTCAGGGGAAGGGGTGGGTTCAGTCCCAAACCAGACAAAGTGGTGCAACTTTTGCTTAACAACTTTGGCTCCCTCCCCACTTTTTTTTTTTAATTTTTTTACTAACAACTTTGGTGAGGGTGGAGGGGGTCACACAAATTCAATTAGCATTTTAGGAGGTCGTGGTATCACAAAGTTTGAGATCCCCTGACTTAGGGAAATATGCCCAGATGGTAATGTCCAGCAAAGTCCTGGATTTATCTCTCCCATCCATTGACAAATGGGTCAGAATAATCAATAGTCATTCATCAGGTGTTTTTTTTTCTCCCTGTCTGCTCTTTTCCAGTGAGTATAACAGGTTCTTTTATACATCACTGTGTTCATTCATGTTCAATAATACAATATGTTGAAAAGTGAATTAGAATATCATCACCATATGTCCCTCACTGCAGGAAAAGACTATCAGGGGATTGAGGCAGGATGGAACTAAGAGTATCTACTCTCACAATTACAGTTGAGTGAAAACTAGATGTAGTAACAGCAAACAGATTTTCAGAGAATTGTTTCAAAGTTTGGGAATAACAATACCGAAAATGGAAAAAATAATAAAAAGTATATGCGTGTTTTGTTATTAAAACTAGGGCTCTTTAATTTCCACAAAGAGCAAAAGATTTTAATTTAATGTTGTTTACCCTCTTTTCCAAAAAGATGAGAAATAACATAAATTAATTCCAAACCCAAGAGATCTGAAACATAATTTGGGGAGTGGCTAACACCTTCTAAAAGCTGCAAATTAAAGTTAAGAGATGAAAATCAATTAGGTCTGCTAATCTGTTCATAAAGAATTCTTTGTTCAATTTATTATTAGACTGACAGTACTAATTAAATCTTAATTATGCGTTCCAGTATGCACACTTTGTAGTTCCATGCTATTTCATTGTTGTTGTTGTTAGGAATAGGTGTATATAAGAGGATTTGCAATAAATAACATAGAATTTAATATGAATCATGGCCAAGATGAAAATTGATCATCTTTTGGTATCTATCTCTCAGTCACTTTGTAATTTATTACAGCACTTTGCTCACCTATAACTACTTAGTTTCTTTAATAGTCTTCTACAGGGGGCTTTGTCTAAGACTTTTGAGAAGTACAGGAGCCCAATTGCACACATATACATAAAAGAGAAGGGTACGTCTACACTACAACGTTAATTCGAACTAACTTAATTCGAACTAAGCTAATTTGAACTAACGGATCCAGACTAAAAAACTAGTTCGAATTGGCGTTTTGCTAATTCGAACTAGCATGTCCACATTAAGTAGACCCTGAACCAGACTTAAGGCTGGCCGGAAGCAGCGCCGGCAGGGCATCAGAGGAGGACTTAGAGCGTGGAGATGCTGTCTCAGGCTAGCCGAGGGCTGTGCTTAAAGGGTCCCAACCCCCACCCCGGACAGACAGTTCTCAGGGGTGACCCACTTGCAAAGCAGTCCTGGCTTGGATTGCCCGGAGTACCCACACTGGGCACATCACAGCACTCAGCCATCAGACTGGCTGCACTTGCCGCAGGCTGCCATCTGGGGAGAGGGGGGATAATTGAGGGGCTGCAGGAGAGCTTCCACCCCAAAAGCCCACAGAGAAAGCCCAGTCCTCCCCATCAGGGGCGCATACCCCATTCCTCCCTCACCTCCTTCCACTTACTCTTCCCTAGCCCCTCTTCTTGATGTACAAAATAAAGGACAATTGTGTTCAAAAATGGAATCTGTCTTTATTGAAAAAACTGGGGGAGACTTGGAAAAGGAGGTGGGAGAGGGGAAGAGAGAGGGTGGGAGAAGGGAGGGCAACTAAAATGATCAGGGGTTGGGAACAGGTCCCATATGAAGAGAGGCTAAAGAGACTGGGACTTTTCAGCTTGGAAAACAGGAGATGGAGGGGGGACAGGATAGAGGTCTCTAAAAGCAGGAGTTGGGTGGAGAGGGTGCATACAGAAAAGTTCTTCATTAGTTCCCATAAAGAAGGACTAGAGGACACCAAAGGAAAGGAATGGGTAGCAGGCTTCAAACTAGTAACAGAAAGTTGTTCTTCACAAAGCAAAGAGTCAACCTGTGGAACTCCTTGCTGCAGGAGGCTGTGAAGGCTACAACTAGAACAGAGTTTAAAGGGAAGTGAGATCAAGTCTTGGAGGTTGGGTCCATGGAGTGCTATTAGCCAGGGGGTAGGAGTGGTGTCCCTGCTTAAGGTTTGTGGAAGGCTGGAGAGGGATGGTATGAGACAAATGGCTTGGTCACTGTCTTCGGTCCATCCCCTCCAGGGTCCCTAGGGTTGGCCGCTGTCGGCAGATAGGCTACTGTGCTAGATGGACCTTTGGTCTGACCCAGTACGGCCATTGTAAGCTCAGGGCTCAGGGTCGGGGGGCTCAGTGGACCCCCTTGATTTTCATGCACACCTGCTCATGGGTGGCCAGGCTGGCAGCTCTCCTGCCCTAGCCGGCCACTTTCCTGTGCCTAGTGCGGAGGTCGTGGACGAGGTCCACGATGTCCGCACTAGCCCAGGCGGGTGCCCACCTCTTGCGGTCCAGGGCAAGCTCCCGGGAGCCGCCAGCCTGGTCTCGGGAAGAGGGGGAGGGCTGGGGGGCATCGGGTGGGTGGCTCGATCCGTGCCAGGTGCAGGTTCTGCTGGCTGGGTGCTGGCAGGCTTGCACCTGGCACGTCCACCGTAGCCAGCCTGTGCCCCTTTAAGGGGTCCAGGGCGGGAGGGTGGCAGTAGAGTTTCCCTGGTTTTGGCCAGAGTGGCCACCAGGGAAACCTGGGGAGGGCTAGCCTCCCACTAGTTCAAATTAAGGGGCTACACAGCCCTTAATTCGAACTAGTAAATTTGAACTAGGCTTAATCCTCGTGGAATGAGGATTATCTAGTTGGAACTAAGCGCTCCGTTAGTTCGAATTAAATTCGAACTAACAGAGCGCTAGTGTAGCGCCTATGAAAGTTAGTTCGAACTAACGTCCGTTAGTTCGAACTAACTTTGTAGTGTAGACATACCCAAAGGAATCACTGAAAATTGAACAGAAAACCAGCTACATTATACCTACAGATAATTTTAAGTGTGTGGATATTTGTTTCTGTACAATGAATAAAGAGTGGTGAATCATGGAGCATAGCATGCCCATGTAGGATTAGCTATGTGTTGATATAACTGTTCTAAATGCAGAGAAGATAAGAACACAGGAAAGCAACCACTAGTCAAAAGGCCACACTCACAATCACTAAGATGGTATTTGTTGGAGGAAGGGCTCTAAAGCCATCTGTCGAAAGGAAGGAGGAAAGGAAAGAAGGAAAGTTTGAAATGCATAACCATTGCCCCAGGTTCTCTGAAATATACTAGGTTTCCATAGATATCAGACGTGATGTTAATGTAGACATCAAAATGTCCCCAGCAATGAAGGGATCTACACTTCCAGTAGATTTGTTGTTGTGCGCTTGGCTGGAGTTTAGGGTTTATGATGAGTCTTCTCAGTGACTCAGGATACTTTTACACTGCAATTAAAACCTTGTGACTAGCCCAGGCTATCTGACTCAGATTTGCAGGGCTGAAGCTGTAAGGCTGTTTAATTGCAGTGTAGAGTTCTGGTCTCAGGCTGGAGTCTGAGATCCTGTGAGGTTGGAAGGGTCCCAGAATTAAGCAGAGGCCAAAGCTAAAATGTTTACACTGAAATTAAACAGACCCCCTTCAGCCAAGCCCCATGAGCCTGACTCAACTGGCATAGGCAAGCTGTTGGTGTCTATGTGGGACACAATCATACCGGGATATAAAATATATCGGAAGGATAGAGCAGGCCAGGTGGGTGGCGGAGTGGTACTGTATGTGAAAGATAATGTAGAATCAAATTAAATAAAAATATTAAATGAATCAACATGTTCAATAGAATCGCTATGGATAGTAATTCCATCCTCCAATAATAAGAAATTAGCAGTAGGGATATATTACCGACCACCTGACCAGGACAGCGATACTAACACTGAAATGCTGAGGGAGATTAGAGAGGCTACCAAAATAAAGAACTCTATAATAATGGGGGATTTTAATTATCCCCATATTGGCTGGATACATGTCACCTCAGGAAGAGAAGCAGAGATAAAATTTCTCAATGGCTTAAATGACTGCTTCTTGGAGCAGCTGGTATAGGAACCCACAAGGGGAGAAGCAATTCTTGATTTAGTCCTGAATGAAGCGCAGGATCAGGTCCAGGAGATAACCGTTACAGGACCGCTTGGGAATAGTGACCATAATATAATAACATTTAACATTCCTGTGGTGGGAAAAACACCTCAGCAGTCCAGCAATTTGGCATTTAATTTCAAAAAGGGGAATTACACAAAAATGAAGAGGTTAGTTAAATGGAAATTAAAAGGCACAATGACTAGAGCCAAATCCCTGCAAGCTGCACGGAAACTTTTTAAAAACACCATAATAGAGGCCCAACTTAAATGTATACCTCAAATTAAAAAAACATAGCAAGAGACCTAAAAAAGAGTCACCATGGCTTAACCACCATGTAAAAGAAGCAGTGAGGGACAAAAAGGCATCTTTTAAGAAGTGGAAGTCCAATCCTAGTGAGATAAATAGAAAGGAACATAAACACTGTCCAATCAAGTGTAAAAATGTAATAAAAAAAGCAAAAAAAGATTTTGAGGAACAGCTAGCCAAACACTCAAAAAGAAATAACAAAATGTTTTTTAAGTACATTAGAAGCAGGAAGCCTGCTAATAAACCTGTGGGTCCCCTAGACGATTGAGATATAAAAGGAGCAATCAAGGACGATAAAGCCATTATGAATAAAATAAATGATTTCTTTGCTTCAGTCTTCACGGCTGAGGACGTTAGGGAGATTCCCAAATCTGCACCCTTTGTGGGTGATGAATCTGAGGAACTGTCCCGGATTGAAGTGTAATTAGAAGAGATTATGGAACAAATAGAAAAACTTAATGTTAACAAATCTCCGGGACCAGATGGCATTCATCCAAGGGTTCTAAAAGAATTCAAATGGGAAATTGATGAACTATTATCTGTGGTTTGTAAACTATCCTTTAAATCGGCTTCCGTACCTAATGACTGGAAGGTAGACAATGTGACACCAATATTTAAAAAGGGCTGTAGAGGCGATCCTGGCAATTACAGACTGGTAAGTCTAACTTCAGTACTGGGCAAATTAGTCGAAACAACAGAAAAGAATAAAATTGTGAAGCATGTAGAAGAACATAATTTGTTGGACAAAAGTCAGCATGGCTTCTGTAAAGGGAAATCATGTCTTAGTAATCTATTAGAGTTCTTTGAAGGGGCTAACAAACATGCGGACAAGGGGGATCCAGTAGATATAGTATACTTAGATTTTCAGAAAGCCTTTGACAAGGTCCCTCACCAAAGGCTCTTGTGTAAATTACATTGCCATGGGATAAGAGGGAAGAAAGGTCCTTTCTTGGATTGAGAACTGGTTAAAAGACAGGAAACATAGGGTAGGAATAAATGGTAAATTTTCAGATTGCAGAGGGGTAACTAGTGGTGTCCCCCAAGGGTCAGTCCTGGGACTAATCCTTTTCAACTTATTCACAAATGATCTGTAGAAAGGGGTAAGCAGTGAGATGATAAAGTTTGTGGATGATACCAAACTGTTTAGGATAGTCAAGACAGAAGCAGACTGTGAGGGACTCCAAAAAGATCTCACCAAACTGAGTGATTGGGCAACAAAATGGCAAATGAAATTTAACGTGGATAAGTGTAAGGTAATGCACATTGGGAAAAATAACCCCAACTATACGTACAGTATGATGGGGGCTAATTTGGATATGACAAATCAGGAAAGAGATCTTGGAGTTATCATGGACAGTTCTCTGAAAACTTCCACACAGTGTGCAGCGGTGGTCAAAAAGGCAAATAGGATGCTAGGAATTATTAAGAATGTGATAGAAAATAAGACACAAAATATCTTACTGCACCTGTATAAAACTATGATACGCACACATCTTGAATACTGTGAGCAGATGTGGTCTCCTCATCTCAAAAAAGATATTTTGGCCTTGGAAAGGGTTCAGAAAAGGGCTACTAAAATGATTAGGGATTTGGAACCGGTCCCATATGAAGAGACGTTAAAGTGACTGGGACTTTTCAGTTTAGAAAAGAGGAGACTGAGGGGGGATATGATAGAGGTATATAAAATCATGAGTGGTATAGAGAGGCCAAATAAAGAAAAGTTATTTATTAGTTCCCATAATAGAAGAACTAGAGGACACCAAATGAAATTAATGGGTAGCAGGTTTAAAACTAATAAAAGTTCTTCTTCACACAGCGTGTAGTCAACCTGTGGAACTCTTTGCCAGTGGAGGCTGTGAAGGCTAGGACTATAACAGAGTTTAAAGAGAAGCTAGATAATTTCATGGAGGTTAGGTCCATAAAAACCTATTAGCCAGGGGATAGAAATCATGTCCCTGGCCTTTTTTTGTCAGAGGCTGGAGAAGGATGGCAGGAGACAAATCGCTTGATCATTGTCTTCGGTCCACCCTCTCTGGGGCACCTGGTGCTGGCCACTGTCAGCAGACAGGCTACTGGGCTAGATGGACCTTTGGTCTGACCCAGTACGGGCATTCTAATGTTCTTATGTTCTTATCTGCAGTGTAGTCATGCCCCTTACAAGACAATTTGACATTCTGTTGGTTATATATATATATATATATATATAAAATCTAGCAATGACTGAGGATGTTCCATCTCTGAGTCATTCCATGTTTCCCCTAGTAATTAATGTAATCAACTCAGGATGTATCAGTGTAACCTGAACAATGAATAGCACAACAAAATACATATGTTAGAGCTGTCTACTGCACTTTAATCCTATGCTCCAACGCTTTTGTGATGCAGTTTCCTGTAGTACATTTTAAAAAGTGTTAAAAATACAAGCTATCACTTTAAATATCAAGAGATTTCATGGCACTGCTTGGAAGCTAGGGGCCTGTGTAGAAAAGTGTGTGGTCTGGGCCTAGCAGAGTCAGTCTGCAGAGAACTAGATTATCATGGGTAGAGTTGTACTTCTGTTTATTTTGGGTTATTATTCTGAATTCTAATAAAAAATAGTGTTATGTAACAACATTACAGCTAGAGTATTTATATTTCTTTATTCAATTTCTCTGTGTGTAACAGGAATAACCCTTTCTACTTTATATGGGGAGAGGGCTGAAACATATTGTGGCCATTTTCATTTGTCATGTTCCTCTTTTTGTTGCTCATGCTCAAACAGCTCATATTTGCAAACAAGGAGTGTAAACTGGCAGTTTTGAGAGGGAGTTCTCCAGATGAAGGAGGAGCTAATACAGGACTCTTGAGGGAAGTGGCTGTCTGTAGTGTGGGTTTGTATTTGGGGGTTTCCTGCTGTGTTCTGAGCTTGTGTTTCTGTCTGTGGTTTTGTTTTTTTTTTCTCCAAGAGTGTGTGCTGTGGCCAGCAGCTGGAAGATGTGAGCTTATAATCAAGGTTCGAAATCTAGAAGGTTCTGCTCATTGGTTAATCTGGGGTCTGGGCTTTATTAAACAGTGAGTCAGCGACCAGAGACAACATACGGGGAGTTTTGAGAGGGAGTGGGAAGGGGCCTAGAGACACTAGCCATTCTTTAAAACCTTTACACTAAGCTATGATCAAAATTTCCTGAACACAGGTGGGACTTCAGGGGTTGATTGCATCAGAGCCAAGGTTTTCAGCTGGGCCTAGCCTTATCCTTATAAAAAAGGCAGCCAGAGCGAATGTAGAGAGCAGCCAACAGAACGGTGAGTTTGCCTGAGAAACGTCTGAGAGGAGTTCAGGAAAGTGTGGATTTTGGGGGGCTGGATTGTGACATGGTGGGGTGAGTATCAAAGTGATTGTTTGCAAACATTTGTTTGACTATGTGTTTGGCGGTTTGAAGAGAGCGGCAGTTGCAAAGTTTGAAAAGTGTGATTTGGGAGTGATTTGTTCCAGGGGGGCCTTCAGGGGCTGCTTGCATCAGAGGCAAGGCTTTGAGCCGGGCCTAGCCTCAGCCTTATAAAAAAGGCAGCCAGAGTGAATGCAGAGAGCAGCCAACAGGGGAGTTTGCCAGGGAGTTCACCCTAAGGGAGCCCCATAGTGTTCGGTGCTCTTCTCCTTAAATGTTTTTTTCTTCTTCTGCCCTTCAAGGAGTCATTTAAAAACATCTGAAGAATCTCTAAGAAGGAAGGCAGGTATGGATAGTGATAGGTCTGCTGTTGTTACCTGCATAGCATGTGCCATGTATGTCTTCCTCCCACAAGATAGAAGGGATTTCATCTGCACTAAGTGCAAGCTGGTTGCCATTTTGGAAGAAAATTTAGAAGACTTGAGGCCCAGGTATCAACCCTACATTCCATCAGAGAGGATGAAGATTTCCTCAATAGAAGGCAGCATTTAATTCTGCAGGCCCACCAGGTTGAAGTGCCAGCGAGGGCAGTACAGGACAAGGAAGAGAACTGGCAGCATGTAACCTCCAGAAGAAGGACAACTCAAGTATCCCCCTGTTATGCCACACGTACCTCCTCAGATCTACACCCGCGTCATCATCAGGATCAAACATGCCCACTGTCCTCCTATCACCAAGCCAAGTGCTCCCTCCACCACTCAAATGTACATCCCAGTCCTTGCGTCTGCAGCCTAGTTGCTCAGTCCACCAGACTGATCCACAGTCTTATGACTCTTCTGATGCCTTCCAGCGCCCCGACCCAGGTCACTCCAGGTCCCAACCCAGGATCCTAAGGACAGAGAGGATTGGTGGGTGGGGCAGACCCCGTAACTCACCAACCCATGGGTAAGATATCGGCTCCTTCACTCCATCCTGGGTCTCTTCCTTCCCTCCGTCACCACTCTGCTATTGCCCTGGTGTTCCTGCGGGGCTCCTGGTTCTGCAACACCAGCTCCATTGGCTCTGGCTCCTCGCTCGCTCCCCCCAGTCTCCTTGACCTGGGCCCCTTTTGACTTTCTGGCCCGAGTTGCACTACACCTTGTGTCCCTAGGCTCCACGCCCCCCAACCTCCAGCGTCAGCCAGAGTTCCTTCTCCAGCTCTGGGGGCGGAGCCAGAGCACTTGCCTTCAGCGGCGAACGGCTCCTCCAGCTGCCGGCAAGTGCAGGGCTCTGGCAGTATTGCGGCTGCTGTGTCTGCTGCCCTGTCACACCCCCATTCCTATAGAGGTAAGTAACTGCTTTCAGGCACTCTCCACAGGTACTGCGGCGGAGAATGCTTTGGCAGAGACCTTTCATGGAAGAAAGTAGAAAGGAACACCATCTACTGGAAGGCATGGGATGTGTAATCCTTGGGATGGGGATTTCATGACCACCGCCCCCAAAAGAAGATGACAGGTGATGGTGGTCAGGGACTCCCTCCTAAGAGAGACTGAGTCATGCATCTGCCGTCCAGACCTGGAATCTTGAGAAGTGTGCTGCTTACCAGGAGCTCGAACTCAGGATGTGACTAAGACTCTTCCAAAACTGATCAAACCTTCGGATCACTACCCCTTCCTGCTTCTCCATGTGGGAACTAATGATAAGGCCAAGAATGATCTTGAGGAAGTCACTGCAGATTATGTAGCTCTGGGAAGAAGGATCAAGGAATTTGAATTGCAAGTGGTGTTCTCGTCCATCCTTCCTGCAGAAGGAAAAGGTCCAGGTGGGGATCGTCGAATTGAGGAAGTAAATGCATGGTTGCGCACATGGTGTTGGATAGAGGGCTTTGGTTTCTTCAAACATGGGACACTGTTCCGGGCACAAGGATTGTTGGCAAGAGATGGGATCCACCTAACCAAGAGAGGAAAAAGCATCTTCATGAGTAGGCTTGCAAACCTAGTGTGGAGGGCTTTAAAATAGGTTTGTGGGGGGACAGTGATCAAAGCCCTGAGATAAGTGGGGAAGTTGGATACCAGGAAGAAACTCAAGAAGGAAAAAGCAACAAATGAGGACCCCTGATTCAAATGAAGGAAGGTAGAGCAATCAACTGGCTATCTAAGGTGTTTGTACATGAATGCAAGAAACCTGGGAAACAAACAGGAAGAATTAGAAGCCCTGGCCCAGTCAAAAAACTATGATTTGATTGGAATAATGGAGACATGGTGGGATGACTCACATGAGTCATCTTTCTTGAAATGCGGTGCCCAGAACTGGACACAATATTCCAATTGTGGCCTAACCAGCGCAGAGTAGAGCGGAAGAATGACTTCTCATGTCTTGCTCACAACACACCTGTTAATGCATCCCAGAATCATGTTTGCTTTTTCTGCAACAGCATCACACTGCTGACTCATATTCAGCTTGTGGTTCACTATAATCCCTACATCCCTTTCTGCTGTACTTCTTCCTAGACAGTCGCTTCCTATTCTGTGTTTGTGAAACTGATTGTTCCTTCATAAGTGGAGCACTTTACATTTGTCTTTATTAAACTTCATCCTGTTTACCTCAGACCATTTCTCCAATTTGTCCAGATCATTTTGAATTATGACCCTATCCTCCAGAGCAGTCACAACTCCTCCCAGCTTGGTGGTATCTGCAAACTTAATGAGCGTACTTTCTATGCCAATATCTAAATAGTTTATAAAGATATTGAACAGAGCCGGTCCCAAAACAGGCCCCTACAGAACCCCACTAGTTATACCTTTCCAGCAGGATTGTGAACCATTAATAACTACTCTCTGACTACGGTTATCCAGCCAGTTATGCACCCACCTTATAGTAGCCCCATCTAAGTTGTATTTGCCTAGTTTATTGATAAGAATATCATGCGAGACCGTATCAAACACCTTACTAAAGTCTAGTTATACCACATCCACCGCTTCTCCCTTATTCACAAGACTCGTTATCCTACCAAAGAAAGCTATCAGATTGCTTTGACATGATTTATTCTTTACAAGTCCATGCTGGCTGTTCCCTATCACCGTGCCACCTTCCAAGTGTTTACAGATGATTTCCTTAATTATCTTCCCTGTGACATAAGTTAAACTAACTGCTCTGTAGTTTCCTGGGTTGTTCTTATTTCCCTTTTTATAAATGGGCACTATATTTGCCCTTTTCCAGTCTTCTGGAATATCTCCTGTCTTCCATGATTTTCCAAACATGATAGCTAGAGGCTCAGATACCTCCTCTATCAGCTCCTTGAGTATTCTAGGATGCATTTCATCAGACCCTGATGATTTGCAGACATCTAACTTTTCTAGGTGATTTTTAACCTGTCCTCGTCAAACCTAGTTTAAAGCCCTCTCCACTAGGTTAGCCAGTCTGTGTCCAAATAGGGCTTCCCCCTCTTCGAAAGGTGAACACCATCTCTGCCTAGCAGTTCTTCCTGGAATAGCATCCCAAGGTCGAGGAAGCCAAAGCCCTCCTGGTGACACCATCCTCGCAGCCAAGCATTCACCTCCAGGATGCATCTGTCTCTGCCCGGGACCCTATCTTCGACAGGAAGGATCAAAGAGGATGCCACCTGTGCTCCAAACTCACAGAGCCCTGTAATCACACTTGGTCCACTCAGTGTCACACTTTGCAGTATAATTTGTGCCCACATGGATGAGTATCATGGGGGTAGAAGTCAGAGGGCCAGATAATCCTCGACAATGCCTCCGTAACATCTCAGATATGGGCCCCTGGCAGACAGCATACCTCCTGAGATGAAATGTCAGGGCAACAGATGAGTGCCTCCGTCCCCCACAGAAGAGAGTCTCCGACCACCACTACCCTACATTTCCTATTCGCAGTGGTGGCAGCAGACCTCCCAGCCTTGGGGGTACGAGGCTTCTCCTCCTTCATTGTAGCGGGTGATTCCTTATCTCCTGTATAAAGAAGAGCATAACAGTTTCTTAGTACCACGGTGGTTGGATTTGGAGCAGGGGTGGAGCAGTGCCTGCTGACAGAAGTAACCAGCTACCAGTGTCCACCCTGAGCCGTCTCCTTCTCCACCAGTGGTGTGCAGTGGGTTGAAGGTCCTGAACATCAAAGGTGCCCCGACGGACTAAGTATAATTTTCTGTTGCCAGTTATATCTCTCCTATCTTCTTTTATTTCAGAGGGTGAGGGGTTGAGTTATTGATTCAGTGTTGTGTTGCTGTTAATTACTTGTTGTATCTTCAATATACCTTATACATTTGAATCTGACACATGTCTGTGTTTATTTAATGGGACTGGAGATAAATCCGCTGGTGACAGATATGGTGGTTTCCAGGTCAGACCTCCTTCTGGGGACAAAGGCATTTTAACATCTAATCAGAGCAGGGCCCATTTAATTTTGTTTACTGGTGTGCCTTTGCTGGTAACACAGTGAATGTGATATACCTTGACTTGGCAAAACTTTTGATACAGTCTCCCACAATATTCTTGCCAGCAAGTTAAGGGGATATGGATTGGATAAATGGACTGTAAGATGGATAGAAAGTGGGCTAGACTGTTGTGCCCAACAGGTACAATGGCTCAATGAGATAAATGGCTCAATGAGATAAATGGCTCAATGTCAGGTTGGCAGTCAGTTTCTAGTGGAGTGCCCCAAGGATCGTTTCTAGGACTGGTTTTGTTGAACTTCTTTACTAATGGCTGGATGAGAGGATGGATTGCACCCTCAGCAAGTTTACAGATGACACTAAGCTAGGGACAGAGGTAGATATGCTAGGGTTTTCCAACCTATGGGTCAGGACCCAAATATGGGTTGCCATTGCATTTCAAAAGGGTCACCAAGTGTCTCCTCAGGTGGCTCTGCCCTCCCTTCTCACTCTGTTTGTGGATTACCGTGGGTCACTAAGTCTTCCTGAATTGTCAAAATGGATCCCCATCTGGAAAAGGTTGGGAACCGCTGGATTAGAGGATTGGGCCAAAAGAAATCTGATGAGGTTCAACAAGGACTAGTGTAGAGTCCTTCACTTGGGATGGAAGAATCCCAGGCATTATTACAGGCTGGGAACCAAATGGCTAAATAGTAGTTCTGCAGAAAAGGATCTGGGGTTTACAGTGGATGAGAAGCTAGATATGAAGCTACAAGTGTGCCCTTCTAGCCAAGAAGGCTAATGGCATATTAGGTTGCTTTACGAAGAACATTGCCAGCAGATCTAGAGAAGTGATTATTCCCCTTCATTTGGCTCTGCTGAGGCCTCGTCTGGAGTATTGTGTCCAGTTCTGGGATCCCCTCCCCACTATAGAAATGATGTAGACACATTGGAGAGGGTCCAGCAGAGGGCGACCAAAATGGTTAGGGGGCTGGAGCACATGACCTATGAGGAAAGGCTGAGGGATTTGTGTTTGTTTAGTCTGCAGAAGAGAAGAGTGAGGGGATATTTGATAGCCTTCAACTACCTGAAGGGAGGTTCCAAAGAGGATGGAGAAAGGCTGTTCACAGTAGTGACAGATGGCAAAATAAGAAGCAATGGTCTCAAGTTACAGTGGGAGAGGTCAAGGTTAAAAATTAGGAAAAACTATTTCACTAGGAGGGTGTGAAGTACTGAATTGCGTTACCTAGGGTGGTGGTGGAATCTCCATCCCTAGAGGTTTTTAAGTCTCGGCTTGACAAAGCCCTATCTGGGTTGATTTAGTTGGGATTGATCCTGCTTTGGGCAGGGTGCTGGACTTGATGACTTCCTGAGGTCTCTACCAGCTCTATGATTCTATTTCTGTGCACCCTTTTCCTGTAGTACTGGAAAAGCAATAATTTTTTAGGATCATAAGTTATGTTACATGGAACCATGGTGAGTCTTAGTATCTGAAGAAAGATTAGGGAGGAAAAAAGATTTTCCTCTTTTAAGTTTTACACTAATATCATCTCAATCTATGCGTTCTTTATCTAAAATAAGTTTTAAATAAAGTTGTGTATGTTTGATCCTGTCTGACAGTTTGAATTATAAATTGTTGATTACATATAGTTGGTTTTTGCTTATGAAACAGTCAGAGAAGTGGACTTTTACTGTACTTTTCAGAACTCTTACCATTTTTTTCTAAATCAAAGACTCAGTTATAGATAAGAGCTAAATTAAACCCAGATGTAATTTGACAACTGTCAGTCAACTTGTATCAAGAAGAAATTTGGCTTAATATGTATAATATATGTATATTTGAAAAGCCTTGCTATGGCAATTCACAGTATCCTGTCATACCTGGATTTACAACTTTTAAGTGAAACTGTCTGCCAGCTGGTAACAAACTTCTCTCTAGCAACTTTTCAAAGCTTGTTTGGAATTTTACTGTTTGAAAAGCTTGGTAAGGAGGTTTCCTTAGTCATAATTAGATTGTTGGGGTGGGGGGGAGAGAGAACAAAAAAACCAAAAGAAATATCTATAACTCTACTGTGACTAGAATACTGAATCTCATAGCTACTCATCCAGAATTAATAAGGTTCAGGCATTTAGTAGTTAGAAATTGCTATGATGCCAGCATCTCATCAAGTATCTGAAAGATTAAAAAGCAAAACCAAACAAATTGTTGTTATTGGCATACTACTGCAGGCAAATCAGTCACTTCAGAAGAAGGGCTTTCATTATTAGTCCTCCTATTTTATCACCGAATACTATTGGTTTTTCACTTTTAAGTATTGTGGCTGTTAAACTTTAGTCACAAACATTTCCCTCTATCAAACTAAAACTCTAAGCTAGATCTCATCTTATTGTAAATTGATTTAGCTATATAGTCTTGATTTACAAAAGCTGATGATGTGACCCTCAGGAGTCACTCTTTGCTACTTCAAGTTTTAGAGCTTTAAGACAAAATTGGAGGTTTCGTACAGTAAGCCCATATTAGATGCATTTGTACTTGCTAATTGCAAAATCATAAAAATGTAGGACTAGAAGGGACCTTGAGGCAGGACCAAGTAAACTTAGACATCCCTAACAGGTATTTTTCCAAACTCTTCTTAAAAACAAAACAATAATAGCAATTCCACAATTGCTCTTGGACCCTAATCCATAATTTAACTACCCTTGTACTTAGGTTAGATATTAGGAAAAAAATTCTAAGTCTCCCTTGTTGCAGATAAAGATATTCAGTATTCAGTTCTACTGTTTAGATAGAAAACAGCATCTGTTCACAAGGAAAATCAGAAATAGAAGCTTTAAAATAGCCCATCAGAGATTTAGCGTTTTTTTTTTTTTTTTGTTTTTTTTAATGAAATAGCAAGATTCTCTAATAGCTCTCAGGTTTTTATTCTGTTTCCTTAATGCTGAAGATGCCCTGTCAAATTTTCTGGAAGTTTTCAACATGAACCCATTGCTTCTTATGTAAAATTTCTACACAAATTCTGTTGAGTTGAAATACTATTCATCATTGTTAATATTGAACAATTAAACATTTTCTCTTTATAGAACTGCTAGAACAGTTACCTGGAGTTGCTGGAATTCTTAACTCAATTTTTGGGAGGGGGGTGGAAATAAAATTAAAATAAACATACTTCACTCTGGGTGGGCCTGGAGATGAGAGGTTCAGTATGGAGGATGCCCTGTGGAGAGAGGAGTACCTCAGCCTTATCTCACTGCAGCACTGTGAAGTGCCTCTCCATGATCACTGCAGCTCCAGTGGGTAAAGCCAGAGGAGGGATGTATGTCTCTTGACTGGGACAGTTCCTGTTTCATCTACCCCATGTGCTACCCGGCCAGATTGATAAATGGAGCAACTGCACTTTCCCCTTGCTCACTGAAAAAGGGGAACAACCAGTAGAGGTGGATGGCTTGGGCTGGGACAGTTCCAGGAGGGGGTGCATCTGCCCCTTTCACCTGCTTGGTGATTCTACCTCTTTTTCTGTATGGTTTTATGAGAAGCAGCCTCATTCTAGACACATCCCATTTTCCTGGCACAATCAACCCTTGACCGTGTTTTAAATTGTGATAAGAGGAAGTTCAATACCAAATTTGGTGGTCTCAGCTCTTACCATTTAGAAGATTATGAGCAAACATATAGACAGACAAACTCTCTCAAATATATAGTAGACTAAAAGATTTGCCTGGCATTGCTTAAGTCCTTAACTCAGTTAATGTTTGCTTCTCTTCATTTAAATCATTGTTCTTGGGTTGGGCTGGGCGTGAGTCCTTAAGTCAATTAATTTTTGTTTTACTGTCTCAAATATATAGTTGATATGTTGTATGTTTTTGCCAGCCGATAGCTCTCTACTGCACAAAATAAAATCCCTATTGGTTGGGTCCTTAACTCATTTTTTTTTCTTCTGTTCAATCAGTGCTCTGGGATAAGGCTGGTGATTCAGTGTGCAGGCTGCTCCAGGATGAGAAGACTCTCCCGGCCTATCTCACTGCAGCAGTTTGGGGCCAGGTGAGAAGCACTTCTCTATGGCCCCTTGTCAGCCGACGGTCAGGGCAGTGAGTGGTGTGTGTGTGTGTTATACACCCGAGACTTCAACTGCTGAGACCGGGGTCCCTTCGCAGCGGGCAACCTGGAGGAGGTTGACGGGCACTCCAACAAGTTTACAGGGAGAGCTTATTACACTTCAGATTTTTACTGCTAGGATACACGATCCCTTCGCAGCGGGCAGCCTGGGGAGGCTGAGAGATGCCCCAATGGATCTGTCCCCTGGAAGCGACACAATCCAATGCTCAAGCTCTCCCTATATCTGTCCCTTATGACTGACTGAAGTTCTTTTAAATTGTGCTTGGTTCTGTTACAGCAACTGAAGGAGTCAGGTTAAAGCTTAAACAGTTACTATTTTATTGTTACAGGGTAAACTTAGCTGTTAAATGCTACTACTGTGTTACAGATAACACAGCCACTACAAAGGACAGGACAGAAATTACACTAATAAGTCACTTACAGGTACCATGAAACCCTTTTGGTTCTCTGAGCTCTTATTAAATGCATGCAAAATAGACACCTAGCAGGTATATATTCTCACCCCTGTGTTCCAGACTTGGCGTGGCCAGCGTCTTTCTCTCAATCCCTCGGGAAGAAGTAGGGTGAGGTTGGGCATCCCACGGACCTCGGGAGACAATCAATACCTGCCAGCAGGTGTAGGTGATTAGAGCTCAAATGGGGTGGGCTACTAAACCCCTCTTTATACTGCTTGGGTCACGTAGGCTTCTTCCTGGTCTCAAGTGGCCAATTAGGAAAAATGGCTTTGAACACCAAGTTTCCCACGAAGGGTGCAAAGCATAATTCACACCTGGAAAAATGCAGACAATGGGCATCTCTGGTATGTGATGGGTGAAGATTCCTCTCCTGGGACAGTGCAGGCATGTCAATTACTGATACTAGCCATCACGGAGACGGGAGGCCCCGGGTCGTCAGCTAGCCCATTTACTGTCTGGTTTCTGTTTATGGTAGAGTCAGGGACAGGCAGCACACCTGCGTTCCCAGGGCATCAAAGGCTGACTGCCTTTCTCTTGCTCTCTGGGAGGGGGAACAAGATGGGGTTCATGTCTGGTTACACCCCTGCAATTCCAACAGGCACAGCTGTGGAAGTGGTGCATGTCCCACAGCTGGTGAGATCCAGGTTTATCTGTCCTCTCTGTTCCCTAGCCAGAGTGCAACAAAAGGGCTGTGTCTACATTGGCACCCTTTTCCGGAAAAGGGATGCTAATGAGACAAGTCAGAATTGCAAATTCCGCGGGGGATTTAAATATCCCCAACGGCATTTGCATGAACATGACTGTCACTTTTTTCCGGCTTGGGGCTTTGCCGGAGAAAAGCGCCAGTCTAGACGGGATCTTTCGGAAAATAAAGCCTTTTCCGGAAGATCCCTTATTCCTCTGGAGCCGCCTCCACCGCCGCCCTTCACTGCGAGTCCACAAGTGGCTCTGTTAGCCAGTGGCATGCGCGCGGTGGCGACTCGTTACCATGGAGGTGAAGGGCGATGCCTGGCCATGGCGCCCGAGTATCCCGCTGCTCCACCCTCCTGCCACACCCAGAGAGAGGCTGGGGGTGGCGCGGTCTCTCCCCCGGGGGAAGCCCAGACTCCTTTCCCGCTGCTCCCGGGGGCAGAGCGAACCGCCAGCCAGGGACACCCTGTCTCCTCTCGCCAGTCCCCACCTCCCCCCACTCATGGGCTCAGTGCGATCCACCTTCACAGACAGTGCCCCCCCCACACACACACATCCCCGGGAGCAGGGGGAGTTGCCAGCTGCCCCCACCCAGCCAGGAGCTGTTCGAGAGGCTGAAATGATCATTTTGGCCTGTCTGATGAGTCAGACACCCCTGCCCGTTGGTCCTCCCCATGGCCCATCTGTGCGCCATCCTCCACATAGCCACACCCTGCCTGCCCCCCAACCCGAGTACCCACATGCTGCCTGCCCCCCCCAAATTGCAACACCTAATGCTGCCTGGCCCCCCAAGTCCCAACCGCCACATGCTGCCTCCCCCCAACACCCAACGCTGCCTGCCCCCTTAAACCCCAACACCCACACACCCCCTGTCCCCTCCCACAGGTCTCAACACCCACACTCCACCTGGCCCCTTCCAGTCCCAATTCTGCCTGGCTGTGGAACACCCAAAGCTGCCTGGCAAATACCAGCCATGGGCAGCCAAAGAGAATCCACTGTGAGCCAGGAGTGTTTATATCGATTGAAAATGACCTGTGTAAAGAAATGGACTTAACTGACGTAATTGAAGAATGTGCTGCCAAAAGAGCTAGCCAGCTATAGTAGACTTAAATACAAATTAAAATGTTAAATTATTAATGCAGAATTATGTTTAAGAATGAATTACAATATAATTAAAATAAAAATTATCCAACTAAATTAAGTTTCTATCTAATTTACCCAATTCACATTTAATATGAAAAATAGCTTTCAATTTGCGCATTTGACGCCTTTTTTCTATTTTGACTCCAAAGGGGGGGCCCCGTAATATTTGCTGCCCTGGGTCCCGCAAAACTCTCATCCACCCCTGAACAGCACGCTCTGGGATGTAGCATCAGTCTTTAGTTGGCCTAGCAATTACTGAAGGGGGGCAGTGTACCACAGTAAGCAGACAGAGTTTACATTATCATTTTCACATTTAGAATGGCAATAATAGCTTTAAAAAAAAAGCACCCAGAACATATTAGAATATTCCACTCTTTGCTGGTTGATTACTTAAAGTTATTATTTTGTTTCTTAAGTCACTGTGGTGGGATGGGGTGAATGAAAGTCTACTGAAAACTAGGCCCATGTTAGTATGCTTTCCTTGAGTGAAATGGAGGCTATGTGGGGAGTGGAGGAGGGGAAGGGATAAGAAAGACATCCTTGGAAACCACATTAAAATAGGGTCACAATCCACTTTGGGGTCCTGACCCACAGTTTGAGATATGCTGATCTAGATCTTTCCTGACAGGTGTTTGTCTAACTGTTTTTAATATCTCCAATGATAGAGATTCCACAACCTCTCTGGGTAATTTGTTCCAGTACTTGACTATTACACCTATAGATAAAAGATTTTTCCTAATGTCTAACCTACATTTCCTTTGCTGCAATGTAAGCCTATTAGTTCTTGTCCTGTCTTGTTCTCACTGGCTAAGGAGAACCATTTATCACCCTTCTCTTTGTAACAACCTTTTACATATGTGAAAATTATCAACCCCACCTCCCACTCTTCTCTTTCCAGCCAAAACAAATCAATTTTTTTTCAGTTTTTTCCACTGTCATGTTTTCTACACATTTCATTTTTCTTGCTCTTTCATGGAGTATCTCTAATTTGTCCACATCTTTCTTGAAGTGTAGTGCTCAGAACTGTCTTTAGCTGAGTTCTTGTGTTGAGTAGAGTAGAAAAATTATTTCTGATGTCTTGCTTACAACACTCTTGCTAACGAATCCCAGAATGATGTTCACTTTTTTTTACAACAGTATTAAATTATTGACTCATACTTAGTTTCCCATCGTTATTTTTTTTCTGTGGTAGTCTTTAGTAATTTTCCATTTTGTATTTCTGGAACTGATTATTCCTTTGTAAATGTAGAGTTTTCAACTTCTCCCTGCTTGTAATCCTCTGCAAACTTTGTATATGCTCTCTATGCCGCAATCCAAAAAATTTATGAAGATAAAGAGAACCAGACACATGAGAGATCCCTGCAAAACCCCACTTTATGCACTCTTGCAGTTTGACTGTGAAACGGTGACAACTACTCTCTATGTGCAATTTTGCAACCAGGTGGATTGCACAACTTACAGTAGGTTCATCTGGCTATAGTTCCCTAGTTTACTTATGAGAATTCTTACTAACCTCAAGATATCTCATAGCTGCTACTGTCCCCACCACCCCCCTAGAAAGATTGCTACCCTGATAAAAAAAAGACTATTAGGTTTGGTGTAAAATGTTCTTGACAAATTTATGTTGACTATTAACTTCTTATTCTCTTACAAGTGCTTACAAATTAATTGCTTGATTATTTGTTCCATTGTCTTCCTGGACTCTGAAGTTAAGATGATTGGTCTCTAAAAGCAGGGTTGTTTTTATTCTCCCTTTTTTCATGGTATAATGTATGCCCTTTCCAGTCATCTGAGACATCTCCCATCCCCCATGAATTCTCAAAGATAATTACTGATGACTCAGAGAACTCTTCAGGCAGTTCCTTAAATATTCTAAGCTTTATTTATCAGGCTCTGTCTACTCTACTTGAAGACGTTTAGCTACTAAAAGTAACTTGTCCTTTCCCATTTAGTTTTAGACACTACCCTGATTATACTGATGTTTATTATGCTTGTTGTTCAATCACTGTTAACCTTTTTTGGTGAAAACTGTAACAAAAATACAATTTAAAACTTTGGGCTCTGCTACGTTTTCTGTTATTGTCTTTTTCTGCCACATTGAGTAATGGGCTTATCCCATTTTTGCTGTTGTTCTTGTTTCTAATGTTTTTGTAAAATGTCTTCTTGTGGCATGAACTATGATAAAAATAATCAGAATGGATGTGAATTAACTAGGGCTGAATATTAACCTTGATTTGTTTAGAGGCATTACACACTTCTCAGTTCAATTACAGGTAAAATATGTGGAGTCTGATTTATGAGGGTTGGTAAAGAAAGAGGCTACTGATTCACTTAAAACTTTCTATGGAATGATCCCTATCTGATGCAAATATTACGGAGTTCTATCTGTGCAAGATGGGTGTGGTTAAAAAATGGGACTGTGTTCCCAAATCAACCTGTCTTATTGCAGGAACAAGTTAGTTTTCTGGCTCCTTGAAAACTGTTCTAGGAATGGCTTTTCATGGCCTTTAAAGGTTTACAGAGAGTGAGAAGTAGAAACTTTCACACTCAGGCTGTGTCTAGACTGGCAAGTTTTTCCGCAAAAGCAACTGTCTACACTGGCCAGCTGTCTACACTGGCCACTTAAATTTCCACAAGAACACTAATGATCTCATGTAAGAAATCAGTGATCTTGTGGAAATACTATGCTGCTCCCGTTTGGGCAAAAGTCCTTTTGCGCAAAAGGGCCAGTGTAGACAGCTCAGATTTGTTTTGCGCAAAAAAGCCCCGATCGCGAAAATGGTGATCGGGGCTTTTTTGCGCAAAAGCGCCTCTAGATTGGCACGGACGCTTTTCCCCAAAAAGTGCTTTTGTGGAAAAGTGTCCTGCCAATCTTGACACTATTTTCCGCAAATGCTTTTAACGGAAAACTTTTCCAGAAAATCATGCCAGTCTAGACATAGCCTCAAAGTATAAGGAAGTCCCCAAAAGGAGCACCCAGCACCACAACAGAGAAGGAGCAGGTCAAGAAAGTAGAATCATAAGCATATGGGCAGATAGCTAATGTTGTGAAAGCATCAGCTCAGGTCCATAAAGATTTGGTGATCCTGTATTGGTCTCCAAATTTAGCATAAGATCACAAACACTTCAGTGTTATTTCTGCAGCAATTTTTCACACATCCTAACTTTAGTCATTATGAAATGCTCCTAACTTAGGAGCAGAAAACAGTGGCGGTTGGTCTTTTAGTTATGGTGCAACTGTTTAAATAACCATTCCCAGAAAGCATTAGTATATGGTTCCTAGTGATGCTGGAAGAGCATAATAAGTAGAGTTTTACAGGAATCAGCTCTGGGTATGGTTCTGTTCAATATCTTCATCAATCATTCAGGTAATGGCATAAAAAGTACACTTATAAAGTTTGTGAATAATACCAAGCTCAGAGGGGTTGCAAGTGCTTCATAATATAGAATTCTAATTCAGAATGATCTGCACAAACTGGAGTTATAGTCTGAGGTTCATAGGATAACATTCAATATAAACAAATGCAAAGTAATCCACTTGGGAAGAAACAATTAGTTTTACACACACAAAAAAGGGAAATGACTGTCTAGGAAGGAGTACTGCAGAAATGTATTTGAGGGTCATAGTGGACAAACTAAATATGAGTCAATACTGTGATTCTGTTGCAAAAAAAGCAAACATCATTTGCGACTGTATTAGCATGAGTAAGCAATAAACAAGAAGTAATTCTTTCACTTTACTGAACTCTGATGAAGTCTCAACTAGACTATTGTATCCACTTCAGGAAAAATGTGGACAAACTGGAAAAAGCAACAGAAAAGATTAAAGATCTAGAAAACATGACCTATGAGAGAAGATTGAAAAAACTGGGTATGTTTAGTCTGGAAAAAAGAAGATTGAGATAACAGTTTTTAAGTATCTTAAAAGGTTTTTGTGAGGAAGAGGGTGACAAATTATTCTCCTTAACCTATGAGGACAGGACAAGCAGCAATGATGTTATTTTGAAACAAGGGAAGTTTAGTTTGGACGTTAGGGATACATCTAGATTGAAGTGCTATTTTGGGATACAAGAGGTATTCTGAAATAGCTATTCCATGTCTTTTGAACCAGCCCATTATTTTGAAATAAAATTTGAAATAACGAGCTCGTTATTCCAACATCCCTATAATTCTCGTTCCACAAGGGTTAAGGAACATTTTGGAACAGTGCTTTACTTCAAAATTTGGCACTGTGTAGATAGCTCCAAATCTTGAAATAAGCAATTTTGAAATTAGATTGAAATAAGATATGCAATTTACATAACTCAAATTGTGTATGTGATTTCGACCTACGAGTGCAGTGTAAATGCACCTTAGGAGAAACTTCCAACTAGGGATGGTCTAGATGGTGTTTGTTCATGGCGTAAGAACAGGGGACCTCTTGAGGTTCTTTTCAGTCCTACGAGTCTATCATTTTATAAATCATGCCCTGGGAGCTTTGAATCAGTCCTTTAACATCAATAACGTGTTTCATTTCTTTTGTTTTTAATGGCTTCCCATCATTTTACTTGATCTGTAAAGCCTATTGTAAAATAAAATTTATAAAATGCACAAACCTTAAGCTTCAATCTGTGTCACATCGGTTTGGCTGCAGAGAAAATGTTCATAAATTAATGAAGCCAGCTTCAGCTTTTGTATATTTACAGTGTTGCCAGTGGCACAGATTTGATACCCCCTCGTAGCATACTACTTCATGTAACTACTTTTTTTTGGTGCAGTTATAAAGACACTATATTAGAGCTGCTGCTGCTGGGGCTAGAGACACATCAACATGCCAGTTTTATGACTTTTACTTGCAGGGAGAGCTTATTTTTACTTTATGAAAGCTCTTTCTTTCCTTCTCTCCACTGAATAATACAGTGTTAAAAATCTGAGCCGTACTCTTGCTGTCAAATCTGATGTAAAATAGAGCACAAAGTCTATTTAAATTATGAGAGAGAGAGGCTATTGATCAGTTCAGAAGGGTTTTTTTAATTTCAAATTAAGGCTATTTCTTCTTCAAGGGTTGAGAGATCTGGCATATGCTGACTCTCATGCTAACAGACTGTAGAATACGAAAGCACACTGCAGCTCCCATATGTTGGAAAGCATATTATAACTGCCTATAAAAACTGACAATTCTCTCTGCCTCCCTTTGTCCTCCACTTTCTTCAAATATACACACAACTGGTACATTAAACATTCATCTCCTATATCAGGAGATTACCTGACATTTTTCAAAGTACTGAACATGATAGCTGAAATAATCTATAGAAATTTGTGTGGGAGGGATGGGATTCCTAATGTAATACTTCTTTGTGATTTTCTTTGATTTGACAGACACAGAGGGTTTTTTTATTCATTAGCTTGGCATGATATATACATCGCATTTTAGTTTATAAATATATTCTACTTTTCATTATTTTAACTGATTTAAAATAAAACTTGATTTCAGCAAAGTTTGTAGAAGTAAAATCAACTTTTAATTGCTAAGAAATTTACAAACAAAGTCCTTTAAATTTGGAAAGCAAAGATGTTAGTTAGTGTTAACTTCTGTGAGGCATAATGTGACAGATGTTCCTATGATGCTAGAGATGTAACAAACTATCTGTAAGTAATTTGGATAGCTGGTGAAGCAGGTTATATCTGACAGCACCAGGAATTTATGAGCATGATGAGGGCATAGCATGACCCCTGTGACTAAGCAGGAGGGATGGTGTTGAATTGTATTGCCATTTGTTTTGCTTTTTTCCGCCCTAAATCCAAATGATAGTGCGAGTTGCATATAAAACAAGCTATATTAAAAAGAAAGGAAAAATATTTTCTAATTCTACATGTCTAAGATGTTCCCCACTCTGGCACAACAAATGTAGAAGTGGAAGCCTGCAAGAGCACCCCAAAATCTTGTCTCTACAGGCTTTGGTACAAAAACTTCACCCCAAGATCCTAATACCTGGATTTTGGAGAAATCAGCTGCTACCACCCAGGTAATTCCAAAAAAACCAGGGAAGAGATCACTTGGGGAAACCTCCTCCCTAAGGTAAAATGCTCCCCCTGCCCCAACCTCCATTTTACTTGGAGTTGAGTAAACCAGAAGGGATACAAAGACAACAATGGACTCTGCCCTTAAAACTAGGCACTGAGTCAAAGGACACAACAATTAACCAATTCCGGTTAATCAGAAAAAGAAAACAAACTTTTATTATCAAAACAAAACTATAGTTGCAAACACAGTAAAGAGGCTAGATGGGAAGGGCCACCAACTGATAAAGATTTTCAGGGAACCCCTTGGGTTAAAACTTAGTTACAAAGGAAGACCAACACTTAACTAGCTCAGACATTAGTTTCAAATTCCCAAACCAGGAAAATGATAAAACCTGATGAACTAGCTAAACTTTTCCCTACTTACACATTGAAGTCCGTTCTTGGCGAGGGAAGTGTCATCCATCGCCCTTAATACCTGGAAGAAACTGCTCTGCTTTTCAGACAAAGGAGGGAAAGATAAAGACTCTTTTGTCCCAGTTTTGAATTCCTACCTGCACTGTTATTGGCTGACCAGACACCTGGCTAGGAACAGAGTTAACCTCTTAGTCACCCCTTGTCAACACTCCTAATTATGGCACTACATAAGAACATATGGCATGGAAATCATAAATAAGAGGCAAAGGTGAACAATCATTAGAATGACGGTATCCAAATGTCCATTTTTCTCCTAGTTTCCTTCACCTTTCTTTGTTATAATTTCCAAAAAGAATGAGCTGTGTCTAGTTTGCACTTTGTGCCTTGTGACAGTCATTCACAGGAAAACGTATTTATGTTGAACCAATGTTCTATCCATAATGGTTTATGAAACACCTACTGGAATAAAAATGATATCCTGCAATTTTAAATGGTTGCTCCAAGCTTTTGCACCAAGCTGGATGGAGCAGAAAAAGCATTTGTGCAGAGAGTGACCATGACAGTGAATCATCCTCTTCTGGCTCACATACTAAAATGGCTCCCTTTATTCAAAAGCTTCAGAGGGATAGTTGAGTTAGTCTGTAACATGAAAAGCTTAAAAAAAACCAAATAGACTAGTAGCACCTGTAAAACTAACAAAACATGTAGATGAAATCATGAGCTTTTCTGAGCACTGTCATCTGAAGTTGTGGGCTGTGCCCATGAAAGCTCATGATACCATCTACATGTTTTGTTAGTCTTTAAGGTGCTACTAGTTTATTCATTGGTTTTTTAAAAGTTTTTCCCTTTCTTCAGTAGCACTAGGTCAACACAGTGCCCATTCCATTTCACAGCTTCTGGAAATAGGAAAGAAGAACAGGATCTCCTGAAGACAGAGGAAGATAATGGAAGAGGCAAGATTTTCCTCAACAACTTCCAGGACCAGTGGCATTGAGACAGATCTAGTTATGTCTCCTGACAAACTTTGTATTCACCCTGTCATAGTCTCTTGATTCCAGTGTAATAAGTAAATTGGTTGTTTGACCTAGCATGCTCTGTCCACTATCACCTTCACCATGGCTCTGGTCATCCTTCCCTTCCTCTGACTCTTTTTCTCTTTTCTTCCTTCAATACCTTTCAGGAGTACAGGAACTTTCAAAAATTGGTGTTTTTTTTTCAAAAGAATCACATCTAGATGGTGGTTTCACTTTCGAAAAGCCCTTTTTCGAAAGAACACGCAGCTGCCATTATGTAAATGAAGTGTGGGAAATTCAAATCTCGGCTTCACTGGCTATTTCAATCTAATTTACATCCCTCTTTCAAAAGAGGAATGTAGTCTAGACATGCCCTCTCTCTTCCTCTCCTGATTCTACTTACATCTCTCATCAGCAGTACCACTTCTCCAATCCCAACTCCCATAAAAATACTATGAACACTAACAGTAAATACAAATAAAATTATACAAATAACATACACATAAATTATTAATAAAAAAGAGAAATTGAATTAACAAGCTACAAACCCATTATCACTCCAGTCATTTTATTTCTTTGTTATACCTCTTTCCCCCAGTTTCTTTCTATTTTTGGAAAGTATTTTTTTTCTATTTTCCAAAGACAAATATTCAGACAATACTTCTAATCTCTATTTCCTATAAAGTGTTATTTTTCAGTACGATTTGCATAATCAGAAATATTTAATTAGTTTCGCCATTCTTTGTGGAAATGCATAAATTTGGCTATAATCAGTTTTGCATCTCAGTTTTATTCCTGACTTTTCTATAATTAAATTTAACCTATGTTTACTGTGGAATATTAAATTGGCATATTCATCTAGGTAAGTTTGAATATGTCTTTTTAGTATGCATATTCATTGGTGGCTGACAACATTTTGTGACAAAGGAAAAAAGAATCAGTGTTGATCGTTTATCTGATAGTACATAATGACTGAGCAGACCACAGTGCATCTAATGTTTTTCCCCTCTAAGGATTTTACTTTCACCTACTGCATCAAAACTGAGATGTTTATTATGGGATTTTTGGCTTTGTACCAGGAATCAAACTACATTTTTCAAGTTCTTATCCTGCAATGTGATGAGATGTGACATTGGCCTATAATGCACTTTAATGATGCACTTATCATATATCCAGATTTCAAGAACAGACATTAAAATATACAAATCCCATGGTAGTGATCTAATAACTTTACTTATACTGTAATATGCTTAATTAGTGTATTTCAAGCATAAATCTGTTAGTCTGAGCGAAAAGTAATTAGAAATAGACATTGCTTTGAAAGTTGTAGTTGTTACCATAAAGCTTTAAACTTCCTTCATAGTTTCAATGATGTTTTAACAATGAAAGTAGAGAAAGAATCCATGACCATACAGTCTCATCCAAAAGGGGGAGTGGAATCTGCTTCCTGTTTGTAGGTAAAACAATTTCTAATTCATTGGTCATTATTGGCAAGTGTTTAACTTTGCTCTGCAAATAACTAAATAGGATGCTATCTGATACAATCAGTCATCTCTTTTGTTCCTGTTTCTGTTTGCAATGTCTCTTCACTGATGTGCTGTATGTTTTATACATGTTTGTTTCCCTTGAGGTTTTAGCCTATAGTGCATGCTAATAATGCAAACTGAAAATGCCATGAAGGATTCTATGTATTTCGTTAGTAAATAGGATCATGTGAAAGAATTATATAGAAAAATAAATCCTGGTCACTGGTTTCGAAGGTAACGGCTGTGCTTTGCTTTGTATGATACATTGCATTTTTTCTTCATGTCTATTTGAATACACAAGTGAAGTATTATATGTTCAAAATGTGCCCAGCAAGCAGTTTTCAGTCAAAGTCTCTTGATAGCTTTTGTGTACAGGTTCACCAGTAATTCCATTTTCCCTGCTTGATAAAATGTTTGACATTTCCTATAATCCATATCCTTATGTTGTTTTGTTGTTTGCAATGAATGGCGACCTTGATCATGGATTTTGTTTGTGCACTTTCCATGAAAAGCTTCATGGGTTTCTGAACACTTTGGCAACAATGATATCTCCTTCTCAAATAGATCTGACATTGTCATTAGTCATTCTGAGGAGTCTTAGCTGTTAACCTACTTTGTTTTTTACACTGACTTCCAAGAGCTGAAGTTTACCAGTAGACATTCCATTTACTTTGTTAAGTTGTCTGCATAGGTTTTTTTTTTAGCAAATCTCATTATCTTATTTTATGCAAATATTGCTAGAATAATTATAATTGCTTACCTTCTTTCTGCTCAATTTACATTTATATAGCACCATTCAAACCAAAGCTAGATATTTCATGTATTCCTTTTATGCAGCAAAGTTACTGGATAACATACAATAAATCATATTTATTCATAGATGATAAAGAACACAAATGTTTGAAATAAGTCATGTCAAAACACATATACTAATAACTGCAAATATTAACACTTACTCGGATATAAGATTCATCAATTTTCTCTCTTCTAATGAATACCAATAGTTTGTTGAGAAGCTTCGGGGGGTAGCTGAGTTAGCCTGTACGAGATAAAAATAAAAAAACCCAACAGCCTAGATCTGAGGAAGTGGGTCTGGCCCACGAAAGCTCATCATCTAATAAACCATCTTGTTAGTCTTTAAAGTGCTACATTGTCCTGCATTTTGCTTCAGCTACCCCAGACTAACATGGCTACATTTCTATCACTATCCAACAGCCTAGTAGCACTTTAAAGACTAACTAAATATGTAGATGGTATCATGAGCTTTCATGGGCACAGCCCACTTCTTCAGATGACCAAAGTGTTGGATGTCCAGGAACAAAATAAATAGGGAAGAAGTGTGTGTGTGTGGGGGGGGGGGGGGGTGGCGGGAATGGATGGAAAAAGGGAAAAAAATGGGGTAGGGGACAAAAAGAGACAGTGGGTAAAAAAATATATCAAGGGGAAAGTGGAGTAGGAATGTAATAGGAAAAACAAATAGTTTCTAAGTACCTAAAGGCTAGATAGTCAAAAGAGGTAGATAAGAACCATTAATTAACAAACAACAAATGGCCAGGTAGTACTTAAAGACTGACAAAACATGTAGATGGTATCATGAGATTCTACATATACAAAGAACCATTGTCACCTTCATTGTTTGGTTGATAATGACCAAGCCATCCAGTATCTTTATTCAGTCTATGGATGTGAGAATGGAACTTGTGAATGAGTTGTAATTCCAGTCCTTACCTGTGTATTTGGCTTGTGGAATTGGTTTGTAACAAAAAAAAGCTACTTGAAGATCTCTTAATGATCTCCCTTCTCCTAGACATCTAATACTCTGGTTATCTGAAGAAGTGGGCTGTGCCCACGAAAGCTCATGATACCATCTACGTGTTTTGTTAGTCTTTAAAGTGCTACCAGGCTATTTGTTGTTTTTTAAATTAACAGTTTGTTGGATAGGTCTCCTATCTTTAGCATCTACTGGAACAGTGAACCTTTCTAACAAAATTGACAGAGTACTTCCATATTTCTGACATTTATTAGAAGAAATTGAGTCATTCACTTTCCAAAGATATCAACATTCAGCAATGGAAGTCCACTAATTCCACTATTGAAAAGGCCTGCTGCCAGTACTGAAAATCCAATTCCAAGACTTAGCGTATGTCAAAACTGCATCCCACTGTCAGCAGAGGGATGCATATTAGGCAGGTCGACATTGCAAATGAGGCAGGGATTTAAATATCCCGCACCTAATTTGCATAAAAATGGCCATCGTGTTTTGCCGACTCAGCACTTTGTTGGCAAAAAGAGTCAGTCTAGAGGGGGATCTGTTGAGAAAGAAAACCTTTTTTGACTGCTCCTGTAAATCTCCTTGCAGGAGGCATAAGGGATCTGTCAGAAAAGGCTTTCTTTCTCAACAGATCCCCCTCTAGATTGCCTCTTTTTTGCTGACAAAGTGCTGAGTCGGAAAAACGTGGAGGCCATTTTTATGCAAATTAGGCACAGGATATTTAAATCCCTGCCTCATCTGCAATGTCAACTTGCCTAATCTGCATCCCTCTGCCGACAGAGGGATGCAATCTAGACAAACCCTTACAGAATGGGGCACAAGTAAAAACCATTCTCTTATCTACCAGTATGTTGCCAGGACTCCTCTAAGCAATTCTGAAAAAGAAAGACACCACTACTGAATGAAAAAAGGCTAAAAAACGAAGCAGTAAGGACAAATGAAATAGATATTAAGAACAGATAGTGAATTATTCGGCCCAGTTGCCACACCTGTGCAATGGAATGAAAATAAAATGGTAAACATTCAACGTAATGCAGATATTTTCTTACATCACTACCATTAACTATAGCTTGAACTAAGAATTAATCCTGTTAATCTTGCATCTTTATGAATGGAGACTCTTTGATCTGGCTACATCTGTGGAGGATCAGAGTCCCCATGGTTTTTTAAGGGTGGGGGGGCAAGGCCCTGGCACACTGTGTGGGGTGGGGTGCTCCAGTCTGTGGGGGATGAAGGGAAGCCCAGAGCACAGTCCTGATGGCTGGCATTGGGTCTATGGGCCAGGAAGCTGTCACACTGCCAGGGGGAGGGGAGAGGTGGGTGCTGGGAAGTCCAGCATGTGGCTCAGATGGGCTGGGGGTGTAGCTAGGAAGGCCAGCACATGGCCCAGTTTCGTTGCATGGGAGAACTGGGAAGACCCATGGGGCAGTAGTGCAGGGAGTTGGGCTAGCAATAGGGTTGCCAGAAATGACCTCCCCTGGCAAAATCCCTCATCTGGGACCATCCAGGTCCTGAGGATGCCAGACCAGGAAGGTCCAACTTGTACTATGCACTCACACTAAAACTTGATTAGTCAACAGAGTATGTATATACTGCATAGGAAAATCATACACTCAACATTCAACAGATATTATGATCGGGAATTTGATTAGAGTTTGCTTAAATCAATGAAATCATCAGCAATGTTTCTCTGTGATACTAAAACAAAACGAAAACAATCAAGCATAATTCTCAAATGCAATAGATTAGGATTGTACCAGGGGCTGGATAGTCCTCATCTAAAATCTTTGAGCCAAATATCTCGCTGGTGTTATTGACTGACTCCTGTGTGGTTACACCAAGAATAAGTAACCTATTCTCATATTTACACAACTGTACATACGATATTACCTCATGAAATATGCCCAAACAGGATTATAAATGTTCAGAATTTTCAACGTAAGGAAAGGCTAAAATTTTTCTTGGATGAGCAGCTAGCCATATACCATCTATTCCAAACAGACACACTATGATCAGATTTTTATAGTGTTACACGATATTGAGTTATGTCAAGTATTGTTTGCAAGGGATTCAAATTTAGTGTCCTTTATTATTTCAGAGAAAGTGAGAAAGACAACTCTGAAACAGTGATAAAGAAGAGATATATTTGTTGGAAATCTTGCGCAGGTGAAATT